>NW_027466190.1:7500-180000 GCF_046127955.1 Nelusetta ayraudi | reverse complement strand
AGGGCCACGATCCAGAGAGCGTGTCCGAGGTCCTGGTCAACCAAGCCAAGTTCTGCTTTGAACAGAAAGACTTCCAGAAGGCCGAAGCCTTCCTGCTCCGCGCCCAGAGACCTGAACTGGCCGTGAAATATTACAAGGTGAGAGCCAAGCTGGCTCCAGGAAATAAAAGAAAGAAAAAAAAATACTGAAAAATGAACTTGAATCCTTTAAGAGGAGCCGGTCTGACCACTGACCACTTTCTGTTGTTGTTGTTGTTGTCTGTATTTCCCAGGATGCAGACATGTGGAGCGACGCCATCCGGATCTGTAAGGAGTATCTGCCCAACAAACTGTCTCTGCTGCAGGAGGAGTTCGAGAACGAGACGTCCAAGAAGGGGATTCGGTGAGTTTGTAGCAGCAGTGAGGACCAAAGAAAATGAAACTGGCTGGTCGAAGGAAGCCAAGATTGATCTGGAAAAACCTTTTAAAATGGGAGCTTCCTGGCCCACCAGTCAAATGTTTGCCAACCTCTGAGTTTAAACCCTTATTCAAGGGCTTTCTTGTTTCCGGGAATAATGAGAAATAAACAGTAGCTGCAACCACTCTGATCTCTGGGGGTTTAAATCTGACATTGTGCAGATCCTTCCTGCAGAAGGCATCCGAAATTTCCAAAGTTAAGTGCAACGTTGATGTGCTTTGCGTGTGTCCCAGGGGCGCGGAGGGTCTGCTGGAGCAGGCCAGGGAGTGGGAGCAGTCAGGGGAATACGCGCGGGCGGTGGAGTTCTACCTGAAGGTGAAGGACGACTCCAACGCCGCCCTGGTGGAGAAGTGCTGGATGAAGGTACGGCAAACTGTCAGAGTCGTGGATGAATAAGCTTTTCTCGGGCATAAATGTTACTGTAGTGGTATTGTATTGTAGTAGTGAGAGCTGAGACAGTGACACCTTGTGGCTGGGAGGTATAAATGATTTTCTCTGTCACCTGACCACGGCTCAATAAAACTCCAATTAGCAGAAATCACCCAATAGAGAATCGCACGTTGACTGATTTCAGATAATTGCCTCAGGGTCAAAGGTCACATCCTCGCCGTCATCAATAGATCTCGGTCCGGGGTCGGGCAGCAAACGAGCACAGCGGAGCCATCGATCGTAGCGCCGCCCCCTCGGACCAGCTCATTCCGAGTGCGAACGCTCGGCCGGTCCCACTGACACCCAGGATGGGGTCACGGGGGGTCACACTGATCAATGCCCAGTTTCGAACCCTCGTGGGACTTTAATGAAGCCGAGTGAGCGAGGAGGGAAGAGCGATGGGCGGCCGAGTGATGTCATCCCCCCGGTGGTGTTCCAGCAGGAGGCCACCGAGGTCAGCGGGATCAATACGCTGCTTCCTGCCGAAGGAAACCAGCCATGATGTTTTTCTCCAACTTTTTTTTGTTTTAGTTGAACCCTGTTGTTACTGAAACATGGACAAAGACACAGAATTTACACAGTATTTCTGTAAAGTTCACCTGCGAAAAGTTCACATTTTCGTGTTGCTTATTCACGTGGCTTCGCCTATCTATTGCTCGGTGTGTCAGGACCTTGAGAAGCTTCAATATCAGGCTTTTTTATTTTTTTTAGAAAGTCTCCAAATTTGAGTATTTTCTGTGTTCTGTCCCCAGGCTGCCGAGCTGTCCATCAAGTTCCTGAGCGGAGAGCGAGCGGTGGAGGTGGTGCAGGTGGTCGGGCCGCGGCTCACCCAGCGCAGGAAGTACAACGACGTGAGAGAGGAACACACTCGTAGACACACACACACACACACACACACACACACACACACACTTCCTTCAGTAGGTGTGTTGGTTGCTTCAGATTTATTGTGTCGCCGCCCAGGCCGCTGAGCTCTACCTCAACGTGGACCTGGTCAAGGAGGCCATCGACGTCTTCATGGAGGGCGACGAGTGGAACAAGGCCAAGAGGGTGGCCAAGGAGCAGGACCCCAGGTTCACACACACACACACACACACAATCACAATCACAGAGTCACGAGCCATTGTCATTGATTGTTTGTTAGTTTTACACGACATCGCTCTGATGCTCAGGTACGAGGACTACGTGGATCAGAAATACAAGGAGCACCTGAAGAACCAGGGCAAAGTGGACTCTGTACGTACCAACGTCGCTCTGCTCCCAGCCTGCAGGGGGCGCTTTGCTTTGCTTTGCTTTGCTTTGCTTTGGTTGTACATCCAGCGCAAAATGCAGCATAGTTTTGTGTTGAAATTTCGTTCTCGCGCAACTGCTTTATTTCCAGCAGGACAAAGAACATCCTCAACATTAGACTCTAGATGTTTAGCTGCTAAATATATCATTCTGTTTACACTCTGTTATTTCTGTATTTGCTCTGACAAATGAAGAAAATCCAGCTATTTTATGATCACTTACTATTATTAGAATTCTTTCAAGTTCAGGGGGCCGGATTAAAAAGCTAAACTGGCCGCTTATGGCCCCCAGGCCGTAGTTTGCCCCCTTTGTCATTGTTTCTGTGTGTGTGTGTGTGTGTGTGTGTGTGTGTGTGTGTGTGTGTGTGTGTGTGTGTGTGTGTGTGTGTGAGCAGCTGGTTGGTGTGGACGTCATGGCAGCCCTGGACATGTACGCAGACAGAGGGCAGTGGGACAAATGTATAGAAACGGCCTCCAAGCAGGTGAAGCGACTTCAATGACGTCGTCAGCAGCAGCAGCAGCAGCAGCTTGTTAAATGTAATACTGAGTGATTTTACCCCCTCTTCACATCCACCATCAGAACTTTAAGATCCTCCACAAGTACGTGGCTCTGTACGCCACCCACCTCATCAAGGAGGAGGAGCCTCTGAAGGCGCTGCAGCTCTACGTTCAGCACGGAGCGCCCCCTAATCCTCAGGTACGGAACACGCTGACACTTCGCCGCTGACAAACAATATAGAGACTCATCAGGTCATCTCATGTCATCTCATGTCATCTCATCTCATCTCACGTCATCTCATCTCATCTCGTGCCATGTCATCTCATCTCATGTCATGTCATGTCATCTCATCTCATGTCATGTCATGTCATCTCATCTCATCTCATCTCATCTCATCTCATGCCATGTCATCTCATCTCATCTCATGTCATCTCATCTCATCTCATGTCATCTCATCTCATCTCATGTCATCTCATGTCATCTCATGTCATGTCATGTCACCTCATGTCATGTCATGTCACCTCATGCCATCTCATCTCATCTCATCTCATCTCATCTCATCTCATCTCATCTCTCAAAAAGTCAGACAAATAAATTGGGATTCCTTTTTATTTTTTCACAGAACTTCAACATCTACAAGCGGCTGTTCCTGGACGTGATTGGCCTCCCTGACACTGACGGCGCCGACTCCTATCGCATGTGGGCGGATCTCCGCAGCTTCCTTCTGCAGCTGGTAAAAAAAGAACCACAGCTGGTCCTAGTGTTGAAGTACTAGAGACTGGTCTCGGTCTCCAGACCACTTTTTAAGGGTCTTGGTCTCGTCTCGGACTCGGAGGCCTTTTTACTGGATCCTGTCTCAGTCTCGGACTGGACGGACTGGGGATGTTTGATCAAGACCGGTCAAGACTCAGCCAACACTGTAATGACACGATAATAACTATAGGATCGTTTGTCTCCTCCTCCTCAGTGTGAGAACATGTCGCGCTCGGCCGAGGCCAACTCCCCGGCTCACCAGGACTTTGAGGAGATGCTGCTCATCGCTCACTACTACGCCACGCGCTCCGCCGCCAGGGGCGTGGAGCAGCTGGTAGGACCGGGCGACCTTGAGAGGCGGAGTCAGAGTCACACCACCTCACCTCACCTCAGATTTCCTCACCTCTTCTCTCTTCTCTCTCTCTCTCTCCCTCCTGCGGTCGCCTCCTGCCGCTGACCTGCAGAGCGGCGTGACGGCCAGGCTGTCGGTGTCGCTGCTGCGTCACACCGAGCTCATCCCCGCCGACAAGGCCTTCTACGAGGCCGGGCTGGCCTGCAGGGTGAGGCCACCACCACCAGCACCACCACAGGAAGATCTCCTCCTCTCTGGATCTCCAACACAGTTGATTTGTTTTTTCAACGTTGGTATTTTTTTGCCGTTGCAGGCGGTCGGCTTGGAGAACATGGCTTTCGTCTTCCTCAATCACTTCCTGGATCTGTGTGACGTGAGACAACTTGCCAAAATGTTCCTCCACTCCTCACCCTCCACACCCCCAGATGGCTGAACAGGTGATTGTGTCTGCAGGCGATCGACGAGGGAACCCTGGACGCTCTGGACTTCTCCGACTTCCTGGACACGGACATCCCCTTCGAGGTTCCTGTTCCCTCCAAACTCTGCGTCACGGTGAGACAGAGACTCCTTCAAGACATGTTCACAATCCCAGAGTGACTGAAAACTCCACCCGTCTGATTTAGAGACGCATTAAAAACAAACCAACCATGAGCTGGCCATTAGTCGATGGCCAACAATGTGTCTTATTTTAGACGCATAAGGCATTTTTTTTTTATTTATTTATTTTTTTTTTATAACATCTTCTGCATTTTTCCCCCTCTCCTTCTCTGCTGCGCCAGGAGGCCCAGCGGGAGCAGATCCGTGACTGGGTGCTGATGTTGTCCATGGACAACCGGCTGGAACAGGTGCTGCCGCGAGACGAGAGGAACTCGTACGAAGCCTCGCTGGTGGCCGCCGGCACGGGGCTCCGCTCGCTGCCCTGCGTCCTCACCGGTAACGCACACACTCACACACACACACACACACACACACACACACACACAGAGGGGAGGTGGGCTGGTTCCCCTCCTCACTGCTGCCGTTCTTGGTGCCTCCAGGTTACCCAGTGCTGAGGAACAAGGTGGAGTTCTCCGCGGCGGGAAGAGCTGCCAACAAGGAGGACTGGAACAAGTTCCTCATGGCAGCAAAGGTGAGAATCAGAATCACAACCAGAACCAGAATTACTGTCTTCATTCCCAGGGGGAAATGACTTTTCCATTGCGACTCCAACTGTGTACGAGTAGAAATAGAGAACAAAAGTATTGAAAGGTATAACGATGAGGTGAACGTGAGTAACGTGTAGAAAAGTTAATATCAGTTGTTGCACTATGTATGACTTTGTGCAAACCACAGCGGACCTGTAGTTTAATTAAATGTTTGTCTGTTTAATACTTTGAAAACCAGGTCCTGTTTGTGAGATTATAAGAATTATTTTCTCTCTAAAAAAATGTTCTTGATGTAGCCAAAGAGTGTTTATAAGCATTATGTGGTTGTCTGTCTGTCTGTCTGTCTGTCTGTCTGTCTCCCTCCCCTACTGCAGACCACTCACAGCTCAGAGTGTCAGGACGTCCTCAGCTTCATCTACCAGTGGTGTGGCAACCCACCGGCCTCGGGCTTCTCCTTCCACTGATCGACGCTCCTCCTCTCTCTTTGCAGCCACATATTAATTTGTTTTTACTCAGCCTCTCTTCCCCCCCCCCCCCACCCCCCCCCCCGGTCGTCACTTCTTTGTCCACAATTGTTGACGTCGCCGTGTGAATACTCGTGAAAATTCGTTTTTTCCATCACGCTGACTGACAAGCAGTACATGTTTTCAGAATGAACCTGAACAATGCCTGTGTGTGTGTGTGTGTGTGTGTGTGTGTGTGTGTGTGTGTGTGTGTGTGTGTGTGTGTGTGTGTGTGTGTGTGTGTGTAACTGGCGCTGATGGACTCAGGCTGCTGTGATGTAGCTTGTAGCTTTTAGCTTGACTGACAAGTGCCAGGATGTGGCTGGCTAAGCCGACCAACAGTAAAATAATGGAGCAGCTCTAATGGCACTAATGTAAGTAAAATTGTGTCCTAGGATTTGGAAGGAAAAACAAATGTAAACATATATATATATATATATATATTCATATCTCTCAGGATGGCTTGCTCAAAAACCAAAGGTTGCCTCTCATATTTCTGAGACGCAGCAGATGAGACCAATGTTTTATCTGGTGTGTGTTGTTGTGTAGTGTGAGAGAAGTTACTTTCTCTGCTTGAAACGTTATGGTTTGATATATATGAAGTGTCATTTGATAAATATTTTTGAAAATAAAACATCATATTGCACTTTTCACTTTTGTGGTTAATGTTTGATGTTCCCACAGTGATTTCTGCGTCACCCAGTAAAACAGACACTTGGGGGGGCGGGGGGGGAGAGAGTTGAATATTTACAGCGAGTTGTAAAAAAGAGAAGAAACATCAGTTTATGTTCAGTTTTTTTTATTTGTTAATATAATTTCAGGACAAACGTGCAGAAAGTCAGTACGACAATAAACATTCACCTTTTTTCTTTATTCCTTTTTTTCCTCAGACATGAGAGTCAAGCCTGCTATATTTCCTCAGCAGACATCATAAACACACACACACTGCATATAAACACAGTGAATACAGCCACTATGTTTCCCAGCAGCAATCGATAAGTTTGTGTTTTTGAGAGAGTGCATTATGGGACATAAATCAGTGGAGTTCTTGTTCTGCTGCTGCTGGCTCCATGCAGCTCTGCTGACTGAGGAAAGAAAGAACACACACACACACACACACACACACACACACACACACTGCCCACATCCCCATCACAGACACACTGACAGACTGCATGAACAGATAAGATACTGGAAGACGTTTTATTGGAGACTGTTTGAAAACATCACATTAAGAGGCCTCTGGCTGCATTACTTTTATTTTACGCAGTAGAGTTTACAGTTTCACTCCCCAAATCATTTTTAAACCCACAACGAGAGGAGTCCATATTATTATAAGCTTTATTTTTTAAAATCCTTTAATGTCTGCTAACATTTGTTAAATCACTGCTCTCTCATCTTGTGAATTTAAACCAGTCGGAATCATTGAGGATCGCGACGGAAATGGAATTTGATGATTGAGGAGGACAGAGGGGAATGTGAGCTTTTTAATTGGAAGAAGAAAAAAGCAACAACACCTTTTTGCCTTTGTGTTGTTGAAAAGAGACGAGACAGGCAAGCTGTCGCACTGAAATATGATTTTGTTGGCTCCAAATGATACTGAACCTTTAATGGTGACAATATTTTGGGTGCAGATGTTCCAAATTCTGAAATCAGAGTCTAGTTACTGTGCTATTATAATGACGCTCATCTGTGTGCTTTAAATTCTTGTTTTGCCGTCTGACTTAGTTTGATGAGACCAGACGGTGAAATGTTCTGTCGTGTCGCCTCAAACCATCTAACACTCCCTGAAAACACCTTAATAATTATTAAAAGACTATTAAAATTGAAATCAGCGGAACCAACTGTAATTTATCGCAACAACTGCCCCCTCGAGGCAGTTATTAGTACTGCACCTAGCCTAATTTTCCTCAGTTGCCTTCGATGTTGCGTAAAATGAAGGCCGGTGGTTTTGCTGCAGGTCTCGCCGTCGACTACGGGCCGCTCTCTTGGCATTCACCGCGTGCCTTAATTGTATGGAGATTTAAATCAAGGTCCGCTGTGAACACGAGGAGAGGCCAGCCCAACATCCCCACGCCTTCCCACCCCCACCCCCCCATCAGCATGTATCATTTTTCCGGCAAAACTCACATTTTAAATGCTTCATTTTGCCTGGAGTTTAAAGTCGCTAAACTGAGCTGCTCCACCCGTTGGTCGCTCTTGGTATTGCGTCTCTAAATGAAATGAATTTAGGGCCTGTGTTCTGCTTGAACATTGTGTGTGACTGTGCAGTGTGCACGAAACTGGTGCAAGGCGTTTCTGATCCTGCCGGCTCTGATTGCTGAGGACAGAGAGATTAAACAGCCTGCAGTTATTTATAGGACGTCATGTGTTCACGGTGGAACTCAGCTCTCAGCTCGCGCCACATCCCCAAACATCAAGGCTGAGTCCCTCCGCTCAGGTCACCTCTGCAGCCACACTGGCCTCTGCCTGTGTGTGTGTGTGTGTGTGTGTGTGTGTGTGTGTGTGTGTGTGTGTGTGTGTGTCCACGGGGGCCATTGTTCAAGCTGTCAAAGATCTCCCGCTGACCTCGGCACAATGAACGACACGCTGCTTCTTTTTTTTTTTCCACCAAGGACAAAAAAATTGACGACAGCCCCACCGTCAATCTTTGGCTCAATATTGACCGTTCAGCGGACCTGAACGGACCCATAAAACAAAAACACTCCCAACGTGGGCTCTCGGCTGCGGAGGGACACACAGCGATGGCATTTGAAAGGGTTCAGCTGCGTCCGTCGTTCTGGTTCTTTTTATGCACTCGACGTCGGCAGCCTGAGTTGCCTTTGTGTCACTGACATGGCGCTTTAGTCGTTTTCTTACGCTGGTGTCAAAATCATTTTCCACCCCGGCCTGTCACGCTTGTTTTGGTAACCCGTAAATCTAAATCACCATCTAATTTCCAACGGATTAGTGTGAAATGACTTTTCTCTCCAGATCTTTGTTTGCTTGGGGAAAAGGTACGACGGAACGGCGACAACCTCTGCTTTCTCAACAAAAAAAAAAAAAAAAAAAAAAAAGGAAACACAAGTCACACCATGGTCACGTTGATTATTTTTTGCACACAGAATTTTCACACCATGACATGAAGAGAAAGAAAGCAGTAATGGCTGCCTGGAACAGGGAGCCTGAGAGGGGGAGGAGGAGGAAGAGGAGGAGGAGGAGGTGGGTGAGGAAGAGGCAGGATGGAAGCGGCTGGCAGTGATGCACTGAGAATGGGTGGAAGACACCGGTACAGTCCTTCAGGCAGCACTGCGGACCATTAAAGCATTAGCCTCCATTATGAAGCAGCAGCAGCAGCAGCAGCAGCAGCAGCCATAATGCACGTTCTTATACACCACTGCATTAACGGCACAGCTGCAGGGGAGGATGCTGCAGCAGCTGCTGCTGCTGCTGCAGATCTCAGATCTGACAGCTCTCCTTCAAACATGGGGGGGGGGGGGAGAAAAACTCCCTTCTCTCTCTTTCCATTTGTTGTTATTATGATTAATATTATTATAATTTACCCGCTGCTGCAGAGATGATGAGCGGCAACATGACTGCTGCTCAACGGCGCCCCGGCAGAGGAGGTGGAACCTCATCTGCAGCCTCATTAACCGCTGAAATGCTAATGACCCAGATAGCTCGCGAAAGGCTGAGGCGCGTTCGTGCGTGCGTGCGTGCGTGCGCTTGCTCGCGCGCGCGCGCGAACGCGCGGCGTCTCCGCTGCCTTTGTGGGGGTCGGGCGCGCGTGTGTATGAAGTTCGAGCCCCATGTTTGAATATCTCCGCAGCGTCACGCATGTTTCTCCTCGCGGCAGGATATCATTTTTAGTCAGATGCGAGATTTTCGACGTACGCGCTATCTGCGATGCACAGACGGCAGTACGGCAGAGGGCTGCGCAGTGTAAATAAGGCGCTCTGGGGTGTGTTTCCAGGGCGCAGCCGTCCTATCTCACAGTTCCGCACCGCTGCGGCTGTTTGCAGGGGGACGGATTTGGCGCACATTGAAAAAGCCGGAGAAGAGGAGGCTGCACGATCGAGCACGGCCTGGGGTTTTTAGAATTTCAGGGCCTTTCAGGGGTCGATTGCCTGTGTGCCTGTGTGCGTGCGTATCATCAAACAATACCTTCCGGCAGCAGCATCAGCAGCATCATCATCAGCAGCATCAGCAGGCTTGGTTTTCCCATCTCCTCTCCTTCCTTCCACCCCCCCCCCCTCCCACCCACCTCAAAAGCCCTCAGCAGCGACTCGACGCTTTTTTTGGGAACTCACACCGATGCGGGGTTTTCTGTTTTGTTCAGATTCTGTTCGACGGTCCCCCGGGGAGAATAGAGTGCGCCGCTCTGGTTCCGGTTCCGTGATGCTGTCCTCCGGGGAGGTCCGTGCGAGAGGATGCTGAGGATGCGGATGGATGCTGCGGAGGTCGGAGCGTCCTTCCTCTGCAGCGGAATTGAGGGGGAGGGAGATTTTTTTTTTTTTTTTTTTCAAAGAAAAGAAAAAAATATCCTACCCTATTAAATATCAAATAGTCCGAATCCAGAAGAATCTCGGAGCCGTGAAGCATCCTCCAAAACCTTTTTTTTTTAAAGAAAAAGAAAGAAAGGAAAAAAAGACGGAGCTATGTGCGTTGCTGGGTGCAGCCAGGAGGAGGACAGAGTGGCTGAATGGATGGAGGGAGAGAAGTTGGGCGCAGTCACTGGGAGGAAGAGGAACGAGAAGGGAGGGGTGGTCCTCTGAAGAGAGAGAGAGAGAGTCAGATGGTTCCTACATCCTCAGCATCATCGCCCCCCCCTCCCCCCCTCCCCCAAACCCCTCCTCCAGCTCCTCATCCACCTCCGGTGATGGAGGGAAGGAGGAGAGAGTGTGAGAGCTTTGCCGCCGCACACAAACACACACACACACACACACACACACACACACACAAACACAAATGCACAAAGCGGCACCATCAGCCTCGCTGATTGTGGAAGTGTTGATGCTGCAGAGTATCGCTGATGTCTCCTGATGACTTCCTGGGGTCTTGTAACGAGCTCTGGGGTCTTCACGAGGAGGTCCGCGTTGCCTCTCCGAGCTCGATCTGCAGGGGGTTCTGTTAAGGTTCTCATTCGCCATCCTGGGTCGGGATGTTGCAATACTCCCTAACAGAGAGCGGCCCACAAATTTGGACTTTAGCATTAAAACCTGTGACGTCGCCGATCAGCACGTCAGACCTTTTCGTTAATAATCAAAGGAAGTCAAGGTTGTGACTGTGGGTTGTGAGTAGTCCATGGCGAGGTCCTGCCAATGTCCAAAACCAGATGGCTCTCGACAGAAAATCAGGATAAAATCCAAAATGAGTGCAGAAGACATGTTTAAAGGCGCCGGTGACTCACATCTGTTTATTTTGATATCTAGTCGCCTTGCTCTCATTCGCATTGAGCGCCGTCACTAGTTGAATTCGGCACGCGGCGACGTTTGAGAGAGTCATCGGTAACAGACATTAAAACTGCGTATCGCTGCTCCACAGCTCCTCTTTGGCGCAGTGTGAAATTATGCACAAGGCTCCTGAATTATTGATGACTCTCACCTTCATACGGGAATAATCAAACGCTGAAATTAATATTTTTCTCTCCCCCCCCCCCCAAGATGAGCAGCTACTCAGTTCCTCCTGGGTTCCTCCATATGGCTGCTCATCTGTTCCCCTTCCGCTCCCTCCAAGACACCACCACTGCCATGGCATACTGGGAACCAGTAGGCTGCACCACCATGGCCAAAAAGCATGAAATAATAATGGGTTGGCGCTATCTTATAGAGCCTCCATTTCGACAATGCACAGGCCTTCATGTCTCATCAGTGCAACAGAATCATTGGAGTGGATTTTCTGGATTTTCTGGATTTTTTTTTGTATTTAATTTGTAGAAATCCACACAAACAAAGGCATATGTATGAATATATATGCATATATGAATATATATATATATATATATATATATATATATATATATATATATATATATATATATATATATATATATATATATATATATGTATGTAGCTAACTTTCATAAAAAGCATATTTAGAGTTTTTTAACGTGTTTTTCTTTGCTGCATAATTACATATATCTTGCTCACATGTCTTCAGTATCTATCTGCAGCGTAGACGGTTAAAAATAATAAAATTGCACGAGGTGTGTCTAAACTTTTAACTGGTAGTGTATATATATATAATCTTCTGCTGCTAAATGAGAACATGCTCATTTCCATTCTTATTTATTTCATGTTGATACCTGTGTTCTCTCATGTTGGATATCAATTGATAGGGCGTTATAAAGATAACAAAAAAAAAATATATATTCTACTCTTTGATAAGCTGCAACCTTGTTGCTGGACCTGACATACAGAGTCAGTCTTATTAGAGTGCCACAGATCATCGCGTGCATTATTTTGCAAGCCAAATCCTATAATAAATACTATTACATGACGTGTGTTTCCGTCGACCCGCTCCTTTGTTTACGTTCACGGTGGTTCACACGTGTCGGGAGCTGTCATCGTTACACAAGGCTGTTGGGTAAGCGAAGCTGGCCGCTGTTATGTATCCAAGAACGCTAGCTTAGCCTGGCTAGCAGCTTATTACGTAGCCCCATTGAGAAAGCAGTCAGCTTGGCGACGGACAGTGGTGGGTGTTGCCGTGGTCTGGGACTCTATATGGTTTCATCCTCTCGGCTCCGACTCGTGTGGCGCCACTTCGTCAACAGTCGAATGGGAAGCATGGCCAACAAGTCACAGATGCCCACCCCGGAGACGGCCCTCCCCGGCCGGGACGAGCCCCTGGTGGTAGCCGGTAAGATCCCCGCAGCTTTAGCATGCTAACGCGCTAGCTGAGCTCCTCCCGTGAGGAAGAGACGCACCTGTTACGCCACCCAACTTTTGTTGGCAGTTAACGGCCGTTTACCAACTTTGTGTGTGTTTTGAGCATTTATCTCTCAGTCTTCATGTGACGTTTCGGTTCTTTGAGACTAATTTCACTCTGTGTGTGTTTTTCCCTAGCTCAAAAAGGAGACCAGCTCCAAAGACTTGTTTAAAATAGTCCGAAGTAGACTAGAGCCTTAGGTTTTAAGTAATTTGTCAGTGAATATATATATTTATATTAATTTAAAGCGATGATGGATGGAAAAAAATAGAAAGTTATGATTAAATAGACATTGATAAAGGGTGGCTGTGTTGGCGTTGCTGTCATAAAATTGAGACAAAATGAGGTCCTCATTTGGCCAATTTTCGACAAAATGGAGTGGATTAAGGATCTTTTTTAATGGTTATTATTATTATTATTATTATTATTATTATTATTATTATTATTATTTTAACTTTTGTGTATGATAAAAATGCTTGATAAACGTCAAACAACTAACAACTACACCACTACAAAAACCAAAACAAAACACATAAACTCCAAATATTTGTACAACTATAGCAAAGCAGTAGTTTGATATTATTGACAAACCTGTGTTTAGATTGGAGCCCTTTGCAGTCGTGACAATGCAGTCGAGACAAGTGTGCACAGCAACTATTTACCTTAAACCATGCTTGAGTTTTCAGACACTGCATCTGTAGCATAATGTCATAACAGCCTGAGGTTATGAGAGATATGTAAATGCCACTACTGTTAAATTTACATTGACATCAACATTTTTTTTATTTTTTTTATAGCTCAATTACATGTAGAAAACATCCTCACACGGCAGCTGCTTTGGTGCTGAAAAAAAATTCTGTATTATTATTGTCATGTATTTATTTATTTATTTATTTATTTAAAAAAAAAAAAAATACTTCACACATCTGTTGATCTGTCTCAACACTCGCTGTCGCTCTCCAAAATAATTTGCCGACGTGTTAATGGCAGAGACGGAAGCGCTTGCTGTGTCAGGCTCCTGTGTGTGTGTGTGTGTATAAACAGAAACAGCAGCTCTGAAAGCTGGCAGTTGGCAACAATCTGCCCCCTCTTCCTTACAAGTGAGGGAGCCAGGACTTGGCGCTTGATTAATAGACCTACTTCAGCACAGAAACCAAGGACACACACACACACACACACACACACACACACACACACTTGCGCTCACACACTTTCACTGTGTACTCTCTCTAGGCACAAATAGGTGATAGATATGAGTAGAAATGTGGTGTGGAGAAGATATAATGTCCCGGTTTTTGTTGGGGTGCACCGTCAAAGAGACAGAAGGTGAGATTGGAACGCTTCCAAGTGGAGAAATTTGCATAAAAAATTGCTCTTTCAATTTTTAGCGGGGGGTTGATTCACACATCGTGCATACCGATTTTTTTTTTTTTTTTTTTTCCAATGGGGGGGCGGGCGGGTGGGTGCAGACTCGGTGAGAGGAGGGTGTGGGAGTCTGGGGTCGACTGCGAAGGGACGATATGGAGGGATGGTTGTAAGGATGGATGGATGGAGGGAGGGATGGGGGGGGTTCAGGCTGCATGGCAGACACGCTGGAGCGGCGCCAGACCTTCTCGGGATCGCTGCCACGTCGAGGGGAGACCGAAGAAAGACCGGGGGAGCAGCGAGTCGGGAGGACGAGCCCTGCCTGCGGTGGGGAGACTTGGCAGGGCTTCCCCTCCTTTGTCTGTCTGGCTCGGGGTCTGCGGCGCCAGAGGAAATCAAGAAAACGTCCAGCCGTTACGTCGGGTGGGCTGCGAGCTCTGCAGCAACTCTGCAAAAGACCGAAAAGAGAGAGAGAGAGACAGAGAGAGAGAGAGAGAGAAAGAGAGAGAGAGAGAGAAAAACTTTGGGATGGCGAAAATCGTGGCTGTTGGAAAGGACAAAGGGAGGACAGATCGCGAAATTCAAAAGTCTTTTTTTTTTTTTTTTTGTCGTCGTATCAGCGACGTGAATTGGAGACGACAGTGTTTTCGGAGACAAAGTCGCTGGCAGTCATCTTCGCTTTTTGATGGCAACAAACAAGAAAGAGATGAGCAGCCAAACGTCCTTGACTTTTGATTAGCTGGACGTTTTTCGACCGGTGCCACAGGAAGATCAGCCCTGAGCCAGAGGAGGAGGTTGGTCACTGATGCTTTGCAATATGACAAAATCTTTCGGATCGTAGTGCAAGTTTGAGTAAAACGCTTGTGACTTTTCAGATTTTTTTTTTGTTTGTTGTTGTGTACTTCGCCGGTTTCTTGATAAGATCTGACGGGACCGTAAAATACAGCAGCGTCATTCAGGGAAGAGCAGCTTTGTGTTACCTAATCACAGAACAATACGCGTTTTAAATTGATACCATTTACGGGCGCGACTATCACGCTGTTTCAAACACCTGTTCCACCTGTTCAATCAGTCTCTTGATGGAGTGACAAATGAAGCTTTCCTTGCTGGCAAGAGAAGTTTTGTGTAGTTGTGCAACGCTTAGCCAGCCACCGTCGTCATCATTTCCCACCGCAGCTACGAGCAGTTTGGAAGTAGCTGCTGTAATAATGCGTCTGATTATCACGCGGTGGAACGGTGATTTTGGTGTCTGGGCCTCATCGATCAAATCATCTTCTGCGAAAAACCCCTGATGGCTCCAGAGAAACGAGGCCTAATAAAGTAATTGAACAGGTGTTGTGAGACATCCTGCAGCTGTCGACACGCATCGCTGCCAGAGTTTTCCCCTGATTAGGAGAGAGAGAGAGAGAGAGAGAGAGAGAGAGAGAGAGAGAGAGAGAGAGAGAGAGAGAGAGAGAGAGAGAGAGAGGTTGTCTTCATGTGTGCCCCACCTTCTGGGCAGCGGGACCTTTGACCTCACCAAGTGCTCCCTGCTGGATAAATCTGGAATTGCGACGTCAAATGACTTTACGATGCAGTTGGGCAATTTGATCTTGTGCCAGTGATGTGCACATAAATAAGTCCAGAGTTGAAGGATCATGAATTGAAAAAAAAAAAAAGAAAAAAAAAATCAATTTGATCTTTGGGATGTTAACCAGCTGAACTCTATTTCTAATTCACTGGATGAAATTAGTTTTAGGCACCTTATCTTGTAATTATGAGATAAGGGGCCTAAAAATTTTTTTAATCCAGTGAATGCAATGCACTTCTGTACCAACACACTAAACCAAATTGAATATTTTAGTCAGGTTTGCACCTCCTACAGGTGCCTTGAGTCTTGTCTTGTCTTGTCTTGTCTTGTCTTGCCTTGCTGCAATGGCTGCAGAGGAGCCTCGCCTGATGGTTTATGTAAAGATAGGGTGGTAATAAGAAAAAAATGAACAAAACACAACACGAGGTCAATCAGAAAAGCTGATTGAGAAGATGAAGACGATAAAGAAAGGATTTGGTGGCGAGAAATAGATGGTAGAGATGCAGGAAGAGGAAGATGAAGAAAACAGGCCAATCAAGGAGGGAGGCTGAATGAGGAGAGTGTGTGTGTGTGTGTGTGTGTGTGTGTGTGTGTGTGTGTGTGTGTAGAATGTCCAATATCCCCCAACCAGACATTAGCTGCAGTCTTTCATCCATCACTGTCGGCTGCGGAGGCCCCAGGGCTGGTTGAGGAGACAGCAGGGGGGTTCTGGGTCTCGGGGGGGTTCTGGCTCTTGGGGGGTGGTTCTGGCTCTCGGGGGGGTGGGATCCGGGGCCCGAGCTTCCCTTCTCGCCCGGGACCGTGTTGTGAGACGCAGGTCAACTCTCTCTCTCTCCCAGGCGGAGCTGGTAGTAGAGCTCAGCAGCAGCAGCAGCAGACAGAGAGCAGCTGTTAGCGGTGAGGGAGCGCTGGTCAAGTGCACAGTGAGGGAGCGCTGGTCAGGTGCACAGTGAGGGAGCGCTGGTCAGGTGCACAGTGAGGGAGCGCTGGTCAGGTGCACAGTGAGGGAGCGCTGGTCAGGTGCACAGTGAGGGAGCGCTGGTCAGGTGCATAGTGAGGGAGCGCTGGTCAGGTGCACAGTGAGGGAGCGCTGGTCAGGTGCACAGTGAGGGAGCACTGGGCTGGGTTCCCCTTTGGACTCGTATGTCCAGTTTCTGTGGGCTGTGATTCAAAGAAGTGTCTCATGTCCAGAATGGTTGTTATATTTTTCCTCTTTGATTACTTGGAAAAAAAAACAACAAAAAAAAAAAGATTCCGTCTCCTCCTCCGTCCAATCATAACGAGCCATTTTCACGTCGTGAACTGGTCACGTGACGTGTAAATGCGAAAAAAGAGTTTCCACGGCACTTTTGCGATGTACCTCTGACTGGATACGTGTGAAAACCACCTCATGACAGCGTCAAAACCATTTAGCCACATTTGAGAGGTTTTGTCAAGTTAAGGCGTTTCCATCACCAGTATTTTTTTATTGAGACATTAAGGTTTTGTGCGATTCTGGGGGTCATGGAAACGCAGCTTCAGACCCCAAAAAAGTTGAGTCCTTTTTTTAAAAAAAAAAAATCATATTATTGCCCCTCACGTCGACTTTGGACTTTGTTTGCCGTTGGGCCTCTTTCTTATCACCTCACCGTTCTGGTGAAAGGTGGCAATGGGCCTCTTTGATATACATACAAAAGAGGTGGATGTGGAAATGAATTGTGTATAAAAACGCATCGTCTGCAACAGCGTTTTATCGCGATAGCAGAAACACAGAGTGGCGGTCAGGACGACGACTCGATAAAGTTCTCTCTTGAATCCAAGTCAGTCACTGTGTTGCCGCGCTGTGACACCCTCGTGGCCTCACACGCCTCCCCCATCCTCTCATTGGACACTTCTTCATGGTCTCGTTAGAGGAACGGGCCAATGAGGTGGAAGCCATTAAAATCCCGCTTCTCCCACAAGGCTTTTCTTTGTGTTTGGAGACGTTATAGAGAAAAATAATACTTACCTCTGTTTCACCCCTCTGTGAATTAGCCGGCAGCGTATGTCAGAGAAACTATTTTCACGTCGCTAATGAAAAGAGCAGAGGCTTCTGTTTTGTTTTAATCAAACCCTCTTAATTAAATTAGCATTTCGGAATTTAAATGTAAAAAAAAGAAAAAAAAAAAAGAAGAAGAAGAAGAGAAAAGCAGCGGAGGAGGCAGAGAGAAACAACAGCAGCCATCACACACGTGTTGGTCTGAGCTGAAATAGAGCAGCACTAATGGAGTGTGTGTGTGTGTGTGTGTGTGTGTGTGTGTGTGTGTGTGTGTGTGTGTGTGTGTGTGTGTGTGTGTGTGTGTGTGTGTGTCACAGATGTCGCTATAGATAAAGGCCTGTCCTGTGATCAGGCTTATTATTGTGACAGGATTTAGGGAGAAGTGGAAGACTGGGAGGCACACACATGCACGCACGCACACACACACACACACACACGCACACGCACATGCGTGCACACACACACACACACACAGTTCCCAAAATGAAGAGGCGAGCTGTTTGATGTGAAGTGTCCTGAAGTGCTTTCTAACCTCTCTGGCTGCTCTCTGCTGCCAACAGGGGAAAATGAGTCGGCAACTGGCTTTAACAGCGGGGTGATGGAGTAAAAAAAAATAAACAACAAGAACAAGAAAAGGAAAAACGATCGCGCTCGCACCGCCGATTGATTGTGCACACAAACAACCTGCGCTGTGCTACTCTGTCAGCTCACCCCCAATATTTGGGTCTTTGTTCGTGCTCGACATGGCTGCGGAAACATTAGAAACTCATTAGAAACTCATCAACGCACACACACACACACACACACACACACTGGCGCGTTAGATCCCACCAAACACCACAAATTCAATTAATCAACACGAAACGTCGTTATCACTCTGGGAGAGATAAACGGCTGTATGAGAACAGGCGCTTCAAACCAATGCTGCATCCCATAATTACTCTCGGGGAGACTTCCTCAATCTGTGCTCACTGTGTGTGTGCGTGCGTACGTGTGTGTGTGTGTGTGTGACAGTAAAGATAACCATACAATAATAATTAATGTTTTTTTTTTTAATCTCACACGGCTGCAATGCGCAAACAAAACTGCTCTGAAGCGCGCAGACACACACACACACACACACACACACACACACACACACACAGTTAGCTAGGATGCTAACTGCATTAACTGCATTAAGAATAATAATAAGAAGAAGGCTTTTATTTGATCCCACAGTGAGGAAATTTGCATAATTACAGCAAAACTGTATAGTGAAGAATTATATTAATTAAAGAAATAAGGCAATAAAAAATAAAAATAAATTCTTTGTGGGTATAAACGGAAAAGAAAAAAAAAACACGATATTTTCATCTTATGGACAGTTGAATTTACAGCTATCAACATACTGACAATAAATAAGCTGAGCTTGTTTCCGTGTTAATGAAAAGTCTGGACCCTCCCACTCCCGAATCGGATAAAGTGATTGGATGATCCCGGCAGTTGTCGGGCTGGATTGGAATTCTATTACAGCTGATGTAGCTGAAGATCGCAGCTTCTGATTCCTTCTTTTGTTATGTTTTCGACTGTCCGACACACACACACACACACACACACACACACACACACACACACACACACACACACACACACACGTGCGCAATGAGCATCCACATGCTGCTTCTCTCCCTCTGAGCTGAGTTGCTCATTAGTATTCTGTCTGGACTTAATGTCTTTTCACAATGACATTTACATTTAAATTGTTTATCTCTCTGTATGTGTGTGTGTGTGTGTGTGTGTGTGTGTGTGTCCATACGTTTGCGGCTAATGTGCGTGCGTGCGTGTGTGCGCGTGAAGTCGTTAATGAACATGCCTTCGCTGGTCCCTGAAGGCAGCCGTGACCGACTCACACGGACGCTGATTCGGAAGCAGAGCCCAGTTCTTGTCACTGAGCTGAATCACTTTGGTTCACTGAGCCGAATCACTTTGCTCGAATCACTTTGTGACTCTGAATCACCGAGGTCGGCTTCACCCCAACACGTTGATACAATTCACCGTCCCAGAGCTTCATTCATGGCACAATCACACACAAGCAAGGACAACACACTGTGTGTGTGTGTGTGTGTGTGTGTGTGTGTGTGTGTGTGTGTGTGTGTGTGTGTGTGTGTGTGTGTGTGTGTGTGTGTTCATTTGGGTGGCTGCTGATTGGTTGGCAGTGCTCGTCCTCTTGTCATTGTCTATAGGCATGTTGCTGCTGCTGCAGCACACAACAATTATGCTCCCATGCATAAAGAGTGCGTATCTATGTGTGTGTGTGTGTGTGTGTGTGTGTGTGTGTGTGTGTGTGTGTGTGTGTGTGTGTGTGTGTGTGTGTGTGTGTGTGTGTGTGTGTGTGTGGAGTTTGCGAGGGTATGTGTGTGTGTGTGTGTGTGTGAAGGAGAGGGAGAGAAAGGGAGAGAGAGAGAGGAGGTATCCAGATGTGGGCTCATTCTCATTTCTAACCCATCCCATTTATTTTAATCCGTCTACCTCCCCCCACAGCATTTTTACAGCATGCCATCTGTACAGGACACACACACACACACACACACACACACACACACACACACAGAGCCGCTAACTCAGCCAGGTGGCTGGGTGGCCTCGGATGGGTCCTCATGCACCTCTGGCTCTGTGTTGATTGGAGCGAATGTAGCTCGTATGAAATTAGCAGAGCTGTTCGCAACTGTTAAAGTGGGTCACTGTGTGTGTGTGTGTGTGTGTGTGTGTGTGTGTGTGTGTGTGTGTGTGTGTGTGTGTGTGTGTGTGTGTGTGTGTGTGTGTGTGTGTGTGTGTGTGTGTGTGTGTGAGCCTTGTTAAAATATCATTTAGAAACCTGGCACATTGTTTCTGAGGCTTTTTGCAGTTTGAGCAAATGAAGAAGTTGTTGCAGCAGCATCAGAATGCACCATTCTGTGTTTGATCCCCCCCCCCCTCCCTTCCCTTCACCCCCCCCCCCCCCCCAACACACACACACACCTCCCCTTCCTCCCTCCCTCCCTCCCTCCCTCCCAATTATTTAAAAGTGTTTCTGACCCAGTTCTGTCTCTGTGTCTCTCCTCTGTGCAGCCAAACACGCTGTGAATGGCAACAGCACCACGCCACCTTTTCCAGAGGGGACAGAGATGGTCATGTTTGGTGAGTGCAGTTCAGGGGGAAAACGTTCCAGGAAGTCGACTGAGTGAAAAAGAAGAAAAATGATTCATCTCTTTGTGTTTTGGTATCGACTGCAGTGCTCTCTGATGTCCAGCTGTTTCACCTTGTTTTCTACGGTGCAACAAAACCCTCACATTAAATCCTAGGACCAAAATGATTTGGTTTTCAGGTCTCTGTTGTGAATGTGGTGCGGGATGCTTGGTAAATCAAAGTAATAATTCAATAAAGTCCAAATTAATTTGCCAAGAGGTTATTCGTACAAATTGGGCCTGTACCTTTAAAAAGTCTTCTGATTCTTTTCTCGTCCTGGCCTGTGTTGTGGCTTCATTGCAGAATTAACCATTCAAAACCCTCGTGAGACCTTTCCGTGCGACTGCATGTTGTTTTTGAAATATTCTTCTCGTTGTTTTTCTTTGTGTTGCACAGGTATGGGTTGTTTCTGGGGAGCTGAGCGGAGGCTGTGGAGCCAGAAGGGTGTTTTCTCCACGCAGGTTGGCTACTCTGGAGGCTACACACACAACCCCACCTACAAGGAGATCTGCACTGGTACGTATGCCCGCATCAGAGTTATTGCAGGAACTGGAAAAAAAAAAATACAGCTTGGCAAAATAAAGTTTTTCATTTCGATTATTTTTTCACACAAGACACAGCGGATCCAGTTTTTCTACGTGCATTTTGTCTGATACCGGCAGTTTGGTTTACTATTATTTTTCGTCTTTACACACAGCGATACTGGAGACACAGTTGGGATGGGCAAGAGTTTTTCCCCCCCCCCACTGTTGTTTTCTTTAAACCCTCATGCGAAATCTTGCGATCCTTGCATGAGGATTTACAATTTTGGTGTAAATTGGCGGTTGCATAGGAGACTCATCGAGCTGTACTCTACCCTACCACCAGGGGGTGCTACAAGTTTTAGTCTCTCTTCCCGGGAACTCGGCTCTAACCTGCCTTATCGGTCGGCAAACATCAGTCAAGTCCAGAACCTTCACTGATCCGCACAGAGATTCTGCAACATTGTGATTCCCAGGAGCTCGACTGCAGAGTTCTTTCCTCCCCCCCCCCCCTTGACGCAGCGTCACACGGTTGGTTTCTCTCCGGAGTCGCTGCTCCCCGGCCGGAGCCTTTGTTTCCGCCTCCTCTTTCCTCCCTCCCATGCCGCGCACACAGTCCCTCGCAGCGGAGTGAACATTAGCATTGAATGCCGCCCGACCCGTCCTATACGGTGGCTGTGGTCCGGAGACCCTGCGAGACGAAGCCCCTAATAAACAGCAGAGTGAATAATTTCCCCCAGGCCCCATTATAGCAGGGCCTGGATATGGCGGCTATTGATGCCTGAGCCCTGCGTGTGTGTGTGTGTGTGTGTGTGATGAGTCTCCAGACCTCCCAGTGAGCCCTGCTGCCGGCCAGTACAAAGTCGACGCATCGTTATACCTGCAGCACCACCGGTCTGCGTCTGCGGCTAGTTTCGCTCTCGCCGTCGCTCTGCACAAACGCAACTGTCGCAAAGGCGGCTTCATGTTTTACCGCCGCCGCCCCCCCCCCACCCTCCACCGCTCTATCACCTCACTCCCAACGCGCTGCCGTCTGAGCGAGCGCGCTTCAATCGGCGGCTGAAAATAGCCTGTCGATTCTGAGATGGCGAAAAGCGCCGGCGCCAGCGGAAGCTTCACGGATGTACGGAAAATAAAATGAATGAATGAATGAATAAATGTTTCCTTTCACGCTGCATCCGGTCACATTCTTTAGTATGCGAGCCCGGTTTTCTTCCTGGTTGTCTCCCCCACTTTCCCCCTGTGCTGCAGAGGATACGTCACGCCGGCGGAGCCGCGTGGAGAATACATATAGCGGGCGTGAGGACAAATGGCGGCGCATACAGATGCGGCGCTGCGTCTGCTGCAGGCTGAGGAGGAGCCGCCGTGTTGTCGTTTTAATGCGTGTCCTCCTCCTGACGAGCCAATGTTGTTTTGTCAACCGCACGGGAAGCGTGTAGGTGAATATTTAGCTTCGCCAAGGGAACGGATGGCATCGACTTCCCTAAATTATTCTGCTAGTTTTGCAACGCTCGGAGTGAATGAATGCTCAGAACTGCAATGTTCAGCCAGTGGGGTTTTTTTTTTTTTTTTTTTCCCCCGCAATATTGACATTTCCAGGATTATTTGTGCTTTGATTAGAATGCCTGTGAAGTCTATGTGTTTATGAAGCATTACATTCTTTCTCCCCCCCCCCCCATCATCAATTATCATTTTCTGCTAGCTGTGAGTGCAATGACTAACCATAATCCCAAGCCAGCCCTCTGGAGAAGATGTTTCTTAAAGAGGCAGTTCAGTTCAATCCTCCCTTACCCCCCCTTAAAAAAAAAAAAAAAATCCTCTACTCTGCTCCATTTTTATTCATCTAGATGTATAATTAAAGAAAAGAAATGAAACAGTTTGGCAAGGCAGAGCAGGTTTGGAAAATAAAAAAAGAATTAATAAATTGCAGCGGCAGTTTCTCCTGCCAGGAGTGTTGGAGACGAGGATCTGCGGTGAGAAGTTCAGCGACAGAACCGCCTCTTTCAAGCCTTTCTCAGGGCCCAAGAAACCACGATTTTTCAGTAACGAGCGTGGAATGGATCGGAAGCCGTGTGAACTGCTGGATGCTAATTAGCGCAGAATCTTTGTTTGGCACGGCACCGGGGGAAAAAAAAACCCTGCTCACTGAAGAGCTCTTCACAGCCGCTCCGTCTACAGGAGGAGACAAGGCGGGATGTTCGCTGTTGGTTAAATATTCAGGTTGACACGATTGCATTTGTATTAATCTCTGGTCCCCCCATCCCCCCCACATCCTAGACTGCCAAAATCCGATTTTTTTTGTGCCAATTCAGATTGAAACCGGATGGCTCACAAATCACATGAAATCCGATTTGAACCCACCTTCGGGAGGTGGTTTCAAATGGCATCGGGACAGATGCGTCTCAGTGTGAACAGAACCAGGTCCCACATTTGGACACTTGCTAAAACCAGTGTGGAAATTTGAGAAGGAATCTGATTTGAATCGGATTCGCCTGCAGTCTGAACGCAGCCTTTGTTTGTTCTCGAAGCGCCGCTGAGAAAGAAATGAATTGAGAGGTTACAAAAAGCAAAATAGAACACTGGCCAAATTCATTCAAACTAAGTGAAAGAATCAAAATCTAACCAATAATGAAAATCAAGGTTTGCTGCTGCTGCCTGGGTACCTAATGAATTTATTCCCCTCACATTGGCCTGCTGAGCCGTTCATCTAATATCGACCGCTGCTGCTTTGTCTTCATTCACTGCCGAGATCTCAGCAAAAGATTCCATATCTGCTGGTATTAAAAAATAAGTAATAAAGACGGAGCGAGCGAGAGAGACGAGAGCGACTGGGATGGAAGATGAGGTGCGGAGTAATGACTGATTTCTTTTTTTTTTTTTCTAATTCGGTGGAAACGGTCGAACGTGAGCTGCCCTCATCTTTGTCCGTGTCAGCGGTGGAAGTCGAGTCCCACGTGTTGTGTTTTGGCAGGTATGACGGGCCACAGCGAGGTGGTGCGAGTGGTCTACCATCCGGACGACATCAGCTTCAGTCAGCTGCTCAAAGTGTTCTGGGAGAGCCACGACCCCACTCAAGGTAGAGTCACCAGCAGGGATCTGATTGGCTGCCAGTCAATGGGGCCTTCAGAGATCTAATCCATCCATCCATCCATCCATCCATCCATCAATCATTCATTTTACTCCCTGTGTGTGTGTGTGTGTGTGTGTGTGTGTGTGTGTGTGTGTGTGTGTGTGTGTGTGTGTGTGTGTGTGTGTGTGTGTCCAGGGATGCGACAGCAGAACGACATCGGCACGTCGTACCGCTCCACTATCTACACCTACACAAAGCCGCAGCTGGACGAAGCTCTGGCCTCCAAAGAACAATACCAGAAGGTACCTCGCACCACCTCCACCTTCCTCCTTTGTCTCTGTCTCTTCACCTCATCACGCTTGCTCTGTCTGGTGAACTCGCTCACATGTTCTCAGCCGACTGATGCTGCGACAGGTCACGGACGCCTCCGCCGGTGTTTTGCCATTTTTCCGTTGGTATTTTCCATATGTTTATCAGATGCACGCACGTACACACACACACACACACACACACACACACATGCTCATCAGCGAGGCTGTTCACACACTCCCTCTGTGGAACTCTCCAGCTGAGACCCCGGCACCACCATCCCATCATCGGGGGCCTTGTTGTTTCCATGGCAACAGTGGAGGAGGAGGCACTCATTCCGTTCCCATTCTCTTACACTTCTCTCTCTCTCTCTCTTCTCTCTCTGACTCTCTCCATTCTCTCAACATTCGTTTTGCGCCGGGTCACACGGCCGCTCCGCCGCCGCCGCCGCCGCCGCCGCCGCCGCCGCCGCCGCCGCCGCCTCGGCTCCGCTGCTTCACGCACCGCAAATCACGTTCATTTTGCTCCCAAATGTTGATGCGATTAGGAATTATGCAGAGTGGGCCGCCCTCTGACGGATGAACCTCCGCCGGTTGCAATAAAAGGTGCCGCTGCCCGTAGAAGGCAGAGACTGGAACTGGGCTGACTGACTACTTCCTGGCATGTTGCACCTTGTGCGCCGCTTCAGTTGTTGCTCAGGCTCGAACGAGAACAGCGTGCCCCAGAAGATTTGACATCATTTTATAAGCAATTATCTGGAATACTACAAAGTTTGGCTCAATGAAATTGAAGAGTTTTTCGGTGTTGAACGTCACAGGTTTATTATGGGAGCCATTTCATCAAGTGGTGAATATGTGCGCCGCCCGTGACACGGCACACACACAAATTCCAAGATGCAACATGACGGCTCTTTGGGAGTGAAGGGCTCAACCGGAAAACACAACAAAAGTGAAATCCTAAATATAAAATCTTGATCTTGATTTCTAAACATTCTGTGAAAATTTGAGGTTATTTTAACAGGAATTGCCAAAATGATCGGCCTGCGAACATTTCACCAGTAAAATTAGATTGTGCATCAGTCATACAATTAACTCTCATATTTATTTTATATGGAGGTAATAAAAAAAGGTAATAAAGCTGCAGAATCAGGCCCCCCCCCCCCCCCCCCCTTGTCTTTCCCACTGCCAGCCAGCAGGGGGCGGTAGAGAGATATTTGCGTCCTCGCCGTTCCAGCCATCCATCTTCTGTTATTATTTCACAGTTCACATCCCAGCAGCCCCCTTTACGCCGGCGCTTCCTCCCGCTTTAATATCTAATCCACTGCATATGGTGGCTCTGCAGGGACAAAAAACAATCCCAGGACCTCGTCGCTCGACCGCTCCTCATCGATTTGCTTTCCTCCGTCATTCCTTTCTCACCAGATTGTCTCCCCCCCACCTTCTCCCATCTGCGTGCGTGCGTCCCTCTGAGTGTGTGTGTGTGTGTGTGTGTGTGTGTGTGTGTGTGTGTGTGTGTGTGTCTGTAAGAGCAAGAGAGAGCGAGAGAGAGCGAGAGAGAGAGAGAGCGAGAGCGATGGAGATGGAGAGCAGTTGGCCTGTAGCAAACACACTCCATGCCAAACCATCTGGGCCTTAAATCTGTCCGCCGGGGGAAAAAAAATATATAAAGCAATCACTTTAGTTGCAAAGTAGTAGACACACACACACACACACACACACACACACACACACATATGTGCATGCAGTCAGGCCCTTGTGTGCATTACATGCGTTCCACAGCTCTTGTTGGTCTTGTTTCCTGGCTGCGTGCAGCACCGCCCCGTCAGAGACACTAATGCCACCTAAAGCCCCTTGGTGGAGTCTTCCTGTTCCTTGGAGCCGCTGTTCTTTCCCCATTTTGTCGTCTCCTCATTCCCAAGCGACGACGTGAAGCCGCATCGCTGCAGTCATTTTATTCCCAGCCAACGCCTGTCAAGTCGGCCGCTCTTTACTTATTCATTCATTTATTCACCAGCAAAACAGCAGTAAAATGTGAAACAAGATTCCCGCCGCCCCCCCATTGTTGCATTTATTGGTATTGAACATTTATTTTTACGATATTATTAATACATTTGCGGTTAAATTGCCCAGTTAGACGCCTTGAGTGCCGGTGTGGTGACAGAAAACATGCTGGCGGCTCCACTGCTGCCTGCTGGCTTGTATTGTTGTGTGCTTGTGTGTGTGTGTGTGTGTGTGTGTGTGTGTGTGTGTGTGTGTGTGTGTGTGTAACTGCATTGCAGAAAACAAGCTTCCCTCTTTTCTTGCTTTGCCTTCCGCTCATCGTCATCATGTTTGCTGCTAACGGTGATGTGTGTGTGTGTGTGTGTGTGTGTGTGTGTGTGTGTGTGTGTGTGTGTGTGTGTGTGTGTGTGTGTGTGTGTGTGTGTGATATACACAGTGCGTAGCCTTTGTTTCGCCATCCCTTCCTCCCTCTCATGATACCATTTTATTCATTCATCCACTCCTGAAAACAAACCAGCTGCTTTTCTTTGCTGCTTCTCGTCTCTCTGTTCTGCCTTTGTCTATAAAATCCCTCTCACTCCTCTCACTATTTTTTCCACTTTAAACGCGCCAGCTTTACCTTTTTTTTTTTCCACCCCCTCCTGCACTCCCCCCTACCCTCCCTCCCCCACTCTGTTTCATTCCTTTCTTTTCTCCCGGGTGCTTATCAGCATTGTTCACATTTGCCTGCCTTTACTAGAGCAGTCAAGGTATTTGCATTTCAAATGAGAAAAAAAAATCTACTTCTCTGACATGCAAATTAACGGATGTAAATTATGCATTTATAGCAGAGTGCTAACACAGCAGCAGCAGCAGCAGCAGCAGCAGCAGCAGCCAGAGACAGATGTGTTCAGACACAGTGGAAGGAGGCAGAAGGGAGGCTGGTAGAAGATACCAGCAGCCCAGTTTGATGCAGAATGGAGCTGTTTCACTCGCACTAAAAGAAGGTGTTGGATCTATAACCAGTTTCCAGCGTCTTAAAGGGACAGTGCAACCACTACAGTAGACTCCATAAATCACCGGAGCTGAGAGTGGGAAATGGAATCAACCTTGCTATGAGATTTCAAGAACATAAAACAAACACAAGTCATCTTCGATTTAACAAAGACAAAAACCAACATTGGTCTTTGTTAATTCCACTCACTGGCAATATATCCCATTTTACATTGGGTGTATAACGGGTGTAAAAGTATTCTGTATTCAAAGATTTTTCTGTCCCACTTGGTGTGTGGAAATTGAAGACCTCTAGATGGATAGATGGAAAGATGAATACTTTATTAATCTCCAAGAGAAATTTGCATTCACAGCAGCTCGACAAGATCCGAAACTCTGTCCAAACTTCTGCCGTTGAGTTTTGTTCTCCTTGTTGTTAATTAAGCTGCAGTGTCAGAACAGGAAGTGATGCGGCAAACAGCGGGGAGGAAAAGCTGAAAGGGGGATGTGCTGATATTAGAGGTCCTCGCGCCCCCTTCCACTCCGTCCCCGGGTGTTTGCGACACCATAAAAGCGTCAGGAAGCCTCGGAGTTTGCTTCCTCTGCCACTCTCCTCCGTGACTCCACAGTGCCGACGTCAGTGGGCTCCAAATGGTTTTCCAACAATTAGCTTGCGCTAACTATCAGAGGCAGCGGCGTGTGAAATTAGCCGCCGCTGCCTGGAGTCTCGCTGTTTTCCTGTACTATAAATAAACACAGGGCTTTCTGTTATTTCCCCCTGCGGAGTTGTTTCCACTTCAGCTCAAAGTGCCTTCACACCAGGAAACGAACCGGCTGATATTAAAGGAACCATATTAGGCAGAACTCGCTTTCCCACTGCTTCCTGACAACAGTCTCAACGTTTCGGTCACGTCAGTGGACTTTTTAATGCCTGATTCACTTTGCGTCCAAATGCAGCTTTTTGAGGGATTGGCCCTCTGTGATGTCACAAAGGGCGGTCTACCTCTCCCAGTTCAGTAACCCACATGAGTCGACGGGTGTTGGCTCCGCCTTCTGACACCGCCCTTCTATACAGGTGGTCCAAGGTCCAACAAAAAAAACAACAAAAAACCTTCAGTTTTAGCAGGGAGCTGCAAACAGAGGGCTAAATACACAGATGTGTCGACAGTCGGGTGTCTGGAATGAAGATGTGACAATGAATCTTCTGGCGGAATTTATTCGAGCACCTTGGTGTTTCTGTAGCATCCATAGTGGCCCAGCTGCTGCAGTGACTGTGGCTTTACTCCTATTAGCAGCATTATTTCAATATTAAATCCTCCTTATGCTCTCTGTGTGTCGGGTTCTGCTTCAAAAAAAAATCTTCTTGAGGACTGTCGGGAAGATTACCGTGTAAAAAAACAACAACATGTTTTTCACGAGGCTACGTGTTTATTGGCTGGCCAGCCAGGTCTTTATTTCTGAGCCCGGGACAAGAAAGCTAGATGAATAAAATTTGCCTTTAGAGCGGGGTTGTTTCTCCAAGTAACCCCGCCCCCAGCCCGCCCCTCACTTCCACCCTCCCCACTTTTAAAAAGCCACTTTCTTCCGTGGAAACATTAAAATTAGATGATGCATCCAGTTGTTAAATATTTAACCCACTCTGGCTGCTGCACAACCAAGCACTCGTGTAAAACTTTAATGACGTATAAACTCAAAAGTCCCTTTCAACAGCCCAAGAATCGTCCTCCTTTGGCTCGTTCGTTCACTGCACTGAGCGATTCCCATTCTTTCAAAGCGACAACGGAAAATCCTGAAACGTGGAGTTTGTGTGTCTTTTGGTGTCGAGTGTCTTCAAGCTCATTGTGCCAATGTTAAACTCCATCATCCATCAGCCATAATAGCGTCAAATCCGGAATCTTTGTTGCGCTCCGCAGTAGCGGCTCCGAGCCTTTTCATGCTCACCGGCTCTCTTTGTCTTTTCTTGTTTTGCAATACCCACACACCATCTGGTTGAGTCATTTTTCGTGCGAGGAGGAGAAGGTGTCGCCGCCGAGGGATTGTGGGACTCTGGGAATGTGTGTTTGTGTCTGTTGACAGTATGTCTTTGTCTTCTCTGCTGCTCTCCACCCAAAATGTGCGACTGGCAGAGTTCTCCATGGAACAGGTCTCGTGTCATGTCGTATATTTACAGTTGCCAATAAGCTGCACGATGCACACGCGACGTCAAAAACCGGTTCAAACCCCCCCCCCCACAGAACCTCCAGAATGTCCTGTCAGACCTCTCCTGGGATCCCAACAGTTTGCACTTTTTTTGTAATGTCAGAAATGTGTTGTAGCTCAAAAAAGGTTGAAAAAAACCCCCCCGCTGCTTCAGAGAAGCTAATGCGATATTAGCTTTATCTTCCTAAAGTCTTCCTCCCGCCTCCCGCTGTGTTTCTCTCAGGCCCTGAGCGACGGCGGCCTCCACCAGATCACCACAGAGATCGAGGAGGCCAAGCCGTTCTACTACGCTGAAGATTACCACCAGCAGTACCTGCACAAGAACCCCGACGGTTACTGCGGCCTGAAAGGAACAGGAGTCTCCTGTCCACTCAGACTGAAGAACTAAAGGATTGGTGGCCATCAGGCTAACCTACAATTGGGCTTCAGCCAAAAATGTCGTGGAGTTTTGTTTTTGCTTTTAAAAAAGAAAAAAAAAAGAAGCAGCTGAAAGGTTTTACAGGAAACGAGGTCGGTGGAAGTGATTTTATGATTAATATTGGTCTATGCAAAACGTTTGACCTGAATTCTAAAAAAAAAAAAGAAGCAAGAAATCAAAATGTAGCTTGTTTTAAATATACATGAGAACAGATGGTATGCAGCTGTTTGCCATTAAAAATAAACCGTCAGATAAATGTAAAGGAAGTAAAATGAGCATTTTCTTTCCAAAATGCCAAAATTTAATACACACCTGGAGAAAAAGTGTCTTCTGTGACTCCTCAGCACTTAACTGTGGCCATCGATTGCCATTAACATGCACTTAACGCGCTTCTCTTCTCCTTCGTCTTCGTCTTCTTCCTCCTCTTCCTCCTCTTCTTCCTCCTCCTCTTCTTCTTCTTCTTCCTCCTCCTCCTCCTCCTCCTCCTCCTCTTCCTCCTCTTCTTCTTCTTCTTCTTCTTCTTCAGCTAATCTTGAAGACTGTTGTGTGTTTTTTTTAAAACTGCAGTTTCATTTCTGCGTGATCTTGTTTGACCGTTGTGCTGTTCCTGCTTTGAGGCAGAGAGATAAAAAGCATTAATAAAAAGCCTCTGAAATATTTTCAGTGTCTGCAAAGTTTTGCTTATTTCCATCCCATCTCGAGTCTCCGCGGTCTGAGGAAACCGCCGTGGGTGTCGCCGACGACTCGCTACACGCTGGCGAGTTTTAATCAATGTGCTTTAAGAAAATCTTTTGATGCTGAAATGTTCTACTCATGTGTCAAGTATTGACTTGAACTAATGTGTTTGCTACAAAAATCTCTCTTTTAATAGCTGCATACATTTTTTTTCCACACTGAAGAATATGCAAATGACAGAATTTTGCTTGGGAAACATTAATATGTTTGGGTGGAGTGTGTGTGTGTGTGTGTGTGTGTGTGTGTGTGTGTGTGTGTGTGTGTGTGTGTGTGTGTGTGTGTGCACTGTGTTTTTGAGAGAAAGATTTTGGATGACCTCCTTCCTTTGATCTTCGCCTGCAGCAGTTGTTGCAGTGTGTGTTTCATCTGTCATTGCTGCTAATCTTCACGCTTCAGAGTGTGTGTGTGTGTGCGCGTGTGTGTGTTGATACAGTGCATGTGTGTTTTGATAGCAGACCTTGGAAAAAAAAAACAACACCAAGCAGGGAGAGTAGAGCAGGAGACGGCAAGGTGCCGACTTGGATTTGTGCTGCATTGGATCACCTCCATGGTTCTGGCTGGAGGAGCGTCTCTGCTGCTGTCAGTCAAACCAGACCAGTCAGAAGCAAACTGTCAGAAGAAATGGGCTTTTTTTTAATTTATTTTTTATTTTTTATTTTTTTAAATCCAAATATATTTATTAGATTCAATGTGAAATTCCACAATTGGTCTCAAACCTCAAGGTTTGTAAAAATAGCTGGGAACTAATTGTTGTTTAACAAAGAAATGGACCGATTTCATCATCTTGCGTTCCGGTGAAATCACACTGGATGAGTGGTTAACCTCAGAGTTGAATACGTTGTTCCGGGATCAGCCTTAGACTTGGTTGAATCAAACCATTTTCACAGAATTTGGCCTTTGCCAGTCTGTCTGATGTCTAGAAATCTATGAAAATCAGCAGAAATGACCACACCTGACGAGAATACTGCCTCGCCATGTCATTCATTCTGGAGAGTTTATTGTGTTCTAGAGTTTTTATGTTTCAGGGCATTGGAATCTTGCAAGTATTTTGACCTTTTAGTTACCAAAGGGGTGACAAGTATGTGTTCAGGTTTGGGGTTTAGGCCCTAAACCAATTTCTGCTCCTCAATCAAAGTTGTTTTCTACCTATGGGATACTGCTGCCATCATGTGGTCGGCTTGGAGTAGGGAATTTATTTCTGAAATGCTCTGAAGCGAGTCGAGGAATTTTGCTGCTGCAGCAGCGACACTTTGGAATGTCAAAGTGAGGTCAGTTCAGGCGGCCGCTGCACTTTCACCATTTTCTGCAGGCGTCAATCAACAATCTCCACCGGTCTGTACGATTGCGGCTTTCCTGAGTTTATCGTCGAGTCATCTTCAAATGAAAGTTTCAACATGCTTATTCATCTGTCAGAAGCTGCAGAGCTCACGACTCTGCGTGGCTTTCGTTTGGCGTCACAGCCGAAAAGTTTGTTGATTTTGTTGCCGTGTTGTCGCTTGTTGTGTCAACTTGCCAGCCGTGGCAGCCGCAGCCCGTTGAGAGGAAACTGCTTATCTCTGTGTTTACCCACTCGGTTCCACATGGTGCTTTTTCACCTTGCGCAATTTGCGCTTTATCAGTGGACTTCATCATCTTGTCAAGTCTTTCAATTTTTTTTTTCTTCTTCACATTTTAGATCTGTGCGCTGCTTATTTACAGCGACGCAACACAAAGACTATCAGTCAGCACGTATGACAGGAGAATAATTGGGAAGTATGTTTATCAGCGTTGTAAAATCACAGTAAAAAGTTACATCATGTGCTCTGTTGGTGGGAGAACTCCAGCTCTCTGTCACCCGCTGAGGTTTGGCCCCTTTGCAGCAGCAGTTGCTGCTCTTAAAACTGCAGAATGTCGACGGGCCAGTTCGTTGCGATTGTGCAAGTGTCACCGCTAGTGTGTGAGTGTGTGAGTGTGTGTCTGGTCTGTGCATGTTAGTTGGCGTGCCAGGTGACGTCGGCCAGGGAAACAGACTCACAAACCCTGCAAGGATGATGAGTGGCGAGAGACGGAGAAGTGAAACAACAGGAATAAATCACGTGGGTTGGGGTGCGCTGGGGTGGTGAAACCCAGATTGGAACTGGTTGGACTGGTTTCCTGGTTCCGATGAGCCGACGCCAAGTGCCTGGGATGGCGTTCGGGGGTGGGGGATGTCGTGAGAGTGGCGACAGAGTGCAGCAAAAATCTGAATTCACTGACAACGTGATATGAATTTGGGCCTCTGAGGAAGAAGTTTGCGGTTTCGATTCCCGGACCTGGAGCCTGGAGTCTCTGTGGGGTCTAGCAGGTTCTCCCAGAGTCTGTGTGTTGTCTCTTCAGGCGCTCTGACTTCCTACACAGTGCACCGGTTGGCTTGGAATTGTCTCCTTCCCTTTTACTTTTGTTTGGTGATAAATCACACCTGTGGAAGTCAGGCAGTCGTCGCGTGTTGTTGCGGAGGTTTTTCACCTTTTCACTCGCCGTGATTGGAATGTTATTACTCAAGTGTTATAAAGGTACCATGAATACCAGCCACGATTAAACTAAACACAACAAAAAAAACACCCACCAGCTGTGGTTGCAAACAAATAAACTTCACTAGGATTGCATTTCTTACAAAAAGGGGAACCTTACCCCTTATTTGCATTCAAATTTGATTATTCAGCATTTTTTTTTTGTTATTTACAAATGGATAATAAACAAACTAAGAAAAAATACAACTCCTCAGTTCCTCTGAGACTGTTCAGTCTGGACCAACCAGAGCAGAACTTTGGCCCCAGTGCGAGGATTCCCACACAAGTTAAACTCAGCGAGGAAGCTGTCGTCATGTCACATCGGTGATGGAAATTCTCAGTATTGAAGAGTTTGAAGGAAGCCTGAAAATAGCCTGGAACAGATGTTTTTCATCCTGTACCTCAATAAATAGCTCCTCCTCCAGTGGGTGGAAGAGATTCATTTCTCTAAGATGGGCAAGGAGAGGTTCCTGGCTCCGGACATGGTGGTGGTGGTGGTGGTGGTGGTGTTGGTGGTGTTGTTGGTGGTGGTGGTGGTCGTTCCGAGGCCAAAGTCGGTCTTGAGCAGCCTCTCCTGAAGGAAGCCAGGGCAGAACGACGTGATGTAGGCGTCCTTGAAGCCCGAGTTGCAGAAGCAGTAGACCAGTGGATCCAGCAGGCAGTCCATGTAGGACAGGACCATCAGGCTGTCGTAGACTTGCACCGCCACGTCCTCCGCCCCCTGCCACTTCTGCAGCCGCACGCTCAGCAGCACCGCCCTGGCGATGGTGCACGGCAGGAAGCAGATGGAGAAGACCACCACCACCGACATGACCACGCACATGGCCCGCCGCAGCTTGGCCTTCTCGCCCACCGTCTTCTTGCTCAGGCGGTTGACGATGCGCACGGTGCAGTAGACCAGGATGATGAAAGGGATGACGATCTGGCTGAAGAAGACCAGCTTGGAGAGAGAAGGGGTGGGGCAGAGGTAGGAGTGAGTGGGACAACCACCCGAGAGAGTTATCAGAGCTGCACGAAAACAAATGGCCTTCATGCACGAAGAAGACCGAGAACAAAGGTCATGTCTTCGTCCGTTTCTCAACCTCTTTACTTTGGAATTTAAGAAGAACTCGACATGATCTGTTAAAGAGACAATTCCTGTTCTGCTTCTTGAACTGATGGGTTAAAAAGAAAAACCCTCAGCGGCCAAATAAGCCGTAGCCGAAGAAATGGTGCTAGAAAAAGGAGCATTTCCACCTCGGGTAAATGGCAAAGTGGCACAACTTGAGGCAACACAGCCGCTGTCAAACTGATTTGCGCTAAATGGAAGTGTACGATTTGGAACGCAGCTTGTGGTCAGAAGCACTTCTTCTTCTTGAAGATGTTTGTAGGCCACCTGGAAGTCGTCACTTCCCTGAGGGGAATGGATGACTTCTAAGCCTCATTAACTAACTAAACAATCATCTCGCTGCCGGGAGAAAATGAGCACGACGTGCGTGCAAGAGGAGGTTCGCCTCAAACTGCTTTGTGGAAGCTAGAAACATATTTTTTGCCACGAGTAAGAGGAGGCAAAAAAAGAAACTCGAGGCTCTGCAGGTGCAAATCTGGCGTTGAGGGGAAAAAAGTAAAAGAAGAAGAAGAAGAAGCGACTCACCTCTCGGAATGTGTCCGTCACGTCGTGCATGTAGGTCTCCACCACCCGGCCGTGGCTGTTGCAGCACTCGAAGGTCGTGACCATGGTGGGGATGGTGAGGGGCAGCAGCAGGAGCCAGATGACGATGGAGATCTGAGGGGTCTTCTTCAGGATCTTGACAAAGTTCCTCCGGCCCAGGTGCACCACGTTGAAATAGCGGTCGATGGACAGCGTGATGAGGAAGGCGATGCTGGCGCCCCGGTTGAGGAAGAGCATGAAGAGCATGGTCTTGCAGACCGCGTTGTTGTTGCTGCGCCGCAGCTGGTGGCGGTAGTGGTCGGCTTTGAAGGGGAGGCAGGCCACCAGCAGGAAGTCGGCCACCACGATGTTGAAGAGGAAGATGCTCTTGTTCTTCCAGAACTTGAACCTGCGGGAAGGAAGTGCATGGGGCAGGACGGTCACGCAGGTTCAGTTCCCCATCAGGACCGACCTATTGGTCCCTTTTTTCCTGAGGTGACCCCCGAGTGTCAGATAGGATCTCAAAGCGTGTTTGAACTCGATGTCTGCGTTACTGTTTACGAGACTAAAACACGTACGTGACTCCCTTCAGGTTCATCAAACACGGAGTCGTTCTCTCTCTTGCTGTGCGAAAGACCAGTTTTCACCGTGTTAATCGTTCACCTCTGCATTTCTAAGTGTTCCCTCTCCAAGTGTTTCCTCCGCCTCCTTGCTTTCATCCACTGCGGCTCAATGACTCAGAGACTGAAGAGTGTCCGAGAGTTTCATACCTGTGGTGTGTTTCGGCGTCCAAACCCACCCCTCCAACCCCCCAAAAAAAGCGACCACTCCACTTCCCTCCCCTGCTCATCCTTCCTGCCCGAAGCCCAGCCAGTTTTCTGTTTACGTAGCCGCAAAGATAACAAATCTGGACGCTTAAGTGAGCTCTGCTACAGTTTCTACAGTTTACACTGTCGCCGTGACTCACGGCGCTAAGTGAAAAATTTACCCCGGCGGATCATCCATTCACTCAGGACTCAGCTGCAATCAGTAACAGCGGCCTGAACATTTTTGGCTTCCACCACTTCTTCTCCCCGACACACACCTGATTCACCCAGGGGATTAAAACGGAAGACCGGCTCGCCTGCATCTCCACTCATACGTGACCTCATGTGCAGCTCTCCCTTCTTTCTGAATCACTCACAAAGGCTGAATCACGCCGAGTTCCCATCAGCTGATGAGCCGTGCAATCAAGTAGTTTGACATCACAAAGACATTTGTGTACCAAAGTCGTGTATTTTCTTGCCCCCCTTTCTGCTCCGATTCACTGCTCAACGGGTTTGCGTGCGCTCCTACCTGAAGATGAAGACGTAGAGGACCGACAGGTTGAGGGGGAGACCCAGCATGAACTGCACCACCATCACCCAGGAGAGGATCTGGTACGTGAGCGGGTCCGGGGTTTTGCAGTGGTCAATGGTGGAGTTGGTCAACATGTTTGCTTGGCCGGGCATAGTACTGCTTCCAGCACGCAGTCACAAGTCGCACACTCCAAGAGTCCTCCAACCGCCGGGGCTGCAGCAGCTGAGGGTCGGGATCCGTTTCCAAGCAGGCGGCGCAGAGTTGCACTACCTCTGACCCAGAATCCCCTCTCCCGCTCCTCCACCTCCCGCTCCTCCGATTCTTCCTTTTCTCGCCGAGATCCGTCAAATTCAACAGTTGCCTTCTGAGAGGCTTACCGTGATCCTGGTATTCCGTCAGGACTCAGCTGGGCCCCGGGGGACATGACATGTTGAGGAGACACAAGCTGGAGAACGCTGAGGGGGAAACGTGGGAGAAAAAGAAAAGGAGAGAAAAAAAAAAAGAAGTCACGCACAGCGGTAAAAAAGAGGGAAGAGAGAAAACACCCTCCGCCCAGAGAGTCTGTCAGCGCTGGTGGTGCTGCGCTGCGAGCAGCTCTGAGCGCTGACAGAGAGGAAGAATTTATAATCAGCTGGAGGTGTGGTCTAAACAGAGGGAGCTCGTCCCAGTCAGTGCGATAAGATGCTTGTGCTCAAGCGGGTGCTGTTTTTTTTTCTTTACGCAAGCAGCTCGGGCTTCCGCAGGGGCTCCATTGAGACGGCCGGGCTGGGTGCAGTGGGTGCGGTGACCTCAGCGGTCCGTCTTGCTGAAGGCGACGGGACGTGGACTGGGAAAACCGGCAGGTCAAGGTGATTCCCGGGCCGAGGGTGAAGAAGAGAAACCGCTGTGAAATTCCTCAGGTGGTTGCACCGTTGAAAAGCTGTCGTGCCCGCACATGCCTGGCGTGGTGCGTGGATGAGGTGATGTGAAGCAGAAAAACATCGGTGTCTGGTGCTGTGGGGTGGGGGTGGGGGTGGCGTGTGGTGGGCTGTGGGGTGGTGGGACTCGCACGTTTAGGACGGTGTCGGATCTGAATTATGAAGGTCACAAGTGTGCTCGATCAGCTGCTTCCTGTCGATGAAAACTGGTGTTGTAGTCAAGACCGCACCGACCGAAACCAAGACATTATCAAGACTAGAGAGTATCGAGATCGAGACAAGATATTGGGGGTTCGAGACCAAGACCAAGACTTTATATATCAAAGAAAAATCACAACAAAACAGAGGAAAATGACCAGGATCTTTTTTTGAATTCAAGTTTGCTTATTAATTAGTATCTCTTTTGAGCAAGGTGTCTTTTAATAATTTCCTTTTCCATTATTATCGCGTCATTGCAGTGTTGGCTGAGTCTCCACTGTTCTGGATCGAAAATCCCCAGTCCGTCCAGTCCGAGACCGAGACAAGAACCCAGTAAAAATGACGTAAAACGTTCTGCATCGCTAAGCACCGGTAGCAAGAAAAGACCAGCCCTCAAAATATACACTGTTTATATGTATATGTATATGTATATATATATATATATAAAAAGCCATAAGACGTCTTGTTCCTGTAATTGACCAACTTCTGTTTTTGGTTGAATACCAAAGTAACACAGTCACAACTGGCAGAGGCAGCTTCCTGTCAAGCTGTGTCTGCCTCTACTGCAGCGTCAATGAAAATCTTCAGATACTCAGTGATAATACGTTTGACTTGCATCTTTGTATTTCGTTTAGTTGGTGTAATTACATATTTGGTATAAAAACACAACCGAATCGTACTTCTTGTTGTTTCCTTAAGTGATGTCTGTCACACGTCTCCAAAGTTTTGATGGAATCACTAACCAAGATTAAAAAAAACAAAAGACCGCGGGTACGTCTTTACGTCTTTACTTGGAATCCACTCTCGAGAATTTACAGTCATCCATCAGTTGGGACGATGAGTAACCCGATGTTCTGGAAACCGCGATAACACAACAGGTAGCTCTGCGAGTGAACTAGAGCTTCATAGGTAATGGAAAAATCTTTGACACCCCCACAGCCCCCCCCGCCCCCCACCCACCAGCCCTTCCTCCAAGGTGATGGACAAAATCAGACTTTTGCTCACTAGCAGGTGTCGGAGCTGAACCCTGAACACACAGGAGTCTTTTCAAACGTCCAGCTTGTGGAGTTTTGTCGGTTCCTATGTCCGACATGTGCAGACACGGCCCCCGTGGCCGAGTCAAACATTAACTGTGCTCCCTTCCACTTCCTAACCTGTCGTCCCTCCGCTCGGGAACTGTCAAAGCCCAGCAGCGGTTCGAGACTTTGGACTTGCACTCGCTTCTGGAATGGCACCGCCCGCTTTTCCAGGATGTCCTTGCAAGACTCGGCTGGCGGCCTTGCGGTCATGACAAGATGCTGCCGCCGCTGTCGCACTTCTTCTGCCGCGGACATGACATTGCACTCACACACACACACGCACGCACAGCTGCAATATACCACACTGTTACTGCAACAGAGCGTGTCCAAACACGGCTGGCACACACTTGCACATATGTTCTGCCTGTCTATTGTATCATCTCCCGCCGTGGTTGCCACACGCTGCTGCAGACACGCTCCTCCTCCGGTTCCCCTTCCTGCATGAATGTGGCCCTCACCCTTCAGGGACGTCATGTTTTCTAAGCGTGTGTGTGTGTGTGTGTGTGTGAGTGAGGCAGTGCCATCTAGTGTTGAGGTTTCAGACGCTATTTTATATTTTATTCATGGAAGCGGGTTCACCTGTGTGATGGCAGGTGTTATCGACGTTCAGCACTTGCTGCTGTAGTTCGCACGATAACCTATATTCAACTATAAAACTGTACATTTTCCACTTTGCCATCCAGCAAAGTAACACAAAGGGCTTTTTTGCAATTGTAAAACGTCCTCTCCACCTCCTCCTTTCAAGCCTCATTGAAACTGCACATGCTAATAGCGGTACAACAAAAAGCGGAGGGATGAAATGCCTGTCCAGAGTTAAAAACATCCCCCCCCGTGAATTCACTAAAGTGCTTGACAGTCCAAATTTTGGTTCCTAAAATTCACTCTCGAGCAGTAAGGTATTCTCGCTGCCGTCCCAGTTGCTGCTGCATATGGTAACCAGGTTTGGCATCATCTAACGTTGCCAGGCTCTGTCAGGTGTGAAAATAAAAACACCGAGAGCTCCTCGCATAATAGTCACAGCGTTGCAACAGTCCCCTTGCACAAGAGGCGGATTAGTCCACGTGTGAAGGTGAACCAACGCTGGCTTGCACGCACGTCCAAGCGTCCGCTGCGGGCTCGCCCACATTCTCAGTGTGCTGCTGGAGATGCCTTATCTGCGTCCCCCTGACACGGTTCTGTTGAGAGCCGATGCCCTGCTCAGATCCAGTAGACTTGAGATTCCACCCACACAGCGACTCTCTTTGGCCGCTCTGGACGAGAAGCTGTTTCACTTGGTTTTAGTCGTTTGCATGGTTGCCAGGTTTTTTTGTGCTCCATCAGGACATCTTGTACTTGATGACCCAGAGATATGAAGACGTTGTGAACTTTGAAAAAAAAAAAAAAAAAAAATCCTCACCTCAAAGTAGTTTGCATGTTCACCCCGTGTTTCTGCATGGGTTCTCTCCGGGTTCACCAGTTTCCTCCCACACTCCAAAAACATGCATGTGAGGTGAATTGGAAACTCTAAATTGCCCGTGGGTGTGTGTGTGTGTGAGTGCAAATGGTTGTTTGTCTCTATGTGGCCCTGCGGTGAACTGGCAACTCGTCCAGGGTGTCACCCTGCCTTCAGCCTATCACAGCTGGTAGAGGCTCGAGCAGAGCCTGGCAACCCTGAGTGCAGGCAGAAGCGGGTATGGGTAATGGATGGATGGATGGATGGATGGTTGGAGGGACGTCCTGTCGTGTGTTGCATCTGCACATTTCTGAAGCAAACTATATTAGCGAAACCTGGACTATCCAAATCAAATTTGTTCTGATCCGATCAAATTTGACCTCGTGCACACGTGGTGTGAGAGATGCCTGCAGAACTCGCTTTTTTTGCCGGGACTCTCCCACACTTGTCCACCAACGGCTCAATCTTATTCCACCATCTGATCTCCTCTCCTCGTCTCTCCTCGTCTCTCCTCGTCTCTCCTCACCTCCTTTATCTCTGTTTCTCCCTGACGTTCACCTTCTGCTCGTCCTCGGCAGCTGGTGGCTCGCCGCCGGGTTTGCACTCACGTGGTCCTTTGAGCGCAGAGAGAACATATAATGGCCATTTGTTTAGCCAAGTCGAATAACAAAGCTGAAGTCAGTAACGTTTTTTGCATAGGTGCGAGTGGCGGCTGGGATTCAATGGAACTGTCACGTTACCCAAATTGCTGCTGCTTGTTTCGTGGAAACAATGGGGATTTTTCTATATATTTATTTGATCAGATTATTCGAGTCAATTTGACTTATCTGATCAGACTGTATTTAGTTAATCTCACCATTCCAATAATAGTTTTACTGCCTTCAGTAAGCTGTGAAACTAGATGTTATTGTAGATGAATTTATCTATTTCTAACTTTTTTTTTTTTTTGTTGACTTTATTCAGTTGAGTTTTCAAATGAATTCCTAAAAGCCATGAGGACTCGTGGTAAAATTGAAAAACGACAACTTAACAACAGCGGAACAACACAAGTTTGACATCATTTCCAATCAATTAAAGCCTTTTTTGATTGAAATGCACAACATATATTTCATATTGTTCATTGTTGAATTTTTGATTGACATTCAGAGTGTTTTGAAACAACAAACTGATAATTAGTCTCTACCGGCCCAGTGATCTCCCTCCGGGGAGCTGGCTCTGTGGTCGGGCGCCTGTCTGCTTCCAGGGGCAACGTGGACGTGTTTTCAACAAACATGAACGCAGCCTCTTGCTCTTTTATGGAGTTTGCGAGTGAAAAAGCAGAAGGGCGCAGCGCTGAGAGGTTTGCACAGGTGCCAGTGGTGACTGAAATTCACTCAAACTGTCGCTTCCCTGTAATAGTTGCTAGTTGTTTCCTGGAAACTATACCCCCCCCCCCCCCCCCTTCCCCAATATATATAGCTGATCTGATAAAGGTTTACAGTGTCAAGGCAGGACATGTTCGTGAACGTTAACTCCAAACAGTAACATTAAATTTACGTAGAAAAGCTAGAAACGTTTCTATTTTACGATGCTCTACTGACTCAGAATCATTGCGTCCGGTTAACTTCTCACTCTTTTGTATCTTTGCTCCTGGTTGTCAGCATCCCATCCTTCATTTTTTTCATCTTGCCTCCGCACGTCCCGGCCAGGGTTCAGAGTCGAGCCAAATCCTCCGTTCAGTCAAAACAACCGATTACATCGGCCCCACATTTCACAGGAACATGCGGAGCCACGTTATGTCCAATTATGTTTGATGGGGAAGTTAAAATATTTCTGTGGCTTTTCATAGATCTGCAGCATTAAAAAAAAAAAAAAAATGAATGACACGGACTCCACCTAACTGGACCGCACGCGTTTCTCTTCTTGCAATGTATTGTTAATCACTTGGTTCTGGCTGTGCTTTCTCACACACTCACTCTTGTCTCCAGTGTGTTGAACTCATGAGGGGAAGTGGACGGCTGAAGAGCGAGGACAACACTGCCAACTAGCTGTCACATGTATGCAAAGGCGTACACAATGTGCCAACGCTTCACCTTTTCTTTTCTTGGACGTGATCCAGATGATGTTACAAAGGGGATTGTGAAAATGAAATTCCCACGAATGCAATGATCTGCAGTACACATACACCAATAATATATTACTGATTCAACATAGCGTTAAAGCCTAAATGTAATTTGACTCTTTTCGCACCTAAAATCACCCGCATGCACACTTTTCAAACCAACAAGCTGATTTCCAGTTGAGGTAACCGGGGCCCAGTTTAAAGCAAACTGGGCCCCGGTTACCCTGGTGTCCCCTCCCCTCGTCTTTGTAAATGTATGAAGCAGAAAGTCATTTGAAGCAAGTCTGAACAGGTGCAACAAAAGAGTGCACGAGACGCGCCAGAACAAAAAGAAATGTCTGGAATTTTGGGCTGGAATCTGGGATGTGCTCTCGGACCCTTGACTTTGTCCTCGTGTACGTTGAGAGGGAAGCAAGGCAGGAACGTACGATATTGAAAAGGCCCGTGTAGCTTTGGTCATTTCATGTTCTCCTACTTCACTCATGACTCCGTTTCAATTTCGCGTGGGCCGTTCGGACAGGAGGACATTATCCTGTAAATGTAAAACGTCTTGCTGTAAGCAGTAATCAAAACTCCCGCCCACTCTGTACCTCTGGCCAGAAGTTTCCAGATTGCCTAACGCTCACTGACTAATGACGCTGTGGGAATGTTTTCCGTCTCAGCGCCGCTGTTGTAATCAGCTGAGTGCCGCTGGTAGCCGGTCCGAGGTGCGCTCAGCGCAGTCCTTCATCATTTCCCCTCCAGGAAACTCAAACAGTAGAAAGCACCTGACAGCAAATATCAACACAAGCTGTGCACCGGTAAAAACACGGAACACTGGGGCCGTGTGGTGTAAACAGCAGCCGTAAAACATTAAAACGTTGGCCGACGATGCCTCGCTGATTACTCACCTCTGTGTGCCGAGTGCAGAGTCAAGCAAAACAATTAGTTTACAACACGCTTGCATGCATTAGATATTGCGTGCCCATTATGTAAAATGTCTGATATAATGTGTGGAAACTGTGAGACACCTGCAGCCGGCACCTCGCGTCTCTTCCGGAAACCTTTGAGTGAAGTAATTCCGGGATTTGTTGAAAAACACGAAAGACACGATAAAATTAATGGGATTTTTTTTTTTCCCACTAATGACTTCACAATGACTAATACAGAAACAGTGAGGTGCTCCATGACAGCGCTTCAGACTACACAGGTGACCGGACTCCCTCCCAGCAGCCAGGGTTAATCAAGTGTATTTATAGCCAGACCAGTCAGAGCCAGACCACATGAACCACATTTATCATCGTATTACTAATAGTGATATAACCTGCGTCCCACAGCTGATTCACTTCGATACAGTGCTGCGTCTGTGAGCACGTCTGAGTAAAGGTTGATCAGGCCGCGTCGTGTCTGGAACCTGTGTTCTCAGGCACGTCTTGCAATTATTATTGTTATTATTTTTTTTTTTGGTGGCTGCTTATTTCTTCCGCTATCCAGGGGGCGCCACTGTCACGAGGGCAAGTTTATTTGAACAACTGTGAGCTTCAGTAAAACAAAAATAAACACGGATAATGATCCGCTTCCTGTATAGCTCACTGGAATTAAATATTATTTATATATATATATATGTATATATATATATATATATATATATATATATATATATATATATATATATATATATAGAGGGTATTGAAAATGAATGGATGGATGCATATAGAGGGACAGACATGGATCTAATACTGTATGGGTCCATTTGAAGGGAGCGTTGGAAGAGTAAATGACCCTGTTGTAACTCGTAACACAATTTGGAATCAAACGACTTCTTAAAGGCATATTTGGCAGAATTATTTTTTCTTTGTGTGGCAGGGTTCGTTTGTCTAAGCTTGAGCTGATCACTTGCTAAAACCGCTTTGTGACACTTGACAGATGAGTCTCTTGTCTTGATTTGAGTGGAATTTTTCTTAGTCCCAACGTTCCCTCTCCAAGGCAAACAGAGAGAAAAAAAAAAAACAGATGTGCATTCTTGAGCTGCTATGCACTTCCCTTTAAAATAATGAAAACCTGTCACAGATAGACATTAGAGGACACAGTAGAGAAATGTAAGTTTAATAAATATATCAAAGTCGTACAAAAATCCATAAAAAAAAAAAAAGCCACATCTTGATTTTCCTTTATTCCTCAATTGAAACAAATTCTGTGTTTTAAAGTATGTGAGAATATTTTTCCTTATTATACAAAGTACTTTTATTGTTTGAACTCAACCCACTTGGGGTCAAAAAAGAATCAATCTGTCCAGTGGGGGAAAAAAATCCGGGTAGAAATCACTTTCAATGCTTTCAATGAGGTAGAGACAAAAAAAAAAGAGAAAATCTCTGTAATTTGTAATACAAGCGCAGCAGGTAGCTAATGCTTGAATCTCAGTTAGACAACTCACAACACACTTCACACAACACACTTCACACAAACACATCGCCGGCACTCTGCTTGTACATCTGCCAATCACACCTCTTACACCTGGAAAAAATGCCACCTTTTTGAAATTTTAATACCCGGCTCTACTTTAAAGAAAAATTAAAAAATCAGACAGTCAGAAATCAAACTTACAATCATACATCAAGCTCTCCTCCAGAACGTCTCCTACTGCTCTCCAGTGTTAACCTGAGATTTGAGCTGATATTTGGTTCAGGATCGACTTCTTTTCATTGGATTGACGCACACAAACTGTAAAGATGTTACACAAGAAGAAGCGTAACAAATTCTGAACTGTAGAAAAATGCCAAGACTCACATCAATGCACTGAAATCTGCAACAGTGATTAACTACAAAAAAAAAAATCACTTTTATTTACAAATGTAGCACTACCTCCATAGAATGCCTAACAGAACTACGTCTCTTGTCTTCATTGAGTTCTCTTCACTCTTCAGCAGGTCAGTTTTATTGCTGTCAGTCAACTTCGCCCTTTCCGAAATCTCAGATGACGTTATTGCGTTGCGGGTGCGACGCGTTCCCCGTCGAGGTGGACAGCGGCACCTGGGTGTCTTTGGCCAGGAATGGGAAGTAGGAGTTGAGATAGAGACCCTTGAACTTGGTGCTGCTGAAGCAGTAGACCAGCGGGTCCACCAGGCAGTCCATGTAGGAGAGGACCATGAGGCCGTCAAAGACCACCGTGGCCTTGTCCTGGGCGGGCGCGCTGGCCTCCTGCACCCGGGCGATCAGCAGCACCATCCTGGCGAGGGTGCAGGGCAGGAAGCAGACGGAGAAGACCACCATGACGGAGGACACCAGGAAGACGGCTCGCCGCAGCTTGGTCTTGTCGCCCACCGTCTTCTTCCGGAGCCGGTTGACGATTCTTGCGGTGCAGTAGACCATGATGACGAAGGGGATGATGATCTGGCTGAAGAAGACCGCCTCTCGCAAGCCGTCCACCACGTCCTTCAGTCAGAGAAACACACAGTTGTCAGTGGTCAAGTCTACAAATTGTCCATCTCAATGGGTTTTGTCTTCTGCGGGAAGACAGAAGCAAATCTTGGACATACTTCAACCCTTCAAGCCACTGCATTGCTGCAAACAATTTCAAAGTCCCGCAATCATAGTCGTGTGGCGCAGACACATAAGCAACTAACTCCAGCCGAAGGACCAAAGCTTGAAAGAAGATACCACCTTATGAGTTGCTTGTCAAAATAAGTGCACTTACACAAGTGCGAAAGGCCGCATATGCAAATACAATTGTGGGTTGTCTTACTAGCGGTGCCAAAGTAAACAAATCAGCCACAGCGCTCAAGTCAATGACGATGCGTCTGAACTTTTCATCCTGGCAGGAGAAGGAATCCTGGGGAATGTGTGACTGAGCTGCACTCGGATGTGGAGACCCGCTGTTCAGCCGACTACTTTGGCCCTTGCTGTTTTAACCATGTCCCCCTCGTCATTAGTGTCCCGGTTTGACACAACGCAGGTCCGACACTCACTCAGCTGTGGCAACGCAGTGCGAAAAATAGCTCGGCGCAAGTGACTTTCTTGGGTGACATCTGAGCGAGCGAGCTCCGTGGGAGAAGGACCCGACCGCATTCTTCATCTCCACTGAGACCTTTTCACCCACTGGATGAGGTCCAGTCATACCCCGGCGTGTTTTCCCACAGCGCCACTCTCCTCCCTGATGATTGAGAAACTCTGGCAAAATACAATATTTCTGGGTTGCGTAAGAAAGCGAGAGAGAATGGTGCAGAGTTTGACGACGGGGGTGACAATGTTGACACACAGGCTTCCCAACCAACGGACTTTGCTGATTCAGCCAAGCGCTTGCCGTGACACCCGGGGGTTGCGAAATTCTTTCACGTCTTGTGTGGCTTTCCACAACAAAATGGGAATCCAAACCACGGGGCAATTGGGACGATCACCGGGGGGCGCGTGAGCAGAAAGTTTGGCGGCGTGTTTCGGTGTTACCTTGATCAAGGTGTCGTCGTTGCTGGTCCTGTGGCTGTTGCAGCATTCAAAGTTCTTGAGCATGGTGGGCACGGTGAGCGGCAGCAGGAGCAGCCAGATGAGGATGGAGATCTGCGGCGACTTCTTGAGCGCCTTCAGCAGGTTCTTGCGGCCGGGGTGCACCACGTTGAAGTAGCGATCGATGGAGGTGACGGTGAGGAAGGCGATGCTGGCGCCGCGGTTGAGGAAGAGCATGAAGAGCATGGCCTTGCACACCGTGTCGTTTTCGCTCCGCCGCTCGCCCTTGATGAAGTTGTGCGCCTTGATGGGCAGGCAGAAGAGCAGCAGGATGTCGGCCAGCACCAGGTTGAACAGGAAGACGTTGTTGGTGTTGGTCTTCCAGAATTTCAGCTTGAATATGAAGAGGTGGAGCACGGAGGCGTTGAGCGGTAGGGCCAGAATGAAGATCACGATCATCACGGCGGCGTAGAACTTGTACAGAACCTTGTTTGTGGCTTCGCAGTCCTCAATCATCTGGAACGTAGAGTTCACCATTGTGACTGAGAAGGAAATCACCCAGCACCTGAACACGCCTTTAGTTTGTCACTCAGGGCAGCAAGAGAAAATTCCAACCGGGCGAGTTTCTCCCCCCTGCGTCGTTGATTCCAGTCCTTTCTATTACAGCAGTGGAGACTCCTCTGGTTTTCTCCTGCGGTCCCTCAGGCTGTCAGTCGGCTTTGGTGTCGCTACCTGTCGCGGAAGCTGTCCTCTCTCTCTACAGTGCAGAGAAAACTAGTGAGGGACTTTTTGTGTTTGCATTGCCGTTCAACTCCTCAAGCTCCGCCCCTCCCAGCCTGAGGCGCTGACTCACCAGCTGCTTTCTCACTAGTGAGAACCAGCGGTGCTTTTTAAAGGGTCAGGAATCCCGCCTGAAACATTTAAATTAGCCAATAACAATAAATAAATGCATGTAAATATGCAGCACAGGGGAGGAACACACACTGAGTTGGGAAGAAAAGGAGAGATAAAGACGGGGAGCCAGGCTCTGACTGCTCTGAACGCTCCACTCAGGCCAGGCGTGACGAGGCAGATACTCGTCAGTGCTGGGTGACAGGATTTTGTTTGACCCACGGCCAAATTAGCCAAGCAAAATTCCAAAGAAAAATTGCAACAAGCATACAGCCAACTTCCTGGCAATGATTGTGAGAAGTAGCTGCTTGGATGGCTTGTACAGCTGAGCGTCTCCTCCGCCGCCACCTCCTACCCCGACCATCATCATCATCGTCATCATCTTCAACAGTAGCAGCAGCAAGAGCCAAAAAAACGGGAGGAAAACGTCTCCTCTGAATCCGAGGAAGCGGAGCTCTGGGAGTTGTGTGATTCACACGGAGGCGCCAAGAGACGGACGCGGTTCGCGGCTGTCAGTCTGTTCCTACTATGTAAGGACAAGCCAACGAGGAATGTGGGCTCCTGTGGGAGGAGGCAGGGAGGGGGTTAAACTGAGGCCTCGTGCCCTGCATGCCGACTGCGAGTTGCAAGTCCGGACAGAGCTTCCCTATTTAATTAAATTCAAACATTCAGTGGGAGTTGGAGTGAAGTTAAGGCCGGTGGTCCAGAAACAAAGGGCCGTCTTTGCGACTTATATGTGGTGTATCTTTGCATCTGCTGCTCTTATCTGACATTTGTGCCTTCTGAGCAGAGAAATCCTGATCTAATCTCCTGGCACGACCGACGCTCTTCCTGTTTGCGAGTCCTCTCTGCCGCTGCTGCCTGATTGTTTTCTTCTCCTCGCTCAACCTGTTCTCGCCTCCGAGACGATCCTCGAGTGTGTGCATATTGACATGCCTTGTGAAATTAGCTGGAGGTCAAGGTCTCACTTGAATGCAATTGCCTGGTCGTGCAGTGCGGCGGGAGCTCAGATACCTGGAAGAGTTTTTACGACGGCTTTCCTGTCATGTCTCAGCGTTTTACCGTCGTCGTAACCTCGGCCTCACCCTCTTTGTCCCTGTGAGAAGAAAGCAGATTTTATTTACTTTGTTCAATAACGCCGCTGCCTGTCATAGCCTGCAACGTTTTAATAAGTGCCCTTTGTTTGCTTAATTGTGAGAAAAGTTTTGATATAAATATTTTATGAACGAATCACTGTGTTCATCCAAACTGTAAAACTGAAAAAGGAAAGTTTGTGCGTGTGGAAAAGCCAAGAAAAGGAGGGAAACACACAGAACACCAACAACAACTGTTTTTGTTGTTGTTGTTGTTTAAACTAGTGGTGATTATCCGCCCTAAAGATACACACATTCATAAGAACTCCAGCAGAACTTGAGCCCACGGCTCACAGATGAAAAGCCGCTGGTGCCTGTGGAGCCGCCCTGCCACCGACTAACACCTTCTGGAGAGGTCTGCACACACCGCCGTAACTCACGCCACTGACAGCTCTTCTCTCTTTCATGCACGCCGCCTCGCACGAGGACGAGATGTTTGGCAGGCAGGTTGTCAAAAATGCTTCCACGTCTCCAGCAGCAGCAGCTGCTGCTGCAGCAAACCGTCTTCACCCGGCGCCTGGAGGATTCACCACTCCGAAATCTGCGGTCGTCTCGTAAACCACCAGGATCCAACAAAGACACAACCAACTGTCACTGAACACAACGTCCGCCTGGGACCTGAGATGAAGACTGGAGAACTTCCTGCCCGCCTTGTCCAGAATGCCTGCACTCAAACTATCAAAAGCTTCTCCTTCCCCCCCCCACCCCCTTAAATACGTACAGTGTGATGAAAAGCAGATGCAGGGACATTAAAAGCTGCTTCAGAGGCCTTCTTCTCTCCCCTGTCACCCTGAGTGCCATCATGGTCCCTTCTGCCCTTGGCCATAAGAATAGATGCTTCAGACTCTGTTGGGCCAGCAGGGAATCCAAGAAAGAGTTTCTCTTCATGTCGACTGTTTCCCAGCAGGAACCAGAAAACCCCCTCCAGCATCTGGTTGCAGAAACACAGTTGGGGGTTGGGGACTGGAGAGGTCTCCAATCCCCAACCCCCTTCTGATCGGACTGAGAGTTTGGCACTGCAGAATGAACCCAGGTGATGGATTCAGGCTGGGGGCTGGTTCTGGTTCCGGTTCTGGTTCTGGGTCTAGGTCTAGGTTTGGTCCTGGGTCCGGCTCTTACCTTAAGCACTCTGGCTGCAGCAGCCCTGGTGTGATACAGAACGGGACCCTGCCTTTTTGAAGATGAAGTAATGGCAGAGGCTCCTGTGGAAAGGCAGGCAAATAGAAAATTCCACTGCTGTGTCTAACAGAAGTGATTGTAAAGTGAATTGCCCTTTGGGGATTAATAAAGTACTCTGAACTGAACTCAACTAAACTGAAGTCCTGTCTGAAAGGAATATAAAAAAAGCCAAGAATCTGTGAATATTCTCTGGCTGAGAAAGAAAATCCCTGAAAGGTCGGTTTGCAGTCACACTACCTTGTGGAAAGATGTCTGATGGGTGGGAACCATATCTCCACTGCACAACAACACAGCCGTCCTCATACCAGGACATCCCGCCAGTGTGTGTGTGTGTGTGATGAAACCAAAGCATGACCACACACACACCCCCACAACCTCCCGTGTTTGGGGGACAGTGCAGTTTCCCCTCGGGGGCCCGGCGTAAATGAGGAAGTTATTGTTAACTTTAAGACCTCGGACGACCACGTGGACAGAGTCTCAGGCCTTGACATGGAAACTCTTCCCACAGGCTGTGATGAAACCAAAACACTTTTCTCACCCGCCCCTCCTTCCCTTCTTCTTCAGCGCTGCTGCGAGTCAAGACCCCGGGGGAGGGGCTCCGGGAGGGTCAGGAACCGGCGAACAAGGAGGTTTTTCTTGGTGCTCCGACGTCCGGGCGAGTCTCAACACCTTCGTCCTCCCTGGCATTCCACAGCTGCTGGTAGCAGCGAGGCTGGAGGAGAGCCGTCCTCGCCGTGTCACTGGTTTCCCCAAGATCCCAGTCCCTTCTGACCGCCTCCCAGTCCAGCGTTTTGGAACGGAATCCTCTCGGCCTAGCGGAGGTTATGCAACGTTTCAAGGATGAAAAGCGGGGAAGCAACAAACGGACTGGAGGCGACAGGCCGGGGAACAGCAGTATTTTTTTCTTCTGAGAAAAAGTCAATGAAACTGCTCAGAGCAGCTGCGGCTATTTCCATAACTTCCGTAATAATGTTTAATATCTACACACAGATCTTCAGTATGCACACACACACACACACACACACACACACACACACCTAGATGGCAAAAGATCAAAAAAGTAAAAGCGTCCCTGGGTTTGTTCACACCCTGATGATTTTGATGATGCTGTGTTGCGTTATAAATATCAACTGACTTTTTTATTAAAAAGTCTCACAAGTCCTGGTTAACTGTGCATTCATTTGATTGGATGCCGCTGGTGTTTTCCTGCTCTCTTAACCAGAAAAACCAGAAGTGGGAACATTTTTTTTTTTTTAGCAAATTTAAGTTGTATGTTACCTTTTTTAAAGTAGTGCGTGTTAGACGGTAGTTAGCAATGACAGTTTCATGCAAGCAGATGTTTTTTTCTTTCATTCACGCAGCCACAGAAACGTTGACTTTTTTTTTTTTTTTCCCCTACCAGTCTACTTTTACGAAATGTGGACTTTGTGATGTTGACTCTGTTCGCTCCACCTCATCTCAAGAGATCTGGAGAGGGGAAAAAAAAAAGAAAAGAAAATTCTTGCTTCTTAGCCATGTCGGAGCAGGCCAGAATGTATACTAGCACAGAGCCAAAACCCACATTAGCATGAATCAGGGGATTGTTTCCAGGTCAACATGACAGATTATTAAACGCCACAATTTTGTTTTTGTTTTGTTTTATTTAACACATTTTTCAAAAAAGAAAAATCTTCGTTAGTCGCATCACTGACACTGACAATGACAATGTTTGCTGAAATGTTTTTTGCACCAATTAACCAGGAATTAAGTCGGAACCATAAGATGCTGAAGAGACTCACTCAGCTAAGCAAGAAGGTAAGAATTTCATTTTTGCTAAACATTGAAGGTTTTCAAAAATGAAGAGCGGCGTCAAACCGGCAGCGAGCTTCCACTGCCTGCCAAACACTGTTTTAAAGGAAACGGGTAGTTTTCACGTTATCAGTGCCAGTGTCTTTGTGGTTTCTTATCGCTTGTTTCATCTTGCAGAATGCACGCAAACAAAATGGCGCAAACATAAGAACGACCAAATATAGCCAGCGGCATTTTTTTTAAACGTGCCTCATCAGCGTGCAAAAAAAAAAGCAGAAATTCCCAGAAGCAACGAGCGTTTTCTGTTTATAGAGATGACAGACGGGAATCTGGTATCGAAGAGCATCGGGTAAAATGCCATTCGCATCCTCAACAGCAAAACGGTGCGTTTCATCCAGCACGAAAGCACATCCGCCAGAAGGTTACGCTTGTTTTTAATGCAAAACTAATCTAATGATACACGTTTGTTTTTAATGCGCAGCCTTCTAGAAAGAAGACAGAGAAGATGTAAACAGTGCACCGCGTTGTTACTGTGGACATTTCTTTCTTTTTTTTTTTTTTTTTCATGACCGTGACTCCTAATAATTACATCTTGTTAATTATATTGTTGGCTTCTCATCAGGCACTTTAACTTTATTGATAAAAAAAAAAAAAAAAGCGGCGTCATTCTGTCTGTTGGCCAAAGCTTTTGCAACTTTGCTCATCCGTCTTGATAATCTCCCGTCTGAAGCGTTTCCAGCCAGACCCTGAGATCCGCACGCAGGAGACGAATAAATCTGAAGGGTTTGCGGAGACGTTCATTAGCAGCCAAGCTAATTCTAAGCTAACAAGCTCAAAGCTGCTTTTTGGCCTGCTGGTGAGATTTGTTGCCAATGACAATAATTATTCTTGTAAGCCGTCAACGCACCGGGATTACACTCCGGCCTTGCGCCATCGTTTCTCATGACATCATCAACCTATTTCGCAACGAGACAACGCCGGCCCTCCGCTAGCACGCGCGCCTTTTATCGCAAATTGAAGCGGAAACTCGAGGATAATTTGCACTTTTTGATTTCAGGGGAGACTCCTCCAATGCGCCGCGACCCCTCCCAACACGTTACATGCTGCAGAACAGGTGCGGCCGGTGTTGCAGCGCTGCATACATTTCAGTGCGCTGTGCGAGTTCCTCCGCTGCCGCGTCCCAGGATCGCAGTGATTCAATATGTCAACGTCAAAGCTGACGCACCTCCTCTGACCGACTTGAGGAAGGAGCAGCTGACAATGCGTAATTGTGTGATGTGATGTGACTAATTTTCTTTTCCCAGTTTTATCTGAAAAGAAGTGTCGTGGGTGTCTCGTTTTGTCATCCTGTGTGCGTGAGTGTGTGCACGTGTCATTTCCCCACGGTCTTCCTGGACCGGAGCAGGCCCGGACCTGTGTTGGATCCTGTTTTTGTTTTTTCTCTCAGTCTGCTGTCATTCATCTCCTTGTCATCGTGGAAATAATTAATACATCCTCCCTTGTCAGGGGGGCGTGGCCACATGACAAGAAATTCGACAGCTACACGGCAAAATGAAACTCAGCTGCCGCTGTCGGGGCGAAACTCACCTTCAGCGAGCGCGTCTTCTCCTCCGCTTCCCGAACACTCCGGTGGTGTTTGTAAATATTTTTTCTCGCCAGGGCGCTGCGGTTAGGCGGGATGGAAGGACTCTCTGGTTGAAATATGAGGAATGTGTTTGAAAGTTGTCGTGTTTGACCTGGACGGTATTTCCTCTTTCTCAGGAGAAGCAGCTGCCGAAGCAGTTTAACCGTTTTCACGCAGCAGCATCATAAATCGGCGAATCCATTTACAAACACACTCCCACTGCTTAGAGTCAACACATGAGTCACGCACGCTTGCCTTGTATAATTCACGCGCGTCGGTACAGGTGTGCGTACCTGTGTGTGTGTGTGTGTGTGTGCAGGTGCTTGTGCTGCAGATGGACGGACACCCTTCATTTTGCAGCTTCCGATGCTCGGCAGAGGTCAGCGGCCTGCAGCCGGAGGTCAGTTGGGACAAAGTGACCCGTGAAACCTCTGGAGGCCAGGAGGAAATGTGCAACAGCGCTCTCTAGTGGCCGGTAGGTCAACACTCAGAGAGCGGGGCTCATAAAATCCACTTCAACGCGCAGTTCTCTCTGTTTTATGTAAATATTTATACTGTGACACAAGATCTTTTACTGAAAACTCATTTCATTTCTCTTTTTTTAAAATTCAAAAAAAAAAAATCTCATAAAATAAATAATATATTTATATTGTCATTTTCTTCTTCTTGCCCCAAGTTTCTGTTATTTCTAAAGAGGCTTTGGAAGTGCAGTTCGCCCCCTCTTGGACTGATGGGTGTTGTGGATTCAAGTCTTCCCAATAAACAACACATTCCATTTGCAGGATTCCATGACTTTATTAAATCTCACAGCTGATGCAGAACTGCACACGAGCTCACGCTCACTTCTCACGCTTCTCCGCAAAAAGAACAAAGGGAATGCGTGTTAATATGTATAATATGTATTATAATGTCATTCAATCGAAATCACACTCAGAAGGCGCTCCAAACTGAAGAACAAAGCTTTGCGTGCAAAACCAACGCGTGAGGCGGCCCCCTGCTGGAGCACAACATGTATTGCGGCCCGCTTAAGGAATCCCGAGAGAGCGCGGCTGGGCCGAGTGGAGCGGCAGAGGAGGTCAGGTACCGCATTTGTAGAGGGCCCTCAGCTTCTGCACGTCCAGCTTGGTGAGATGTGACCTCTGACCCATGCTGACCTTCTCGTCCCCCAAGGCCTCCAACGTTGGCATTCCACCCTTGCTGAAAAAATACCTGCAACAAAACCACACACACCGGAATTATTACAACATCCCCTCGAGCACACACACACACACACACACACACACACACACACACACACACACACACACACACACACACACACACACACACACACACACGACTGTATACTTACGGTCCGTAGTGCATGATGGAATCGATATCGTACGGAAGGTTCAGAGTGTTGCCGTCTTTCACCTCAAAGTTCTTCTCTTTGCCTTCAAAACAGAAACTTTTTTTTATATTAAAAAATATCTCTACAGAAGCGCAGTTCTTTCTCTCTCTCTCTCTCTCTGTCCCCCCCCCCTCCCTCCCTCCCTTCCTCCCTCCCTACCTTTGATGATGTTCTCCCAGTTGATGGAGATGTGCTGATCGCGGTCCTGGCGGGCGTGCTCGTGATGCAGCCCCAGCGCGTGGACGACCTCGTGGCAGATGTTGCCCACTTTGCAGGAGGTGGAGATGAAGAGCGGCTGCGACCCCCCGCGGCAGCCCACGAAGGACGCACACCTGCAAGGGAGAGGGCGCACGAGCCAGCGTCTGTCGCCCCGTGGCCGAGCGCGTGTGTCCCCTACACTGATAATATTACTGCCACTCTGAGAGAGCTCCGGCGACCCTCAACCCACTGGTGGAAAATGGACGGATGCACACGATTGATCCGACAGATGAGCGTCGACGAGGAGAACTTTTGACCAGAAACAAAACGAGCAAAGCCAAACGCCTCCTCACCATTCGCCTTTCCTGAACCTCAGATAGGTGACCTCCTCAGTGCGAGGTTTGAACTGAATGCAGGTGGAGGTGGAGATCATCTGCAAGGCCTCCTTGATGTCCGACTCTCGATCGGCTGCCAGAGAGTGTGCATAGAATAGAAGAGCTTTATTTATCCCACGTTAGAGAAATTAGCATAATTCCAGCAACACATAGCGCAAGGAGAAGACAAATTGATTCAAATTATATTGGATTATTTACAAGTTTCAGATATAATTGAAAGACGAATCAGCGTTTAATTGCACCTTTATGAACCAAAAAAAAAAAAAAAAAAAGTTCATTTGTTTCTACGACAAAAGGTGAACTGGTGCTGGTTCCGTCGGAGGGACCTCGGTTCAGAACCGTCACTCACCCAAACCCTTCCCGATGGTGTAGGGGACGGTGGCTTTCGTCCAGAGCTTCTTCATGGCATTCCTAAAATGCTGCCCAGTCAGACAAAGCAGCCGGGCGTTAGCATCGTGGCGCGACAGTGACGCATCACAGACAGTCAAGTTGTTGTGCGTCTCACCGGACTCATAATGTCTCCCTCCAGGACGGTCGTGTACTCGTCCGACTCTGGAGACAGTCAGACGGTAGAGGCAGTCGCCATGTCGTTTATCCATCCATCCATTCATTCAGGTTACCTTAGGTTTTGTCTATGCTTCAAATTTACCTGCCAAGGTTTCTGCATTGGCCTCCTGTGTCAGATTGGGTGACATCGAAACCCCGACTGCAAGTGCAATTGAAGGATTTAAATCGAGAGCAATTTCGAGTGAATATCGGAAGAGGTTGAGGACCAACCTGAAGCAGGGCTTGTCATGTTTTGGCCGTCACTTAAAGGTGTTCCTACAGCTTAAAAAAAAACAAAACACAAACACTAGTACTCATAAAAAAAAACAAACCCTGCCTGCTTAAAATATACAATATGATGTAAAATATATATATAATGCGATTTAATTGATTAAATCCTGTGGGCACCAACCTGGGGTAGAAACGAGAGTCTCCTGGGTTTGGTTGATGGGCCCACCACATGCTAGGCAACAGCAAAACAGTTTCAATTAAAACTTTATCAGTTATTTAATGGAAATCACATTAAAAAAAAAAAAAAAACTAAAACAAAAAACTGTATACCCGTTGACATGCAGAGAAGCGCCAAAAGCCACGTTGTGTGAAACATTCCCACAAGAGCAACACAAAGCCGCTGGTTGGCGTTCTCACTCTGAGCCTCAAGAATCTCAGCAGATGTCCTGACTTTGAAATTGATTGAGACTGTTGTACCTCAAAGCGGACTGCAGGGGGCACTGCAGTGCAGAGAGTAGATCAAAGAATAACAGCGCTTTGGCTTTTCTTTGATGTTTTTTTCACAATTTTTTTTTAAAGTATATTATTCCTGAACTGTTGTCAAACTGTGCCATATATATCTATCTCTCATATATGGTTAGCAAGCCAACTCTAACGGCTAATTGTATGTGCCTATACTTTAGTAAAAGTTAGAAATCCATGACTTGTAACTGCAAGGGGTTTCGATAAGAGAGTTGCTACTCCCGGTGGCCAGTAGAGGGAGCTGTGTCACACTAAACACCGGGCTCTGAATCGAACGCATTAGTCATCTTGCCCCGAGTTTCAACCGCCCAGAATTTAGGTGCTGCGCCACTCTTTTTCTCCCACGGACCGTGAACGCGTCAGCAGTCACCATGATGAGAGTCATGTGATGCCCTGTCATGTGGCGCAGTCACACTTCCTACTGATTCGGCTCGGTGCGGACACTCTCTGCTGTATCATGTCGTGTTGAGTTCACCTCCCCGAGCAAGACGAGCAAGTCCCTCTCACGGTGAAACATGCTACTGCGACAGACATCGGATCGCCGCCGGCCTCTGAAGCTGCTGCTCGGGGTTTTGGCGTGCCTGGGATGCGTGTTGGTCCGGTCCGGGGCGGCGGAGGACGGCAGCAGCCCGTGGTACCAGGACCTCTGCGGGTAACAAACACACACCTCCAGCAGCTCACAAACACACCTCAGTCGGACCTGCCGAACCTGCTGTTGCTTCCCTGTTCACATATTTATTTTATTAGATTTTTTTTTTAAAGACCGGTGGCAGTTTAGTTTAATAAGAACCCCCACCCCCCTTTTTTAAATATACATTAGCATGACGTTTCTTGTTTTTATTTTTCGTTTCATAGTTCCGTGTCCGCGTTTCGCAGATTCACTGTTCTCACGCGACTCTTGCCGTTACAGCGGTCGCCTGTCAAATTTAGCTCACTGCCAGAAAACAAACAAACCCAACAGAAATAGTTGTTGACTCGTTGTTACATTTGTTTGTTTTTTTTTACAGCGTCAGAATTGCCTGTTAAAAAAATAAATTAAAAAAATGATACAATCTTGCAGGAACAGCAACTGGGTCCTTCAATAAAAGTGACGATTTGCTCATTTGGTTTTCCCCAATCTGCTTTGCTAAAGCACATTCGGGTTCGGTGCTTTCGTGCGTATCGTACTTGAGTCCACGCGGGGGCCAAACGGTCGGTTCCGGTTCCGGATAAGTGAAAGTAAAGAGCTCTGCTAGCGAGCTAGGCGGCTAACTAGCTCGCTAACAAGCTAATTCGCAGCGCAACGGCTAGCGGTTAGCATGGCTAAACGGTGACTGACACACAACTGACAACCACCGTCCGTGACGCCTTTAAGAGAGGGCGAACACTATTTTCTTTATCTGCGTTTGTGTAGCGCACAGAAGCACGCCGAGCGACCTGTTGTGGTCTGACTGCAGCTTTCCTTTAAAACTGTGTCACCCAAACTGCTGCTGTTGCTGCTGCTTTGCAAATATTGACACGGAACTCAGGTTTAAATTGTATTAGACCAACCTGAACTGCAAGGTCTTGCCAGACTTGTTTCTTTCACTCCTTCGTGCTGCACCTAAACTGTTGTTGCTCCTTAGAAAACTTGCTAAATGTTGGTTGCTGTTAATCAACATATGACATCAGATAATCTGACATATGTGTCATCAGGCCCCCCTCTCCCTCTCCCCCAGTTGCAGCTGTGGACCATGTAGGACCCATGTATTACAAATCCATAGCTAAAGTTGTATCACATTGTGAGCGCATTATTAATAAATGATAAACTGAGTAACGTTTGATTAGCTAATGTAATAATGCCATACAGTATATTACAAAATGCAATGCATGAAGTCACTTGTGCTCTTAATATTTGAACATTTACCAGAAGTCTCATCAAATGTTACATCAAATTTTAACAGTTGCAAATATTTCCAAGGTTGGAAAAGAGACAAATGATACATTCTCTGTATTCTGTTTATTGTTTGTCAAATGTTGCTGTAGCAATTCATGCAGGACATCGAAACCGCTTCTCATTCCCCCCCCCGCTGTTCCTCATGATGACCTTTACTGTCCTGTGTCGCAGGTACTCATGGGAGGCCATTGACAAAGACAACAACGTGAGGTACACGCTGAAGCTGTGCGAGTCGTCGCCGCTGACCAGTTGCGGCGCCGGCACCGCTGTGTGTGCCCTGGACCTCGCCACCACCACGCAGTACTCAGTGGGTCAGTACCGTCCGCTCGCACGCCAGACCTCCGATCCAGGCCTCGGTCCGTGGCGGCGTCACGGCCCGTCTTGTTTGGCAGATAATGAAGGATAATAGGATGAGAAAACATTATCCTGTCAGTCAGTCAGTCAGTCCAACTGGGTCGGGCTCTGCCAAAAGGGGAAGGCGGTCGTCATCTCTGCAGATAATCTGCCGGTCGTTGCGGCCGAAGAAATGAAATCAGGGAATCTGGGATATTAGAATGTTCTGTGTTTTCTGCTCTGCTCTCTGGAAAACTGATAACTGATCCCAGGTGGCAAACTTGTGGCGTTAAAGGAAATTGGTGTTTCTTTTTGACTCATTATTGCTTCAGGGTCAGCGTGAGGTAACCATAGTGTAACTGTTGAACCACTTCCTTCACTAATGTCGGCACTGTTTGCTATCAGATTGTTGGTCGGCTGCTTTTTGGGCCTGTTCAGACAGGAATTCTGGGTTTTTGGAGCTTCCTGATGCCTCGTCCGTCCCGTCCCCCCCCCACCCCCCCCACCCCCGTGTCTCATGACAAACACGTTGCCGGACATTTCACGGCTCTGCTAGTGCGACGGCAGGACACACACAGACCGCATCGCAGAGGTTGTGTTGTGTTGTGTTATCTTGTATTGTGATGTGTTGTGTTGCGTGTAGATTACAGCTGTGACGGCAGCGGCTGTGTCGCGGCCCCCCCTCACCGTCTGTTGTGTTGCGTTGTGGCTGTTGTGGTCAGTACGTGTGACACGAGGGCGGGACCAAGCACTTTATTGTCCTGATAACACACTTTATTGTGTCTTTTGTGTGTGGTGCTAAAAGCGTACAAGTTGCACAGCAGTGTTGCAGCCGCTTGAACGTCCTTGTTCTCTTTTTTTATGTTTTGCATGTTTTTCGTGCCTCAGTTTACGTGAGACTTTCTGTTGTACCTGTTGTTTCTGTTGTGTGTGTGTTTGTTTGTTTGTTTGTTTGTTGAGGTCCTGATTTCTGCCTCGCAGGTCCTGATTCATTTCCAGTATGATGTTTAGTTGACCCTGATGTTTTTCTACTGGCTGCTCGCACTCTCATGTCTACTTCCTTCCTCATTTATTTATTTCCAGCGATGTTTTGCCTTCTTCTTCTTCTTCTTCTTCTTCTTCTTTTTCTGCAACTCCGGTCCAACCTTTGACCTTTCAGATTTGGCAAACACTGAATGTTTACAGAAGCTGCCTGGTGAATGTCTGCTTCTCTGCTTCGGCGTTGGCTGGATGAACATTGTGTGTAGGGAATAATCCCTCGACCGTCCTCCCCTGGCCTTCTGCAGGGTCTCTCCCAGGCGTCGCACTTTGCTGCGTCTGATTCACCTCCAGTCCTCTGAGCTCTTTCACCTCTGCTGCAGGATCAACTTAACTTAGGAAAGTAAAAGAACAGAAGTAGAGCGAGAGAGAAGTAGAGAGGGAGAGAGAGAGAGAGAGATGGTAAACAGGGAAGGGCCAGAGCGGCTGACTAATCACATGACCCGGGATCACATCACCAGCCATAAAATAGAAGCGAATCTCACGCTCTGCTCCTCTCTCGTCCCCTTCTTCCGCCTCCTCCCCCCCCCCTCCTCACAGTCTTTGCGTCTCTGCTGTTTCCCTCTAAATCAATCAACCTGAAAAGCAGAAGTAGCGACGGCTCCTGCGAGCATCGGACCGCAGCCTCACTCTTATCCTGATCTGATTATTTTATTTTTACTTTGTCTTTTTGTTCTTGAATTGAATCTCATCAATCACAGTCGACGTGCCTGTGGTGCCTGAGCAGTGAATCGTGCATACAGTCGTGCAGGAGAAAAGTTTAATTTCCCCCCGCCCCCTTTACGTGATTTTATCAGTCAAACGGCGGCTAATTCAATCAGCTCGCTAACCTGACAGAGGACCACTCAGCACCACAAAGGCTGCTTGACCACTGCTTACGACCCAGCAGCTGAAATAATGAACCCACATTCAAATATCTATCCTGGAGAAAATCGACAGAATCTCTTTTCTGTTTATTTTTTTTTAAATTAATTACAAACGCTTGATTGCGTCAGATTGATGCGATCAGGTGTTGAACGTGCTCAGCCAAAAGTGTTTTTTTTCTCTTTCTGAGGCATCTCATCAAAATAACAAAAGTCATCCGCACCTTTTTTCCACACGCAGACTCTCCTGAGTTACGTCAGCTCGAACTGCGCCGCCGCACAATCTGCTCCCTCGGTGCCGCCCGCCGCCCGCCGCCCGATACACGGCAGATAAGAGCTGTAAATGCTCTCCGCGGCTCCGCAGTCTATCGATATGGGGCGATAATAAACACACCTGGATCATTCAGGTCATTGCTGATGCATGTTGTTCAGGGTTAGTGGGTCATAGGAGTTAGGACGGGTTTTATTCCTCCGAATTTGCACTTTGTTTTTTATAACTTTCATAACCAGAGGAAAGGGGAAGGCGGTGCCATCAGTCCGCCCCAGTGCATAATTGCACACGGTGTAAACATGACAATAAGGTATTGATGAATCTGTCAGGGGAACTACATTAGATTCATTAAAGTGCAAGTCGGCCAAAACAGAAAGAACTTTGTCCAGGCTTCATGTTTGTTTTTTTTTTTCTTTTTTTAACCTGACGAGGACGTGAATCAGGTTTTGCCCGTCGCTGCTGAAGGACCTTTTGCCGTTGCACCAGGATTTAACGCCGCAATTAAAAGTGTCACACGTTGCTGTTTTCCCACTGCTGCCTGTCTGCCTTGCGACCAGGCGACAGATGAGGCCCCCGAGGGCTGGGTGTGTGTTTGTGTTCCAGAGGTTAGTTAGTCCGATGTTGACGGAGCAGGAGGTCAGCGGAGCGCTCGGGGTTCAAGACATCACTCAGCCGAGACTGTTTGCTACTGTAGCCCCGTCCCTGGCAGGCTTTCTCATGCCTGTTGGCCACAGAAACCCAGAGGTTTCAGGGTGTCGGCGTTTAACTTGCCGGCCAGGCGGCACAAACATTAAAAAGGTGCATAAAATATTTTGAAACAACACCTTTGTTAAACGACACAAATGTGGCCCCTCTGTTAGCGCCTCCGTTTAAAGGAGTCTATGCTAGCCTGCGCGTTATTTTGGGCTCCCGGTCCTGCGATAAAGGCACAGAGCAAACACCTGGTTGTGTCAGTGAATACTGACGCATGAGAACGTTGTTTGTTTAAAGCCCCTGTGAGCAGAGGAGACGGAAGGAAACAGAATCAGACAGCGCTGGACTGATCTTCACATCCAGAACATGAGGTTCTTCTAACTAAAGATGTGAACTGGAGCCTTTGCTTGGTGTTCTGAACAGGAAAAAAAAGAAACTCAGGGTTCTGCAGGTTCACACACAGTTGGAGAATGAATGTGCTTTACTGCAAGCAAGTGTTGAAAATCTCCAATCTGTCCTGGTGGTACAGAGTGAAGGGGCTGCCTGGGCTAACATGCTAACTGTCTGTCTGTCTGTCTGTCTGTCTTTGACCGTGTCTGCAGGTGAGCTGTCCCAGCAGAGGCTCTCCGACCGCGTGCTGGATTACAACAGCACGCAGACCTGTCCCGGAAGCAGCAACAAAATGCAAACCAGCATCAGCTTCCAGTGTGGCCAGACCATGGTGAGAGAATAGAGTCGAAATAGAAGAGCCTGTATTGTCCTTGCACAGGGTGATGCAACAGAGACTCGCTGCTGTGTTGAATGTCGCTCTCAAGGTTTGTGGAGGCCTTGAGTTACAGGAGGCAGTGTTAGCCTGTCGCCCCCTGGTCGCTTAACGTTGGTACCTCACCGCCATGCATCTATTATAACAACTGGACGGTGGGCCGATCTTTCCCAGTGGCCACTCGAGGTACTGCAGCCAAAAATCCCAAAGGCCCAAAAAGCATTTTTCTCATAGACCTCGATACAAAAATACAGGCCTTTAAAACGGCTGACCAGACGACTGTGACCTGAAACGCGATTCATAGCAAATCTTTCTGTTGTAGATTCTTCACTTGATGGTCTTTTAGTCATTTTAAAAAATGCTAAAGTCCAGAAAATCAGCAGGAAGGGTTTATTCCCAGCGGGACGTCGCTGCTGTGTCTCAGCTCGTCCTGATTGGCTGCGTCCTGACGTGTCTGTGTCAGTGGCCTGCTCCAGAATGGTTCTGATTGACCTAATAGATCATGTGAGTTAGAGAGGCATGATGGGAAGTGACGCTACTGTGCATGCTCTATGTAAGCCCATGAATGCGGAAGTCAGAAGTTTTTCAGTGTGTGCCCTGGGCGACATTGAAATGAAACTCTGGGGGCCTGGACCTCATTCATTGACCACACCCCCAGGCAGCTGTTAGCCCCGCCTCCACACTTGTGGATGGTCTAACGAGGTGACAGTTGACGCGGGAAGATAAAAACTCTAGGGTTTTTCCAGAAGGTTGTAAACAGAGGGCTAAGTACGTGGAATTAAGTGTGTGGAGCTGCTCCACAGTTATGTTCTGGATGTAAAATAAAGATGTAATAGTAGATATAATCAAGTTATTTACATCCACATTGATCAGAGTCTCAACGTAGCCGCAGCTGCTTTGTGTTGTCTTGTAGGCGCATTTCATTCAAAGTCGTCCTCGAAACTGAAACGTCTGCTCTTGTGAGATGAATCGCACCGCGGTTCTGCAGAAGCAGCGGTCGGCTAAATTACAGGAAGTGATTCTGAGTGCGCAGACGAAGTGGGCGCGTGACAGTCACCTGTCAATATCGCGAGCCGCTGCAGTTTCAGATGGGAGGGCTGGGGGGCTCGGCGGTCGGTGGGTTTTATAGACTCACTTCCTGCGTCATTGCGGGGAAGATCTCGGTGGGCGTCGGTACTGCGCTTGTGTCCCTCTGCTGTGGTGTTGATAGACTGTCTGGTTGAGCGACGACCGTTAGTCACACAACACAAAACAGAAAATAAAAGAAATAGTTGAGCAGGTGCAGGAGGTCTCAGGAGTCCCTGAGAGAAGCTCAAGTGTCTGCAGGCTGCACACTCAGCAAAATAACAGACACTCAATGACTGAAGTGTCCTTTTAAAAGTTTCCTATGTGAACACACACATGCGATGTGCCTACATCAGAGAAACACTGAATCATGACCGCCGTTCTTCCTTTTTCCTCTCCGGTCGTTTTACTCTCAGCTGCTCTGTTTTAATTCCAATGACTCATTTCACCGCTCGACTGCAGGGAACCCCGGAGTTTGTGGCCTCGTCCCAGTGCGTGCATTACTTTGAGTGGAGGACCTACAGCGCCTGCAAGAACAACAAGTTCACGCCGCAGAAAGAGGTAGGTGGCGGGTGTGGAAGGAGAAGGGAGGAGCGGTTGATGGGTGTCAGAGACGTCACAGTGGAGCTGTTAGCAGAGCTGCTAGCAGGGCTGCTAGCAGGGCTGCTAGTGGAGCTGCTAGTGGAGCTGCTAGTGGAGCTGCTAGTGGAGCTGCTAGTAGGGCTGCTAGTGGAGCTGCTAGTGGAGCTGCTAGTGGAGCTGCTAGTGAGCCTCATGAAGAACCACAGAGGGGATAAAAAATATTAGCATTGTTTGAAATGGCTTTTTACCTGCAGGGCTGATACGTCAGTGCCAGTAAAATCCATCAATATAGGAAATCAACTCCTTTTTACCTCTGGAAAATAGTTTTGAATAATGTGTTTATGCAAACACAACCGATGCATATGTGTATCTGAGTATTGAGTTTCTAGCTCATGTCCATCCTTGCAGAGTCATTACTCACTGACTGCCTGTAACCTGCCTCCTCCGTCTGTCCATGTGTCCGTCTGTGTCCAGGTTCCCTGCTTCGTGTTCGATTCGGACGGCAAGAAGCACGACCTCAACCCGCTGATCAAAGTGAGCGACGGCTACCTGGTGGACGACGGCGATGACACCATCGACTTCTACATCAACATCTGCAGAAACCTCAGTGAGTGTCTTCCTTATGAGCACGTTCATGGACAGACAGATAGATGGGTAGATGTACTTTATTGATCCCATATTGGGAAACTCTGCTGTTGCAGCACTAAAATCAATAAGAAAGAGTCAAAGTGAATCTAAATTGATCAAACAAACGAGAGCAAGATGTGCAAAAGGCAGTCGATTGTGGATAAGCAAGGTTTTATAAAGCATTAGTGCAGTATTGCAATATTTGCCATTGAGTCCAGAAACTCCAGAATATTATCTCACACAGCGAGGAAGAGTTATGAAGGGTAAAGGATGGTCAGGTACTGGCACCAGCCTCCTCCTGCTGCCCTGGAGCGAAAAAGAAAATCCCACAGACGCCAGAGTTGAGTTTTTTTTCCTCCTGTGAACTCTGTCATGTTTCTTTTTCCTCATCGTCTTTCAGACATGCCAGACAAAAACTGCCCTGCTGGCTCTGCTGCCTGTCTGGTGACCAGCCAGGGCTCCGTCAACATGGGCTCCCCCATCAGCCCGCTGGAGCTGCTGTCCAGCGACAGGTACCAACCACCACAACCACCACTGCAGCAGTCCAGTCAGTGGCCATGAATGAAATGCCAGCCTGAATATATACGTTTTTTGTCATTTACTGATTTAGAATATTTTTATTTTTTTTTTGATTGATTGGTTTACATCCACGATGGCCACGTGACTACAGAACAAATCAAAAAAACATATCACGAGCTCTAAAAATATAATCAACTCTTCTTCCCTCCAGGTTGAGGTTGCAGTACACTTTGAGCGGCAGTCCCGCACCAGAACTCTGCCAAGGACACGATCCTGCCGTCACCATCACCATCATCTGCCCGTCCAGCAGAAACACTGTAGGTGACCCGCAGCCTAAATCCCTGCATTCGATCCCTCCTCCTCCTCTTCCTCCTCCTCCTCCTCCTCTTCCTCTTCCTCATCCTCCTCGTCCTCCTCCTCTTCTTCCTCCTCCTCCTCTTCCTCTTCCTCTTCATCTTCCTCCTCATCCTCATCCTCATCCTCCTCTTCCTCGTCCTCCTCCTCCTGTACGGTGCCAGGTCACTGCCTCTTCACGGTGTCTCTGTGTCACAGGGCAGCACTCTGAGGATGACGGCCAGCTCCAACTGCCGCTACGAGGTGGACTGGGTGACGGAGTACGCCTGCCACCGGGACTACCTGGAGAGTCACAGCTGCAAGCTGACCAGCGAGCAGCACGACCTCTCCATCGACCTGACGCCCCTCACCCTGGGCTGTAAGTACACACTCCTCCTCCTCCTCCTCCTCTTCCTCCAGGTCAGGCGAGGCTACTCCTCAACTTCTCCAAGACTTCCTTGTCTTTTTCTGCCCCCAGTGTAAAAACCGCTGACCCATTTCCACTTCCTCATTGTGCAGAAATAGGCCACATGGTGCCACATTGCGTGGATGATGTCATGTGCACGTTGAAGCCATCATGATGATGTCTGTCTCCTCAATTAGAGGACAGGCTAGAAAATGTAGCTGAAATGTGTTTGTTTGTTTTGATGACTTGATTTTTCAGGATTGGATCGTTTTAACGTCTTTTTCTTGAAGAGCTCATTGAGCCCAGTAGGTTTTTCGTGTCTCAGTCCCCTGAGAGGAAGCAGACTTGAACTTCCTGCTTCTTGCCGACTCATGAGTGATAACAATATCTCCTCTGCTATTTTTACATTGTACAAGTGCAGCAGTTCTTGGTTGGAGTTGTAAATGCCACAATTCCCTCTTTTAGTGACTCATTCAGTTGTTGCTTGTTGGATTTTTGCAGCCACGGACGTGCCGTACTACGCACACTCCGGCACCGAGGGGACCGACGACAGCTACAATTACTACCTGAACGTCTGCGGCAGCGTCAACACCAAAGAATGTGGCGAGGAGGAGTTCATCTCATCGTGCCAGGTGAAGAACTCTGGAACCGTGAAGAAGGTGGCCGGCAAATTCCAAAACCAAACTCTACGGTGAGAAAACAGGCGCTGTGTGGCAACATCAGCTTCAGTCCAGCGTTTTAAAATTGCTTTGATTGAAAGGTGGAAAAAAGAATCAATCCTGCAGACTTTCTCACCTCCTGACCCCGTGTGACCTTTTTTTTGTGGTGGTTTATCTGCAGTTACTCAGATGGGGATCTGACTCTGATATACCGAGACGGCGATAAATGTTCCAGCGGCTTCCAGAGAATGACCATCATCAACTTTGATTGCAACAAGACAGCATGTAAGACAGACAGGTTTTTTTTTCCCTACGTTTCTCCGTCGTTGCCGCCATCTAGTGGCGGGATAGAGAACAGCACTGTGACGGAAGGCGACTTGCGGCGCCTCCGGTTGATTTTTGTTTGCTCGTGAAGCTCTTTTGCGAGCTTTGTCGTGCGAAGCCACACCCCTAACTGAGTCCTCGCCTTCCCCGCAGCCAACGGTGGGCGGGGTTCCCCGGTCTTTGCTGGAGAGACGGACTGCACCTACTACTTTAACTGGGACACGGCGTTCGCCTGCGAAAAGGAGAAGGAGGATCTGCTTTGTCGAGTCAGAGACAAAAACAAACACTACGACCTTTCACGTCTCACTCGATTTCCCGGTGAGGTTACCGGCTGTCAGACTCCGAGTTTCCTCAGACACTCTGCAGTCAACTGGACGACACTGATGATCCGATGTCTGTATTCATTTTTACCTTTCCCTCTCTCCAGGGACGGATGTGACGGAGAACTGGGAGGCCGTGGACGCTCAGTCCCAAAAGTCCGAGTCTCGGTTCTACCTGAACGTCTGCCACAAAGTGCTGCACACAGGGGGCGCTGCCGGCTGCCCCGTCAACGCCTCCATCTGCGCTGTTGGTAAGAGTCCAAGTAACGCCTGCACGTTTTCCCCCTTGTGTTATTCTTTACCATTCAGGGTTGCCGGCAGTTTAGAGCTCATCCAGTGACATCTTCACGATTATGTTGTGTCGAGCGCCTCACGGAATTTCTGCCGGTTGTGTCTCGCTTCAGATAAAAGCAACAATGCCATCAGTCTGGGCAGCTTCCTCACGTCTCCTCAGACCCTGCCAGGAAACGACATCCGGCTGGTGTACACCGAGGGCAGTTCCTGCGTCGGGAAAAAGACCAAGATCCAAACCATCCTGACCCTCAAGTGCAAACCAGGTGGGCCGCGTGAGGAACGAGTGTCCCTTCCTGCTCTGTCTGTCGTGGCTCCCGTCTCACTTGTCTGCTCCGCCGCCCTCTCGCAGGAGACCTGCAGAGCGCTCCAATCCTCCGCAGCATCTCGCCCGACGGCTGCCTGTACGAGCTGGAGTGGCACACGGCCGCCGCCTGCGTCCTGTCCAAGATGCAGGGGGACGAGTGCAAGGTGGAGGACAGTCAGGCCGGTGAGACTCGGAGGCTTGGCCAGTGTGGCCTCGCTGGGATTCATTTGTAAACATGCACTGGTTTAAAAACATAACAAAAAAACTGGACTTCCTGTTCCTGTGTTTATTTTGCGTACTTGCATCTGATTAATGTCAATTAATAAATTGCAAACAAAGGGTTCACACTTGCTTCACAAAAGAGTAAAGGTTTTTAAAAAAAAATTCCATTACTGTATACTGCCATCTAGTGACAAACATGGTGTACTTTATCCGCCACTCTGCCGTCTTGCCTGCAGAACTCTCCTTCGACCTGTCGCCGCTCACCAAAGCCGACGGCGATTTCTACAACCTGACCAAGGGCGGCTACGACTACCTCATCAACGTCTGCGGCCCCGTCAAGACCTCCAGCTGCCCCGACAAGGCCGGAGTGTGTCAGCTGGAGAGGGCTGCTGGAACAGCAGCACAGTAAGAGGAAACACTGGAGGCCTTTTAGCTCACTTTTATGCACGTTTGAGAAGTGTTTAGTTGAACTAAATGAGTCCCTTTACCTTTCCTGGAGGTCTTGGAGTCTCGGCCAGGCCGACGCCCACCTGTCCTATTACAACGGCCTGATCCAGCTGACGTACAGCAACGGCTCCCAGTACAACAATGAGCAGCACACCTTGCGCTCCACGCTCATCTCCTTCCTGTGTAACCCCGAGGCTGGGATCGGGCAGCCTGAGTTCCAGGTGACCTGCTTCATCTTGTGCACGCAACGTCGTGCAACTCATCAAACTCCTCATGCAAACTGAACCAAACCTTTTTTTTTTTTGTTTTTTTTAAAATATTTTTTCGTTGACAAACGTTTGCAACTCTCACAGGTTGAGGACAAGTACACCTACAACTTCCACTGGTACACATCCTACGCGTGTCCCGAGAGGCCTCACGCCTGCATGGTGACGGACCCCAGCACCCTGGACCAGTACGACCTGTCCAGGTAGCAGGCCGGTCGAAGAAGAAGCCTTTTATTTCATCCTAACGACATCAAGTGCCGGCGTCTCACTGGCTGTTTTGGTGCTCCTCTTCCCCACCAGTTTGTCTCGCACCGGCATCAACTGGATGGTGATGGACCTGTCCGACACCGCCAGTCTGAAGAAGTATCACATCAACATCTGTCGGCCGCTCAACCCCGTCGTCGGCTGTGACCGCCACGCGTCTGTCTGCCAGACCCAGTACATTGTGGAGGAGGTAACGGCCGCAGGCTCGCTGGGTGGAGCGCAGAGGAGACATTGAACAATTTAGATATGAGCCAATGCTGTTGCTGTTGTATGATATGATGATATGATATGATGCGATGTATTGTCTGCGTTGTGTCCTCAGGGCACCCCGAAGGAGGTGGTGTCTGTCAGCAACATGGGTGAGTCCAAGAGAGGTCCGGTCATCGAGAGCCGCGACCACCTGCTGCTGGAGTTCACCGACGGCTCGGCCTGCCTGTCGGACGGCCTGCACCTCACCTACACCACCCGCATCCACCTGGTTTGCTCCCGAGGCTCCGGGGTGAGTGACCTCGGCTTCCTGCAGGCTGCTTGCCAGTCTCGCGCTCTTTATTTTTTTGTTTTGTTTTTTACGTCGCCCTTCTTCTCCGCAGTCGCTGCACCCCCAGTTCCTGATGTTCAAGAACTGCACCGCCACCTTCAGGTGGGAAACCAGGGCGGCGTGCGCCATCACCACCACCAAGAACACTGTGAGTTCCGCTCAAGTCGACAAGTCTCGGCACGTGACGGCGTCAAAGGATCCACCCTGACCACTTTTCTCCTGGTCTTCTGCAGGACTGCTCGGTGGTGGACCGCAACACAGGCTTCGAGTTCAACCTGCAGCTTCTGAAATCCAAGAGCGGGTACAGGACCAGCGCAAATGGCAAAGACTTTCTGGTAAGACTGAACCTGTTGCTGGCTGGTGTTGCAGCGCTGTTGCGTCATAAATGAACGTATTTCTCCCTTCTTTTTTTGCTTACCAGGTTAACATCTGCTCAGACGCACCACAGTGTGGGGCTGGCAACGCCGGCTGCGAGCTTGAAAACGGGCGTGCGGTGAGCCCGGTGGGCGTGGAGAAGACGCTGGAGTACTCCACCGACGGCCTGATGAAGCTGACCTACAGGGGGCCGCTGGACAGTCCCACAGGTGCCGTAGAGGCCCAGCAGCCTCAGTCGTGATTCAAGTCAACTCCGCGACCTCAACCTTCTTCTTTTCCTCCGCAGGAACCCGCGACACCTTCACCATTAATTTCGTGTGCGATAAAAACTCCCAGTCCGGCTCGCTGAAGCTCGTGCGAGAGGACATGAGCACGTTGGCGCAGCACGTGGTGCACGACGCCATCTTCGAGTTCTCCACTGCTCTCGCCTGCATGCCGGCCCCGGTGGACTGCCACATCATCGGTACCACCAGATTCATTCACACGCACTCTCTCGATGAGAAGGACTTTGACTTTGTGTCTCGAGTGTCTGGTCGAAACTCCGTCTTGTCTCGCGTCTCTCAGATTCTCACGGCAACGAGTACGACCTGACCCACCTGACCCGCAACAGGGACGACAGCCCCTGGATCGCCATGGACTCTTCTGCAGCCAAGCCACCCAGCTTCTACATCAACGTCTGCAAGCCCCTCCCGCCCGTGAGTGGGTGTCCAGGTTGGTGTGGTTCTTAACCTACCTAGGTTGAAATCCCAAACCAAAGTCTGTCTTTCACCCAGTCTTGCGATGTGCGATGCTAGGTCACCGACTGAAAGGTTCAGTGTGGAATATTTGGAGATTCTGAAGAAGAAACAGTGACATCAAGTGGTCACATTTTAGATTGCAGCACTCTGTCACTCCCCCCCCCCCCGTCCCCCCTGAGCTTGCCAGTGAACTACGGTGGCCTGTGCACACATACCTTGATACCCCTCCCACCTTCTTCTTCATTGGTTTATTATTTATATACATAAATCAGAACCATTCTGAGGGCAGGAAAACCAAATTACTTTGATTGTACTGAGAGTAAACACTTTTATTAATGTATTTATGTGCTGTATATTAAGCTTTTACCAGTATAAAATTCAAGCCAACGTTTACACACTGGACCTTTAAAATCACTGATATCTCAAGTATGGCACTTCCTGTTGGGGCTCGTGGAGTTGAACCTGGTTCTGTTCTGCACAGTGGGTCCTCTGGGCGCCTGCAGCGTCATCGACGGGAAGGGCTTCAACCTGGGCTACGTCCAGTCCAGCCCGCAGGCGGCGGAGGACGGCTCCATCAGCATCGTCTACCAGAACGGAGACCTCTGCGGCGACACGGGCCGCTACTCCACCCGCATCATCCTCCAGTGTGACCACTACCCAGTGAGTGCCGCTGCCTCCGCCCGTGCAGCGTCCAGACAGAGCTGTGGAATTAAAGCGGAACACATTTCTCACTGTTAGAATAAAGATCAAGAGTCTCGAAGATTAAAGCTATATTTTCTGTGAGAAATTGAAAAATCTTAATGTTTCTCTTCATGTTTTGCAGGGTTCCCCCATGTTTGACCGTCAAGACGGCTGCGAGTACATCTTCATCTGGAGGACGTCTGAGGCCTGCCCCATCCAGAAGAACACAGGTGCGCTGCCGTCACCCATGGCCACCGCGTCTTTAGCCGCCGCCACATAATTCAGTCTCTTCCATGACCCACCTGTGTGACCGTGTTGCCGCAGGCGACCACTGCAGGGTTCGCGACCCCAGGAGCGGCTACGAGTTCGACCTGAGCTCCCTGCAGGGTCGAGACTACCCGGTCCGCAACGACAAGTACATCTACCACCTGTCTGTCTGCGGGGGGCTCGCGAGGAACATCTGCACCCACGGCGACGCCGCCAGTGGCAACGCCTCCTCCTGCCAGGTGGACGGAAGCAAAATGAAGATTGGAGGTAAACAATAACAACAATCATTTATTTAATCAGTTACTATTAGTAGTAGTGTTATCAGTAATAATGCGGAAGCTTTACTTTCTGCATGCATCAAACACTTCCTCCGTCCATTGCCCATCGGTGTGTGTTTTCACCTCCTCGCCTCGGTGCAGGATTGGCCAACCAGCGGCTCAGCTACTTGGGGAACCAGCTGGTCCTGAACTACACGGGCGGAGAGACCTGCCACGACGTTTACACCAGATCCACGGAGATCTACTTCACCTGCCACCCCGACAGGAGACCTGTGAGTTTCACCCGCAGACCTGCAGCAGTAGGACCGAGGTGGAGAGGGCTTTGCCTCCTAGCCAAGCGCTCTGCCGTGTTTGATAACCATTAGTTGTGTAATTTACTTGACGGAACGGAGCTCGTAAGCAGAAAGGCTTGGGTGTCTTTGCCGACTGTATTTCTTAACGTTTCTGCGAGCCACATTTTCTGCATATTTTCCTTTTTCTTCTGCACGAGTAGCTGCGACAGCGACAGCAAAGGTTAATTGGAGCAGGGAGAAACTGACCTCTGTCTGCAGCGGCGCTGTCTGACTGTCATCTTGTGTTAATTTGCTTGTTAAGGGGGTCCCGGAGTTCATCAAGGAGACGGAGGAGTGCACCTACATGTTCAGCTGGCCCACCGCTCTGGCGTGCATTCCAATCAAAACCAGCGGCTGCTCCTACAAGTATGAGAAACAGTGAATCCTCTTCTTCCTGCTGCTTTTACTGTTTGTGACCTTTAACATTGGTGGCGTGGTAAAATATGAGAACATTAGCGTTTGCCGTGATTGTAATAATTCAGAAATAGTTCAACGCACCATAACAGCGTCTGTGATCACAGACGTTGTGTTGCTGCACCTTTTCACACACATGAATGTGAGCTTCTGCTGGTTTTGTCAGTGATGGTCAGGGCCACTCGTACGACCTCTCCCCGCTGGCCTTGGACTCCAGGAACTGGGAGGTGGAGCCCTCAGCAGCGGCCATTGGCAAGAGATTTTACATCAACGTGTGCAGGTCGCTGGTGCAGATGGGAGGTCAGTGTCCCAGTGTCTCAGTGTCCAGTCCTCTTGCTACAGCGGCTCCCGTTTCCTCAGACTCACACGGCCGACGATCCAACTGCTTCCACAGGTTCTTGGAAGTGTCCCTCGAATGCGGCGTCCTGCCTGAAGGTCGGAGACGAGTATGTCAGCCTGGGACAGGTGGAGTCGGCGCCCACGTGGGACAGAAGCGTCCTGAGGCTGCAGTACAGCAGCGGCCAGGCCTGCCCGGACGGGAGACGCAACAGGACCAGCATCATTCGCTTCAAGTGTGACAAAGACAAAGTGGTGAGAACAAAATGTTGGCAAACGTTGCGAGACGGCTGGATCTCGAGATTTTCAAGTCTGAAATATTCTTGATTATCCTAAAAAAACAGCCTTAAGCTTTCTTGAACCCTTGAGCGTAGATTTTTCTCTGCTGTATTTTTTTTGCCCCTTTGTCAACAAGCAAACATATTTTTAGGTCTTATGAACAAGTGTTTCCCCCTCCTTCTGCTCCCAGGACTCCAGGCCCACGCTCATCACCGCCATCGAGAACTGCGTCTACACTTTCCTCTGGTTAACGGCTGCCGCCTGCCCTCTTAACGTCACCCAGCACGACAACTGCATGGTCAACAACCCCACCACAGGTCCGGCATTCGAGACACGTTCCAGAGTGAGGCGGCGGCGCCGGCGCTAGGTTCTCCTCTTTAACGACCTCTCCTGTCTGTTCCCGCAGGGTATTTGTTTGATCTCAACTCCCTGAGCAAGCAGGGAGGGTACACGGTGTACAGCGCGCAGGAGAAGCAGAAGATGTTCCGCTTGAACATCTGCGGTCAGCTGACCGACTCCGTCTGCGGCGCTGACTCGGGTACGTCAGGAGTCGGTTGTCAGTGTTCCGTCGCCATACAGTCGGACTGCTAAGATGAAAATATTCACTTCCATTCAAAACGAAATGTCTATCCACAGGGGTGCTGGCGAGGATTTACAGGTCAAAGGTCGTTGGTTGTTATAATGAGCCCCTTCAAAAAAAAAAAAAAAAAGTCCTTTTGACAAGCGTCGGGGTCAGTGTTTAACCAGTCGCAGCTAAATATTGTTAACAGGGAAGCTCCTCCCTGCAGTTCAACTCGTTTCCAGAGTGAACACCAGTCACATGGATGTTTTCCCCGCTCTGCTCAGACATGTTAATCTGTCACCCTTTCAGAACAGCGTTCGCTTTGTGTTCTTCCTCATCAAAGAGAAAAATAGAACGACCTTCCTGGACAGGAAACGCATGTAAAAAGCAAAAGCCAACATACTTCTGGTAAAATCTGAGATTTGAGCAGAATGACGCCTTATGCGCTTCTCACCAGTCAATGGAAACACCTGCAAGTCGCGATTGTACTTTAGAAATATCACTTTTATTTTTGCGACGCGTTTCTTCTTCTTTTTTTTTTTTTTTTCCAACGTCAGTTCCACTAATGACGCCCGCGTTGTCTCAGCCATGTGCATTAGGGACAACAGCACTGCCATCAGCGGCGGTCAGGTGAGCAGGAAGCTGTCGTACAAGGACAACATCCTGGAGCTGAGCTACGAGGAGGGCAGCCCCTGCGCTGCCAACCCCAGCCTCAAGCACAAAACCATCGTCCACTTCGTCTGCAGGTACCAGGAGACGTCGCGCAGCTGCTCTTCCTAAATGCTGCATCCGTTCGGTTGGCGTCGTCTCTCAGCGTTTGCCTCCTCTCTCTCTCTCTCTCTCTCTCTCTCTCTCTCTCTCTCTCTCTCTCTCTCTCTCTCTCTCTCTCTCTCTCCCCCCCGCCCCCCACAGACCCGCCACCAGCTCGTCTCCTCCCGAGCCGGTGCTCATCGACTCCAGCCGTGAGACCTGCACGCACTTCTTCTCCTTCCACACGCCGCTCGTCTGCGAACAGCCGGTAATTGTCTTTATGCTTTTTACTGTGTCTATATATTGACTTGCGCACGAACAAGCGTCGAGCTTAAAATCCTGAAACCCACTGAAAGGGATTTTGAAGACCCACGTTTGACAAGAACCTCCACAGTGGAGTTCCAGCCATCAGTTTGAGGCAGTTGTTTTCTGTTTTGTTAGTTTTTTTTGATATCTACAGTCTTGGTCTGGTCTCCCATGTCGATACTCTCTAGTCTTGACAGTGTCTTGGTCTCAGTTGGTGCCGTCTTGACTACAGCACCAGTTTAAGGCCCAGTTCAAGTGCCACCAAGCTACAGTGCCTCAGGTTTTTCCCTCCTTCACTGTCATCCCCACGTTCAGGTCAAGTGTTCGGTCCAGAATGGCTCCTCGCTCATCGACCTGACCCCCCTTGTCCACGTCAGTGGCTACTACACAGCCACAGGTACACGCGCGCGCACACACACACACACACACACACACACACACACACACACACACACACACCAGCTGCTCGGTCAACGTTGCTCTGTTCTTCTCACCAGACGACGACGTGGACCAGGAAGACGGATCTCCAGACTTCTACATCAACATTTGCCAGCCTCTCAACCCCATCCCGGGGGTCAAGTGTCCCTCGGGGGTTGCCGTCTGTTTGGACCCCGACGACGGTCCTCCTGTGGTAGGTGTTGCTCTCGGTGTTGCCACTCCCGGGTGAAAGAAACAACAAAGAACAGTGCGTCTTACGGTTTGCTTTCAATGTCAGGACATTGGTCGGACCACCAGCGGGCCCATCATCAATGCGTTCACGGGAGAAGCCTCCATCACCTACCTGAGCTCCACCAAGTGTACATCCGACCCCACAGTCTACTACAGTTCCACCATCATCTTCACCTGCCAGCGAGGCCTCGAGCTGGTGTGTGTGTGTGTGTGTGTGTGTGTGTGTGTGTGTGTGTGTGTGTGTGTGTGTGTGTGTGTGTGTGTGTGTGTGTGTGTGTGTGTGTTTGTGTGTTTGTGTGTGTGTGTGTGTGTGTGTGTGTGTGTGTGTGTGTGTGTGTGTGTTGCAAAGGATTTCATTTCCTCGTCGTCTCGTCTCTGTCCAGGGTTCCCCACAGATGCTGCGGCGCCACGGCTGCGTGTACATCTTCCAGTGGACCACGCCCATCGTGTGCTCAGACGCCACACAGACCATCGGCTGCCGCCTCACCGACACCCAGCTGCAGTTCACCTTTGACCTGTCCACCCTCTCCGGAGAAGTGCAGGTCGGCTGCACAGACGCGGCGCTCCGCTAGTTTTGTTTATATATTATCATTATTTTATTATTTATTTATGTGTGTGTGTGTGTGTGTGTGTGTTCCAGGTGCCGGTCAGCTCCGGCACCTACCACATCAATGTGTGCCAGTCGGTGGCCGAGCCGGCCTGCAAGCAGAGCGCCGTCTGCCGGATGTCGGGTTCGCCGGAGTCGGCGTTGTCGTTCGGGAACAACAAGGCCATGATAATGGACTACAAGCACGAGGAGCAGGCGGTGCTGATGCAGTACGGCGGAGGAGACCCCTGCCTGCCAGGTGGGTGGAGGAATGGAGGAGGAGGAGGTAATGAACAAGTCGTTAAGTGACTGCACCACGGAGGGCTGGATCGGGGACAGGAAGTGGTGCCCCATCACGGCGGACTACAACACAGATGGGAAGTGGGGATTTTGCAACCGGAGTGAGTGGGGTTTTTTTGGGTCCTTGCAGGGAAGGTGAGGAGTTTCGGTGTCGTAGGACATAATTCCCCAAACACAGTTTGTATTCCCTTCATAACTGGAGCAGTGATGGAAGTTTATTTTGAAAGGTCCAGTCTGTGAATTTTTCTCCGGAAACTTCTCGAGGGCGAGTTTGGTATCGGATCGCTGTCAGAGGGGCGTCCTTGGAAAACATGGCAGCTTATGATTCTTATTGCTCACTGTGTAATCTCACATATATTTGAACTACTCTAAGTGTAGGACAGCCATATTAGTAACTTACTTGCTGCTTTTTTTTGTACTGGGATTGTACACTTCCATTGATGCATTTATGGGGAGATTCTCAAGCTTTTACCAATATAAGAATCCTGCCCCTCTTTGCTCGTCCTCTCCCAGCCAGCGCCAAGCGCCAGTCGTCCATCCTCTTCTCGTGCGACCAGGCCGCCGGCCACGGCAGCCCGGAGCTGCTGGCCGAGACGGCCGGCTGCTCGACCACCTTCCTGTGGAAGACCAGCGCCGTCTGCCTGCCCAGGAAGATGGAGTGCAAGCTGGTGAGCCACCACCAGACCTTCGACCTGCGCACCCTGTCGTCTCTCACCGACCCCTGGAAGTTCCAGCACCACGGCGACAAGTAAGTGGACGCGCCCCGCACACGCAGGTTAGATCTTTCTATAGCTGCCACTGCCAGTAATGATCGGATACAGTCTGGAATTATAGTTTCAAGGTTGGCAAGTGATGGAGAAGGAAAAACTAAAATAGCCTCCCACCTCTCAGTAGATTTGAAATGTTGATAATATTTGTGCATTGTTTTTGCTGAAATGATTGTGCGTCCAGCAACTGGTGGAGTCTCAGCCCACATGAAGTTGGGACCCACATTTAGAAAAATAGTGCAACAGTCCAGGATGCCTTCATCCAGTCGCGATCCTCATGTGATTGTCCAGCACTTCCTCTTTCAATATATATGCTGAACGAGACCACTTAGTGCGCCTCTCCCTGTTCAATGCTCCCTCAGGTACTTCATCAACCTGTGCCAGGAGATACACAGCGGGCCTGCAGGCTGTCCCAGCGGCGCCACCGTGTGTCGGACCCTGGCCTCAGGGAAGACGGAGGTCCTGGGCCGAGTCTACACCCAGGAGATGAACCACATCGGTGGGTCCCGTCGCTCGGCAGCGCGACTAATAAACAAAAACGCTTTTCACTGCGACGGCCGACTCTGACCGCCGCTCTTCAACCCCCCCCCCCCCCCAGACAACAAGGTGTTGGTCAGCTACTCGGCCGGAGACGCCGTCTGCGGGAGCAACATGAAGGCCACCACCACGATCGAGCTGAGCTGCGGCTCCACGGTGGGACACCCCACGCTCTCCAGGTAAACACCGCACGGCTGCTGTGGACAATGAGTAATGATCGCCGACCGCCTGTTAATGCACCATCACAGTTTGTCCATCGGAGTTAAAGTTTGTCCGGCTTCTGCGTCACTCGGGGGGGCGACTGGCGTCACTTCTCATCTCACAGCGGCTCTGATGTTATTCACAGTCATGAAGCGTGATTGCATTCATGTCCATTAGGGATGCACTGATCGCACTTTATGAGTACGAGTCCTTGCATCTCAGTACTCACCGACACCGAGCACTTGTTAGACAGAGAAACTGCAATGTCAATAGTCATGAGAATGAAAGAAAAGACATTCAGTTCATAGTGTGTCCACATACGTCGTCCGTGTAAGTAATATACAACTTTGTACAATTTGCAACGCATTATTTTTCCTTTTTTTCTAGCAGCTTTGCTTTTGCTCCGCTGCTGAAATCTCAGCCGAAACGGTTCGTCGACTCTCTTTATATGTTGTTTTTTTTTTTTTTTTCTTTCTCCCCACGTCTTTCACGAGAAGTGTGGACACGCAGTCGTGCATATTTGTGATCCGATGGGAGACGCGGCTGGCGTGCGCGGTGAAGGAGCACGAGGTGGTGATGTCCAACGGGACCATCCGGGTCCCTGAGACGGGCGTCAACCTCTACCTGGGAGACATCTACTTCCGGTGAGAGCTGCCGGCGCATCACAAAAATACCACAAAACGTCCCCGCCCCGCCCCGCCCCCTCCCATCCCCTTCCCGCCCCCTCCTGTCGTAGTTTGATCCACTTCCTCCATCGCTCTCCTCGCTCAGGCTCCACCAGGCCTCGGGAGACATCCGTCCCAACGGCGACCGCTACATCTACCACATCCAGCTGTCGGGCATCACCAACCACTCGCTGGCCACCTGCATGGGCGCCAACATCTGCCAGGTCAAACTCAACCAGGACTACAAACGCAGGATCGGCTCCTCCAGCAACGCCAAGTATTACATGAAAGGTGATCGAGCGTCTGTCTCCTCGCACAAAGTCAGGGATTAGATTTCAGCAGCAGCTGAGAAGAGAAGAAGAGAAAAAAATGATAGATTTAGAAAAAGATGGATTTTTTTTTTTCAAAGTTTCCAATTGGAGAATAAAGTTGAAATTTTGAGATTAAAGTCGAAGTTCGAGAATAAAGTTGATGTAAAAAAGATGAAATTTCGTGCCATGGGTGACCTTTAAGGATAAACTTGTTTTCGACAATTTACTTTTCACTGTGGGTTAATCCACCATCCATATCATTAATCGCAAAATTTCCACTTTATTCACAAAATTTTGTCTTTTTCACGCTGACTTTTTTTTTTTTTCATTCAAGAACTATATTTTTCACAGGCTATAAAGTTCTTGAATCTTGGAAAACCCAATTTTCTGGGTCCAAGTCAGCTCTCTTGTGTTGGTGGCCACGCCCACATTCATCATACGCTCCATATTTGACTCGGTCTTTTCTGTTTTTCTTTAAAAAAAAAAAAAAGTGACTTTGGCCCGAGGGTGAAGATTTAAACATTCTCACAAGCTGTGTCGTGACCCGCTTTGTCCTGCAGGGGGAAACCTGGACGTGATGGTGCCGTCGGACTCGACGTGCGGCCGCGAGAAGAGCAAGATGGTCTCGTCCACCATCATGTTCCACTGCAGCCCGCAGGCCGGCGTGGGCCTCCCCGAGTTCGTGCTGGAGACGGACGGCTGCCAGTACCTGTTTGTGTGGCAGACCAGCACCGTGTGCAACCTGACGTAAGGGCCGTCGCCTGATTGGCTAATCACCTTAACCCGTCACAGATTACACCAGGAGAAGGTCCAATTTTCGTTTTTTTTGTTTTTCCTGCAGAGCCATGGACACCAACTCGTACGCTGACGACGGCGCCGGCAGCCTCTCCAGGCGGAGCTACACGCTGGGGCTGATGGTGGTGGTCCTGCTGGTGGGAAGCGGCGTCTGCCTGCTGGGGCTGCTGCTCCGCAAGAGGGAGAGGAGGTGAGGTTCTGGCCGACCACCGGCCGACGGTCTCCCGGCCCGTTCTTCTGTGTTCACACCTGCCTTCTGCTCACAGGGAGCTGGTGGTCCAGAAGGTGGCCGCCTGCTGCCGGAGAGGAAACCAGGTTTCTTATAAATACTCCAAGGTAATTCTATCACGGTGGTGCCACCTCATAGTGGCTGTGTACGCTGCTGGAAGAGCACGTTTTTAACTTTGACCGTTGGTGCTGGGTCAGATGGCGCGAAGATGCTCGATTGAGCCCAAGGAGAGAAATCCAGTTTTACTTCCTCCTTGCGCTTCTTTGTGGTTATATTCACACTGGACCCTCCTTCCGAGTTTATGTTCTGGATTCATGTTTCGTTTTAATCGTTTCAACTCCATTCAACAAAATGCACCTGAGTCGAGATCTGTGTTCCTCAAGCGGTGGGTCGCGGAGCGGTTCTGATTGAAAAACAACAGCAGAATTTTAAACACGGCGGGCGATTAATCGCAGTTAACTATGGAAATCCAGAGCTTGATCTCGACTTCTCCTGAGCGACTGAAAGAAAACCCAGACTGACACCTTTTGATCGTCCCTCCGCAGGTCAACATGGACGAGGAGGGCGGCGAGGAGGAGATGGAGTGGCTGATGGAGGAGCTGGAGGCCCCGCCCACCTCGGCCGGCTCCTCGGCCGGCGCCAAGCGCGGCCGCAGCCAGCAGAGCAACGGCCACATCACCACCAAGCCGGTGAACACGGACGGCCTGCGCTCCTTCTCGCTGGACGAGGACAGCGAGGACGAGGTGCTCAGCGTCCCCGGCGTGCGGGTGCTCAAGTCCTCCAGCGCCCACTCGAGGGCGCAGCGGAGCGCCCTCCTGCAGGTCAGCCCCCCTCGCCGCCCGGGAATCACTCTTGTTTGAGGTGTCAGCCACAACAGAAGGCGTCTCAAAGCACTTTGAAGCTGAATCCTGCAGGGAATCGCTGGCTTTTTTTGTCTGACTTGATTGTTACCCTTCCTAGGAAATAGATGTGCCCAGATTTTTGCCTCTTTTTTTTTTTTTTTTTTTCAAAGTAAAGGAGCCAAAAAAGCTCCTCTATCTGGATGAGAGTTGAAACATCTTCAAGTTAGAAAAATAGTTTGAGTTGTTGTCGTTTGTCTCCCCCCCCTCCCCCCACCCCCCAGGAGGAGAGCGACGAGGACCTGGTGGGCCTCCTGGACGAGTCGGACCGGAAGAGGAAGAGCGGGAAGTACCGCCCCTCCTCTTCCTCTTCCGGCCTGACCGCCGGTGGAGACGGCGTCAGGAGACGGGACGAGGACGACAGTGATGAAGACCTGCTCAGAGTGTGACCCCGCCCCCCGACGCCTCCCTCCTCACACCCCGCCACTCCCCCCCCCCTCCCGCCCCGCCCCGAACTCTGCTCTCAGTGAATGTGTCCGAAAAAAGAAGAACTCCGACGACAGAACCGACGCCAACAGCCCCCCGGATCAGAACCCCGGGTCCCTTTTTTTCCAAGATTCTGGGATTATTTTTGGTTTGTTTGTTTTTTGGTTTTTGAACTGCACCTTTTGCTCAGACTCAATGTTAAGCACATATCTAATTTATTGATTGCTGATTATTTAAAAATCCGGGACTGTTTCGCATTATTGTCATAATTCTGAAAACGACAAAACAATTACAATTTTCACATTGGCCAAATTCAGACCTGACAAGTCGAGCTCAGAGAAGCCGCAGGATCTGGAACTCTTTCAGCCCTCAAACATCGTTTCCTCTCGTTTTTTTTGTGTGGATTTTTTTTACCCCCTCCCCCTCTTGGGGAAACGATGCAGTGCCATTGCTTTCGCACTTTACTGTAGCATTGATCACACTGACGCAAAGTCCAGGAGAACCGGGGCCGCCGCCTTTCTGTCCTGTTTGGTTTTTAACAACGTTTTGTTTTTTTGTTTTTGGTTGACTGCGGTGAGAGGAAGCAAGTTTGTGAAGAAAAATAGAAGAATTTAAGAATGAAGCCGGAGGTGTGGGGGGCAGGGGAGCAGGGCCGGTTCTTTTCTGCGAGGACGTTGGTTCTAAAGGGAATGTAGACGCCACCGTGTTTTTTTTTGTTTGTTTGTTTTTTTCTGTTGTGTCTGGTGGTTTACAGAACTCGATCTCTTTCTTTCCCCTGGAGAGGAGAAGAGAAGAGAGCGCGATGCCTTCCTGCTGATGAATCGGACTCATCAACCAATCGTGTCCGGCGACAGATTGACTATTGTCTTGTTTTGATCTGAGACGTTTGTACATAGGAGATTATGTTCTATACTATGGACGTTTTCTTTGTTTCTGTCTGTCTGTCTGTCTGTCTGTCTGTTGTCCTCACAGGCGACGAGTCGCTCGCTTTTCTTTTCGTTTTTTTTTATGATTATTTAAATGGGTCGTCTGAGTCGATCGCTAGTACGACTCTGTAGAGGAGCCTGATGGTGTGAATGGATGTTTGGTGGTAAAACAGATGGATGTGTCAAATCTCTCTTGTGAAAAAAAAGCCATATTTCTGCAGCACAAATGGAAGTTGGGAATTGAATCTTTTCCGCTTGCAATTAAAAGATTAATTTTGCTTTTACAGCCTTTTATTTGTGAGTTTCTGCTCAAACTGACATTGTGATGATTTAAAAAAAAAAAAATAATAATCCAAAAATCAGCCACTTTTTTTTTTTTTTTTTTTTCTTCTGCGCTGAATACTTGTGTCACGACAGAGAGAAGCGGAAACGGATTCAGTCAGAAAGAGTGAGCGACGGTGACGTTTGTGATGATTCTGCACGAAAAAGGTTTCCCGCAGTGTTAATTTATGGGCAGATTTAAATGGAGAAAACCCTCCACAGTATTTAGTCCGTCTGGTGCCACCTGGATTTATATTTCTGCTGTTTTGTTGTTTGACAGCTGATCAGAAGTCAAAGAAATGAATCTAGTTTGTGTGAACAAAGTCATGAAATTGTGTCACTTCACCTTCAATTTTTTTTTAATTTTCTCATACAACATTTGATTTGAAACATGATGTGCAGCAGTGTTATGTGATATCACATAACATGGTTTGCAATACCCTTTCTCGCCACTAGATGTGACAGAGTGGGCCTTTAAGTGGGTGCCGTCAAGGGTGTTTCCAAGGCTTTGCACTCGTGAGTTATTCAGTAGGTTTTTGCAACATGTCCGAGAAGTATCGTACGCCGCTGGCAGACGTGGCGCGGATCAACCATTTCCAGGAGGAGGAGCGTGCACGTTGTGCAATCGCAGCGAAGAAGTGTTCCCTCGCGCTGGCGGGAAACTCATTAACTCTTCTTGGAGCGTCGCAGTGGCGTTGAGAGGGAGACGAGACAGAAAAAAAATAAATAAATAAAAAAAGGCGGAAAAACTTTGTGTCCCAATGATGTAACTCGGTAACTCAAGACGGAGTAGAAATCAAAACATCCCTGGAAAAAGAAAAATCAGCTGGCAGTTGTCGTTTTTGTTTTTTTTTAAACATACTTTTTGATGATTTTCACTCCGTTTTGACGCTCCCAACTCTGGCAGCTGGAGGGTTTTTCTGTTGTGTGGAGCGCCGTGCAGTGCGACAAGGTGCCCGTGAGGCCGTTTAAATGTGTGAACATATTCCGTCAAGTCTGTTTCTGCTGTATGTTACACCAAAGTCTGCATGGTACTGACCGTCTGTACTTTAAAGAAAGGGATGCACCGTCTCTTTTTTTTCTTCTTGTTTTTGTTACTTTGTTGTCATTTTCTCAAAGGCCAGGCTACTTCTTTATATCTCATAACGAAACACTCGCAGAGAAAAATAAAATCCTTCTAATTGAAAGCACGAGACATTTTTATCTGTGATGATTTGGTACAGTTGGGAATTTTTTTTTATTTTTGTTTGTATTTGTCTGATTTGTCTGTTTCTTTTTCAGTTTGTTTGCCTGTTTTCCTATTTAAAATAATGCATTGATGTAAAAAAAAAAAAAAAAAAATTGCATTATTTGAATAAATAAGATCAGCTATGAAACACTGCTGTGGTTTCAGTTATCGCTTTTCACGGCGCGTCATCAAAACCAAAAGTCGCACTGCAACTAGACTGTATGTAGCAACACAACCAGATTATTGTCGCACAAAATGGTTAATTGTTGCTGTGTTTTGGCTACAATAACCACTCGGACTGAGAAAAACATCGGAAATACTTTTAACGACCAAAATTAATCACAAATTAGGGAGAGGAGCGCAAAAAAAAACGAAGAACGGAGACGTTTGTGGCTGGCACAAAATCTGATTTCTTGACACAAAATATGGCTGTTAATAAGTTCAACACAGCTGAAAAAGTGATTCTATGTCAGTGGAGATGTTCCATTGACTTCATCACATAAAAAAAAACACTTAGTGATGCTTTTCCGTCCATTTTTAACTCTTTATCAAGCCCTTGATGAGCTTCAGCTGCTCGATAACGATGACGGGTAATTATGATCAGGTGTGTTAAATTGGAGAGACATCTGAAACATGCAGGGCAGCAGATCTCCAGAAGCAGGGTTGGTGACCACTGAGTTATAACATCCCTCCTGCTACAACGCAATGCTGATACTGTGTTCCTCGTGCACACAAAGTGGAACAAGGAAAAGAAATACAGGATCGACTTTTCCATGGAGAAAAATACTCCAATTTCAGTTGTCCAATCACAGCTGCCACCTTCGAGTTATATCAAGTGTGTTTATATTTCTGCCTAATCTTCGGGCTTCACAGATTCCCACTTTTAACCGTTGACTTATTGCGTTTGCATCACGCACAGCGCGCGCACCTGTGTGTGACGGCGGGAGCGGCAAGCGCCGCTGAGTGCCGGTGTTGTCACAGCTGCCTCGCCAAGGCACGCTGCTCTCGGGACTCGCTGTGACGTCTGAGGGCAGTGATAACAAACGTGTTTTAACGCTCGGCTGCACCGCCGCCGCGTCTGGCCGCGGACCTTTGCACCTCCCAGCGTCCGTTAAAAGCAGTCTGGGTGGCCATGGAGCAACGAAGACGCAGTGACAGACTGGAAGGAGGCCGTCGGAGTCGCTCTGATCTGAACCTCAGCAGCCATGACCACGTTCGATGACATCCTGGAGGAGGCCGGCAAGTTCGGCCGCTTCCAGAAGCGCATCTTTGCCCTGCTGTGCCTGCTCTCCATGCCCTTCGCGGGCGTCTACGTCGGCATCGTCTTCCAGGGCTACACGCCGGAGCACTGGTGCCGCCAGCCGGCGGTGGCCGAGGTGAGGCAGGACTGCGGTTGGAGCCTGGAGCGCAGCCGCCAGCTGGTGCTGCCGCGGGTAAACGTGTCTGGAGTGGCTCAGACCAGCAGCTGCACCCGCTACGAGGTGGACTGGAACGCCACGACGCTGACCTGCGACGCAAAGGACCTCAACTTCAGCAGAGCGACAGTCACTTCCTGCACGGACGGGTGGGAGTTCGACTACGAGGGTCGGCAGTCCTTTGTCACTGAGGTAGTGCAGAGAGAAAAAATGACTTTGCTTCCAAATTACAGCCTCAGTTTAAATGCGATTTTCTACAATCTGGTACTAAAAGTTACATGAATTAAAGAAGCAACTCGTGTTTGTCCCCAGTTTGACCTTGTGTGTTCAGATGCATGGTTGGTAGACATGTACCAGGCCACTCTCAACGTGGGCTTTTTAATTGGCACCATTGCCACCGGCTACCTGGCCGACAGGTGGGTGGGCACCCTGAACCTGAATCTAAAGCCCGATACCTGTTGTCGTCTCACTGTTGTTTCATCCTTATTGGCAGGTTTGGTCGGAAAATTAGCTTCCTGGTGTCCTGCCTGCTCAACGGGATCGCGGGGATCATAGTGGCTGTGGCTCCCAACTACGTGTCTTTATTGGTTTTCCGAACTCTCTATGGATTTGGTGTGAAGGGAGGCTGGGTGGTTGGATATGTGCTAAGTATGGAACCTGTTCGACTGCACCGCAATAGCCTCCGTGGTTTCAAATGTGTGGGCTGATGCTTGGGAACTTGTCTTTCAGTTACAGAGATTGTGGGAGTACAGTACAGACGTACTGTTGGAGTTCTTTATCAGATGTTCTTCAGCGTTGGCATCCTTCTCCTGCCGCTGATTGCCTACTTTGTCACTGACTGGCGCTGGTTCCAGGTCATCATCACCATCCCCTATTTTGTCTTCCTCAGCTATTACTGGTGAGAAACACAATTTTAAGGAGATTTTTGAGATAAGTTGTGCCATTCGTGAACATTTTATAATTATAATACTAGTTGGGTCGTCTTCAAGAACCTCTGATTGGAATCATTATTCATGTTTGAAGCTTCCCCATTGAGATTAATGGTGACGCATGAGGAACGCTGAAACCCTAACCCTACTTTCAGCCTTAAGCGTAACCCTAATGCTAACCCTAACCCTAACCCTAACCCTAGCTTCAGCCTTATCCAAACCCTAATTCAATGCAAGTCTATGGGGTGAAATTTCAACTTTGTCCTAGAGACATGGGGCCACTTGCTTTTTCATCAGGAGCCCCCAAGAAGCGCCCACGCCAATTTTGGGACTTCTAGTACTTGAGGAACCCCGAAACCCTAACCCTACCCCTAACCCTAACCCTAGCTTCAGCCTTATCCAAACCCTAATTCAATGCAAGTCTATGGGGTGAAATTTCAACTTTGTCCTAGAGACATGGGGCCACTTGCTTTTTCATCAGGAGCCCCCAAGAAGCGCCCACGCCAATTTTGGGACTTCTAGTACTTGAGGAACCCCGAAACCCTAACCCTAACCCTAACACTAGCTTCAGCCTTATCCAAACCCTAATTCAATGCAAGTCTATGGGGTGAAATTTCAACTTTGTCCTAGAGACATGGGGCCACTTGCTTTTTCATCAGGAGCTCCCAAGAAGCGCCCACGCCAATTTTGGGACTTCTAGTACTTGAGGAACCCCGAAACCCTAACCCTAACCCTAACCCTAACCCTAGCTTCAGCCTTATCCAAACCCTAATTCAATGCAAGTCTATGGGGTGAAATTTCAACTTTGTCCTAGAGACATGGGGCCACTTGCTTTTTCATCAGGAGCCCCCAAGAAGCGCCCACGCCAATTTTGGGACTTCCAGTACTTGAGGAACCCCGAAACCCTAACCCCAACCCTAACCCTAACCCTAGCTTCAGCCTTATCCAAACCCTAATTCAATGCAAGTCTATGGGGTGAAATTTCAACTTTGTCCTAGAGACATGGGGCCACTTGCTTTTTCATCAGGAGCCCCCAAGAAGCGCCCACGCCAATTTTGGGACTTCCAGTACTTGAGGAACCCCGAAACCCTAACCCCAACCCTAACCCTAACCCTAGCTTCAGCCTTATCCAAACCCTAATTCAATGCAAGTCTATGGGGTGAAATTTCAACTTTGTCCTAGAGACATGGGGCCACTTGCTTTTTCATCAGGAGCCCCCAAGAAGCGCCCACGCCAATTTTGGGACTTCTAGTACTTGAGGAACCCCGAAACCCTAACCCTAACCCTAACCCTAACCCTAGCTTCAGCCTTATCCAAACCCTAATTCAATGCAAGTCTATGGGGTGAAATTTCAACTTTGTCCTAGAGACATGGGGCCACTTGCTTTTTCATCAGGAGCCCCCAAGAAGCGCCCACGCCAATTTTGGGACTTCTAGTACTTGAGGAACCCCGAAACCCTAACCCTAACCCTAACCCTAGCTTCAGCCTTATCCAAACCCTAATTCAATGCAAGTCTATGGGGTGAAATTTCAACTTTGTCCTAGAGACATGGGGCCACTTGCTTTTTCATCAGGAGCTCCCAAGAAGCGCCCACGCCAATTTTGGGACTTGTAGTACTTGAGGAACCCCGAAACCCTAACCCTAACCCTAGCTTCAGCCATATCCAAACCCTAATTCAATGCAAGTCTATGGGGTGAAATTTCAACTTTGTCCTAGAGACATGGGGCCACTTGCTTTTTCATCAGGAGTTCCCAAGAAGCGCCCACGCCAATTTTGGGACTTCTAGTACTTGAGGAACCCCGAAACCCTAACCCTAACCCTCGCTTCAGCCTTATCCAAACCCTAATTCAATGCAAGTCTATGGGGTGAAATTTCAACTTTGTCCTAGAGACATGGGGCCATTTGCGTTTTCATCAGGAGCCCCCAAGAAGCGCCCACGCCAATTTTGGGACTTCTAGTACTTGAGGAACCCCGAAACCCTAACCCTAACCCTAACCCTAGCTTCAGCCTTATCCAAACCCTAATTCAATGCAAGTCTATGGGGTGAAATTTCAACTTTGTCCTAGAGACATGGGGCCACTTGCTTTTTCATCAGGAGCTCCCAAGAAGCGCCCACGCCAATTTTGGGACTTGTAGTACTTGAGGAACCCCGAAACCCTAACCCTAACCCTAGCTTCAGCCTTATCCAAACCCTAATTCAATGCAAGTCTATGGGGTGAAATTTCAACTTTGTCCTAGAGACATGGGGCCACTTGCGTTTTCATCAGGAGCCCCCAAGAAGCGCCCACGCCAATTTTGGGACTTCTAGTACTTGAGGAACCCCGAAACCCTAACCCTAACCCTAACCCTAACCCTAGCTTCAGCCTTATCCAAACCCTAATTCAATGCAAGTCTATGGGGTGAAATTTCAACTTTGTCCTAGAGACATGGGACCACTTGCTTTTTCATCAGGAGCCCCCAAGAAGCGCCCACACCAAATCTGGGACTTCTAGCCCATGAGGAACCCCGAAACCCTAACCCTAACCCTAACCCTAGCTTCAGCCTTATCCAAACCCTAATTCAATGCAAGTCTATGGGGTGAAATTTCAACTTTGTCCTAGAGACATGGGGCCACTTGCTTTTTCATCAGGAGCCCCCAAGAAGCGCCCACGCCAATTTTGGGACTTCTAGTACTTGAGGAACCCCGAAACCCTAACCCTAACCCTAACCCTAACCCTAGCTTCAGCCTTATCCAAACCCTAATTCAATGCAAGTCTATGGGGTGAAATTTCAACTTTGTCCTAGAGACATGGGGCCACTTGCTTTTTCATCAGGAGCCCCCAAGAAGCGCCCACACCAATTTTGGGACTTCTAGTACTTGAGGAACCCCGAAACCCTAACCCTAACCCTAACCCTAACCCTAGCTTCAGCCTTATCCAAACCCTAATTCAATGCAAGTCTATGGGGTGAAATTTCAACCCTAACCCTAGCTTCAGCCTTATCCAAACCCTAATTCAATGCAAGTCTATGGGGTGAAATTTCAACTTTGTCCTAGACACATGGGACCACTTGCTTTTTCATCAGGAGCCCCCAAGAAGCGCCCACACCAAATCTGGGGCTTCTAGCCCATGAGGAACCCCGAAACCCTAACCCTAACCCTAACCCTAACCCTAGCTTCAGCCTTATCCAAACCCTAATTCAATGCAAGTCTATGGGGTGAAATTTCAACTTTGTCCTAGAGACATGGGGCCACTTGCTTTTTCATCAGGAGCCCCCAAGAAGCGCCCACGCCAATTTTGGGACTTCTAGTACTTGAGGAACCCCGAAACCCTAACCCTAACCCTAACCCTAGCTTCAGCCTTATCCAAACCCTAATTCAATGCAAGTCTATGGGGTGAAATTTCAACTTTGTCCTAGAGACATGGGGCCACTTGCGTTTTCATCAGGAGCCCCCAAGAAGCGCCCACGCCAATTTTGGGACTTCTAGTACTTGAGGAACCCCGAAACCCTAACCCTAACCCTAACCCTAACCCTAGCTTAAGCCTTATCCAAACCCTAATTCAATGCAAGTCTATGGGGTGAAATTTCAACTTTGTCCTAGAGACATGGGACCACTTGCTTTTTCATCAGGAGCCCCCAAGAAGCGCCCACACCAAATCTGGGACTTCTAGCCCATGAGGAACCCCGAAACCCTAACCCTAACCCTAACCCTAGCTTCAGCCTTATCCAAACCCTAATTCAATGCAAGTCTATGGGGTGAAATTTCAACTTTGTCCTAGAGACATGGGGCCACTTGCTTTTTCATCAGGAGCCCCCAAGAAGCGCCCACGCCAATTTTGGGACTTCTAGTACTTGAGGAACCCCGAAACCCTAACCCTAACCCTAACCCTAACCCTAGCTTCAGCCTTATCCAAACCCTAATTCAATGCAAGTCTATGGGGTGAAATTTCAACTTTGTCCTAGAGACATGGGGCCACTTGCTTTTTCATCAGGAGCCCCCAAGAAGCGCCCACACCAATTTTGGGACTTCTAGTACTTGAGGAACCCCGAAACCCTAACCCTAACCCTAACCCTAACCCTAGCTTCAGCCTTATCCAAACCCTAATTCAATGCAAGTCTATGGGGTGAAATTTCAACTTTGTCCTAGAGACATGGGACCACTTGCTTTTTCATCAGGAGCTCCCAAGAAGCGCCCACACCAAATCTGGGGCTTCTAGCCCATGAGGAACCCCGAAACCCTAACCCTAACCCTAACCCTAACCCTAGCTTCAGCCTTATCCAAACCCTAATTCAATGCAAGTCTATGGGGTGAAATTTCAACTTTGTCCTAGAGACATGGGGCCACTTGCTTTTTCATCAGGAGCCCCCAAGAAGCGCCCACGCCAATTTTGGGACTTCTAGTACTTGAGGAACCCCGAAACCCTAACCCTAACCCTAACCCTAGCTTCAGCCTTATCCAAACCCTAATTCAATGCAAGTCTATGGGGTGAAATTTCAACTTTGTCCTAGAGACATGGGGCCACTTGCTTTTTCATCAGGAGCCCCCAAGAAGCGCCCACGCCAATTTTGGGACTTCTAGTACTTGAGGAACCCCGAAACCCTAACCCTAACCCTAACCCTAGCTTCAGCCTTATCCAAACCCTAATTCAATGCAAGTCTATGGGGTGAAATTTCAACTTTGTCCTAGAGACATGGGGCCACTTGCGTTTTCATCAGGAGCCCCCAAGAAGCGCCCACGCCAATTTTGGGACTTCTAGTACTTGAGGAACCCCGAAACCCTAACCCTAACCCTAACCCTAGCTTCAGCCTTATCCAAACCCTAATTCAATGCAAGTCTATGGGGTGAAATTTCAACTTTGTCCTAGAGACATGGGGCCACTTGCGTTTTCATCAGGAGCCCCCAAGAAGCGCCCACGCCAATTTTGGGACTTCTAGTACTTGAGGAACCCCGAAACCCTAACCCTAACCCTAACCCTAACCCTAGCTTCAGCCTTATCCAAACCCTAATTCAATGCAAGTCTATGGGGTGAAATTTCAACTTTGTCCTAGACACATGGGACCACTTGCTTTTTCATCAGGAGCCCCCAAGAAGCGCCCACGCCAATTTTGGGACTTCTAGTACTTGAGGAACCCCGAAACCCTAACCCTAACCCTAACCCTAACCCTAGCTTCAGCCTTATCCAAACCCTAATTCAATGCAAGTCTATGGGGTGAAATTTCAACTTTGTCCTAGACACATGGGGCCACTTGCTTTTTCATCAGGAGTTCCCAAGAAGCGCCCACGCCAATTTAGGGACTTCTAGTACTTGAGGAACCCCGAAACCCTAACCCTAACCCTAACCCTAACCCTAGCTTCAGCCTTATCCAAACCCTAATTCAATGCAAGTCTATGGGGTGAAATTTCAACTTTGTCCTAGAGACATGGGGCCACTTGCTTTTTCATCAGGAGCCCCCAAGAAGCACCCACACCAATTTTGGGACTTCTAGTACTTGAGGAACCCCGAAACCCTAACCCTAACCCTAGCTTCAGCCTTATCCAAACCCTAATTCAATGCAAGTCTATGGGGTGAAATTTCAACTTTGTCCTAGAGACATGGGACCACTTGCTTTTTCATCAGGAGCCCCCAAGAAGCGCCCACGCCAATTTTGGGACTTCTAGTACTTGAGGAACCCCGAAACCCTAACCCTAACCCTAACCCTAACCCTAGCTTCAGCCTTATCCAAACCCTAATTCAATGCAAGTCTATGGGGTGAAATTTCAACTTTGTCCTAGAGACATGGGGCCACTTGCTTTTTCATCAGGAGCTCCCAAGAAGCGCCCACGCCAATTTTGGGACTTCTAGTACTTGAGGAACCCCGAAACCCTAACCCTAACCCTAACCCTAACCCTAGCTTCAGCCTTATCCAAACCCTAATTCAATGCAAGTCTATGGGGTGAAATTTCAACTTTGTCCTAGAGACATGGGGCCACTTGCTTTTTCATCAGGAGCCCCCAAGAAGCGCCCACGCCAATTTTGGGACTTCCAGTACTTGAGGAACCCCGAAACCCTAACCCCAACCCTAACCCTAACCCTAGCTTCAGCCTTATCCAAACCCTAATTCAATGCAAGTCTATGGGGTGAAATTTCAACTTTGTCCTAGAGACATGGGGCCACTTGCTTTTTCATCAGGAGCCCCCAAGAAGCGCCCACACCAAATCTGGGGCTTCTAGCCCATGAGGAACCCCGAAACCCTAACCCTAACCCTAACCCTAACCCTAGCTTCAGCCTTATCCAAACCCTAATTCAATGCAAGTCTATGGGGTGAAATTTCAACTTTGTCCTAGAGACATGGGGCCACTTGCTTTTTCATCAGGAGTTCCCAAGAAGCGCCCACGCCAATTTTGGGACTTCTAGTACTTGAGGAACCCCGAAACCCTAACCCTAACCCTAACCCTAACCCTAGCTTCAGCCTTATCCAAACCCTAATTCAATGCAAGTCTATGGGGTGAAATTTCAACTTTGTCCTAGACACATGGGACCACTTGCTTTTTCATCAGGAGCCGCCAAGAAGCGCCCACACCAAATCTGGGGCTTCTAGCCCATGAGGAACCCCGAAACCCTAACCCTAACCCTAACCCTAACCCTAGCTTCAGCCTTATCCAAACCCTAATTCAATGCAAGTCTATGGGGTGAAATTTCAACTTTGTCCTAGAGACATGGGGCCACTTGCTTTTTCATCAGGAGCTCCCAAGAAGCGCCCACGCCAATTTTGGGACTTCTAGTACTTGAGGAACCCCGAAACCCTAACCCTAACCCTAACCCTAGTTTCAGCCTTATCCAAACCCTAATTCAATGCAAGTCTATGGGGTGAAATTTCAACTTTGTCCTAGAGACATGGGGCCACTTGCTTTTTCATCAGGAGCCCCCAAGAAGCGCCCACGCAAATTTTGGGACTTCTAGTACTTGAGGAACCCCGAAACCCTAACCCTAACCCTAACCCTAACCCTAGCTTCAGCCTTATCCAAACCCTAATTCAATGCAAGTCTATGGGGTGAAATTTCAACTTTGTCCTAGAGACATGGGGCCACTTGCTTTTTCATCAGGAGCCCCCAAGAAGCGCCCACGCCAATTTTGGGACTTCTAGTACTTGAGGAACCCCGAAACCCTAACCCTAACCCTAACCCTAACCCTAGCTTCAGCCTTATCCAAACCCTAATTCAATGCAAGTCTATGGGGTGAAATTTCAACTTTGTCCTAGAGACATGGGGCCACTTGCTTTTTCATCAGGAGTTCCCAAGAAGCGCCCACGCCAATTTTGGGACTTCTAGTACTTGAGGAACCCCGAAACCCTAACCCTAACCCTAACCCTAGCTTCAGCCTTATCCAAACCCTAATTCAATGCAAGTCTATGGGGTGAAATTTCAACTTTGTCCTAGACACATGGGACCACTTGCTTTTTCATCAGGAGCCCCCAAGAAGCGCCCACACCAAATCTGGGGCTTCTAGCCCATGAGGAACCCCGAAACCCTAACCCTAACCCTAACCCTAACCCTAGCTTCAGCCTTATCCAAACCCTAATTCAATGCAAGTCTATGGGGTGAAATTTCAACTTTGTCCTAGAGACATGGGGCCACTTGCTTTTTGATCAGGAGCCCCCAAGAAGCGCCCACGCCAATTTTGGGACTTCCAGTACTTGAGGAACCCCGAAACCCTAACCCCAACCCTAACCCTAGCTTCAGCCTTATCCAAACCCTAATTCAATGCAAGTCTATGGGGTGAAATTTCAACTTTGTCCTAGAGACATGGGGCCACTTGCTTTTTCATCAGGAGCCCCCAAGAAGCGCCCACGCCAATTTTGGGACTTCTAGTACTTGAGGAACCCCGAAACCCTAACCCTAACCCTAACCCTAGCTTCAGCCTTATCCAAACCCTAATTCAATGCAAGTCTATGGGGTGAAATTTCAACTTTGTCCTAGAGACATGGGACCACTTGCTTTTTCATCAGGAGCCCCCAAGAAGCGCCCACACCAAATCTGGGGCTTCTAGCCCATGAGGAACCCCGAAACCCTAACCCTAACCCTAACCCTAGCTTCAGCCTTATCCAAACCCTAATTCAATGCAAGTCTATGGGGTGAAATTTCAACTTTGTCCTAGAGACATGGGACCACTTGCTTTTTCATCAGGAGCCCCCAAGAAGCGCCCACGCCAATTTTGGGACTTCTAGTACTTGAGGAACCCCGAAACCCTAACCCTAACCCTAACCCTAACCCTAGCTTCAGCCTTATCCAAACCCTAATTCAATGCAAGTCTATGGGGTGAAATTTCAACTTTGTCCTAGAGACATGGGGCCACTTGCTTTTTCATCAGGAGCTCCCAAGAAGCGCCCACGCCAATTTTGGGACTTCTAGTACTTGAGGAACCCCGAAACCCTAACCCTAACCCTAACCCTAACCCTAGCTTCAGCCTTATCCAAACCCTAATTCAATGCAAGTCTATGGGGTGAAATTTCAACTTTGTCCTAGACACATGGGACCACTTGCTTTTTCATCAGGAGCCCCCAAGAAGCGCCCACACCAAATCTGGGGCTTCTAGCCCATGAGGAACCCCGAAACCCTAACCCTAACCCTAACCCTAACCCTAGCTTCAGCCTTATCCAAACCCTAATTCAATGCAAGTCTATGGGGTGAAATTTCAACTTTGTCCTAGAGACATGGGGCCACTTGCTTTTTCATCAGGAGCCCCCAAGAAGCGCCCACGCCAATTTTGGGACTTCTAGTACTTGAGGAACCCCGAAACCCTAACCCTAACCCTAACCCTAACCCTAGCTTCAGCCTTATCCAAACCCTAATTCAATGCAAGTCTATGGGGTGAAATTTCAACTTTGTCCTAGAGACATGGGGCCACTTGCTTTTTCATCAGGAGCTCCCAAGAAGCGCCCACGCCAATTTTGGGACTTCTAGTACTTGAGGAACCCCGAAACCCTAACCCTAACCCTAACCCTAACCCTAGCTTCAGCCTTATCCAAACCCTAATTCAATGCAAGTCTATGGGGTGAAATTTCAACTTTGTCCTAGACACATGGGACCACTTGCTTTTTCATCAGGAGCCCCCAAGAAGCGCCCACACCAAATCTGGGGCTTCTAGCCCATGAGGAACCCCGAAACCCTAACCCTAACCCTAACCCTAGCTTCAGCCTTATCCAAACCCTAATTCAATGCAAGTCTATGGGGTGAAATTTCAACTTTGTCCTAGACACATGGGACCACTTGCTTTTTCATCAGGAGCCCCCAAGAAGCGCCCACACCAAATCTGGGGCTTCTAGCCCATGAGGAACCCCGAAACCCTAATCCTAACCCTAACCCTAACCCTAGCTTCAGCCTTATCCAAACCCTAATTCAATGCAAGTCTATGGGGTGAAATTTCAACTTTGTCCTAGACACATGGGACCACTTGCTTTTTCATCAGGAGCCCCCAAGAAGCACCCACACCAATTTTGGGACTTCTAGTACTTGAGGAACCCCGAAACCCTAACCCTAACCCTAGCTTCAGCCTTATCCAAACCCTAATTCAATGCAAGTCTATGGGGTGAAATTTCAACTTTGTCCTAGACACATGGGACCACTTGCTTTTTCATCAGGAGCCCCCAAGAAGCGCCCACACCAAATCTGGGGCTTCTATCCCATGAGGAACCCCGAAACCCTAACCCTAACCCTAACCCTAACCCTAGCTTCAGCATTATCCAAACCCTAATTCAATGCAAGTCTATGGGGTGAAATTTCAACTTTGTCCTAGAGACATGGGCCACTTGCTTTTTCATCAGGAGCCCCCAAGAAGCGCCCACGCCAATTTTGGGACTTCCAGTACTTGAGGAACCCCGAAACCCTAACCCTAACCCTAACCCTAACCCTAGCTTCAGCCTTATCCAAACCCTAATTCAATGCAAGTCTATGGGGTGAAATTTCAACTTTGTCCTAGAGACATGGGGCCACTTGCTTTTTCATCAGGAGCCCCCAAGAAGCGCCCACGCCAATTTTGGGACTTCTAGTACTTGAGGAACCCCGAAACCCTAACCCTAACCCTAACCCTAACCCTAGCTTCAGCCTTATCCAAACCCTAATTCAATGCAAGTCTATGGGGTGAAATTTCAACTTTGTCCTAGAGACATGGGGCCACTTGCTTTTTCATCAGGAGCCCCCAAGAAGCGCCCACGCCAATTTTGGGACTTCTAGTACTTGAGGAACCCCGAAACCCTAACCCTAACCCTAACCCTAACCCTAGCTTCAGCCTTATCCAAACCCTAATTCAATGCAAGTCTATGGGGTGAAATTTCAACTTTGTCCTAGACACATGGGACCACTTGCTTTTTCATCAGGAGCCCCCAAGAAGCGCCCACACCAAATCTGGGGCTTCTAGCCCATGAGGAACCCCGAAACCCTAACCCTAACCCTAACCCTAGCTTCAGCCTTATCCAAACCCTAATTCAATGCAAGTCTATGGGGTGAAATTTCAACTTTGTCCTAGAGACATGGGCCACTTGCTTTTTCATCAGGAGCCCCCAAGAAGCGCCCACGCCAATTTTGGGACTTCCAGTACTTGAGGAACCCCGAAACCCTAACCCTAACCCTAACCCTAGCTTCAGCTTTATCCAAACCCTAATTCAATGCAAGTCTATGGGGTGAAATTTCAACTTTGTCCTAGAGACATGGGGCCACTTGCTTTTTCATCAGGAGCCCCCAAGAAGCGCCCACACCAAATCTGGGGCTTCTAGCCCATGAGGAACCCCGAAACCCTAACCCTAACCCTAACCCTAACCCTAGCTTCAGCTTTATCCAAACCCTAATTCAATGCAAGTCTATGGGGTGAAATTTCAACTTTGTCCTAGAGACATGGGACCACTTGCTTTTTCATCAGGAGCCCCCAAGAAGCGCCCACGCCAATTTTGGGACTTCTAGTACTTGAGGAACCCCGAAACCCTAACCCTAACCCTAACCCTAACCCTAGCTTCAGCCTTATCCAAACCCTAATTCAATGCAAGTCTATGGGGTGAAATTTCAACTTTGTCCTAGAGACATGGGGCCACTTGCTTTTTCATCAGGAGCCCCCAAGAAGCGCCCACGCCAATTTTGGGACTTCTAGTACTTGAGGAACCCCGAAACCCTAACCCTAACCCTAACCCTAACCCTAGCTTCAGCCTTATCCAAACCCTAATTCAATGCAAGTCTATGGGGTGAAATTTCAACTTTGTCCTAGAGACATGGGACCACTTGCTTTTTCATCAGGAGCCCCCAAGAAGCGCCCACACCAAATCTGGGGCTTCTAGCCCATGAGGAACCCCGAAACCCTAACCCTAACCCTAACCCTAACCCTAGCTTCAGCTTTATCCAAACCCTAATTCAATGCAAGTCTATGGGGTGAAATTTCAACTTTGTCCTAGAGACATGGGGCCACTTGCTTTTTCATCAGGAGCCCCCAAGAAGCGCCCACGCCAATTTTGGGACTTCTAGTACTTGAGGAACCCCGAAACCCTAACCCTAACCCTAACCCTAGCTTCAGCCTTATCCAAACCCTAATTCAATGCAAGTCTATGGGGTGAAATTTCAACTTTGTCCTAGAGACATGGGGCCACTTGCTTTTTCATCAGGAGCCCCCAAGAAGCGCCCACGCCAATTTTGGGACTTCTAGTACTTGAGGAACCCCGAAACCCTAACCCTAACCCTAACCCTAACCCTAGCTTCAGCCTTATCCAAACCCCAATTCAATGCAAGTCTATGGGGTGAAATTTCAACTTTGTCCTAGAGACATGGGGCCACTTGCTTTTTCATCAGGAGCCCCCAAGAAGCGCCCACGCCAATTTTGGGACTTCTAGTACTTGAGGAACCCCGAAACCCTAACCCTAACCCTAACCCTAACCCTAGCTTCAGCCTTATCCAAACCCTAATTCAATGCAAGTCTATGGGGTGAAATTTCAACTTTGTCCTAGAGACATGGGACCACTTGCTTTTTCATCAGGAGCCCCCAAGAAGCGCCCACACCAAATCTGGGGCTTCTAGCCCATGAGGAACCCCGAAACCCTAACCCTAACCCTAACCCTAACCCTAGCTTCAGCCTTATCCAAACCCTAATTCAATGCAAATCTATGGGGTGAAATTTCAACTTTGTCCTAGAGACATGGGGCCACTTGCTTTTTCATCAGGAGTCCCCAAGAAGCGCCCACACCAAATCTGGGGCTTCTAGCCCATGAGGAACCCCGAAACCCTAACCCTAACCCTAACCCTAGCTTCAGCCTTATCCAAACCCTAATTCAATGCAAGTCTATGGGGTGCAATTTCAACTTTGTCCTAGAGACACGGGGCCACTTGCTTTTTCATCAGGAGCCCCCAAGAAGCGCCCACACCAAATCTGGGGCTTCTAGCCCATGAGGAACCCCGAAACCCTAACCCCAACTCCAACCCTAACCCCAACTCCATACCTATACCAAACCCCAACCCTAACCCTAAACCCAACTCCAACCCTAAAACCAACACTAACTGCAAACTAAACCCAGGCCCTAACCCTAATCCTATCCCAAACTATCAGTTTGAGCACGATGGGCTTTCCTCTGTTGATTTTCCAATAATTAAAGAAGTTGTTCCTTTATAATGCAGGTTCATCCCTGAATCCCCAAGATGGCTTCTTTCTCAGAACAAAATAGCCAAAGCTGTGGAAATCACCGAGGGCATTGCTAAAGAGAACAAGATGACGCTGTCTAAAAACATTGAGGTGGAAACAAATGCACACCACATCACACTGTCGTATCAATACTGTGTGTACTAGTGTGTGTAATGTAAACATTAAAGCACAAGTACAGTACATATTCATGTAGAGGTACGATTTTGCTCACCGTTGACCAAAGGGTGTTGAATTCCTCAGACTCTGGCAGATGACAATGCAGACTGCACCACCGCCTCCTTCATGGACCTCATCCGAACGCCAAAAATGAGAAAACATACTTTTATTCTCAGCTTCAACTGGTAAATATGCTCTTTATTTTTCTCACTTTGCTTTAGTGCTAACTCACTTGACTCACTTTTTGCTGAAAGAACCCTGACAAGGGAGCAATTCAAACAGTTCAGTGGCCTCCTTATGACCTGTTCATGTGTTAACTAACCCTTAACCTCTCACACTTATTGATACTTTGACTTCGAACTCCTGTTAACCATCAGCTGGGATTGTTGGGTTATTTTATTCACAAAACATGGTCTAAAAAAAGTTTTCTACTTTTACTTTTTTTGTATCTCTCTCTGCGGCTCCTGAATATTCCTCTGTGCCTGTCGTCTCCAGGTTCACCAGCGCTGTGGTCTACCAAGGTTTAATCATGAGACTCGGCATTCTGGGAGGCAACGTGTACATTGACTTTCTGATCTCCGGTCTGGTTGAGTTCCCGGCTGCCTTCCTCATCCTGTTCACCATCGAGCGCATCGGCCGACGGCTTCCCTTTGCCACTGCCAACATTGTTGCCGGAGTGTCCTGCTTAATCACAGCCTTCATTCCAGAGAGTGAGTTATTGTGGGTGATAACAGATAAACCATTCAGATGCCGGCAATTCATCTCTTGGCCTGCTTGTTCCTCCCTCAGGCATGTTCTGGTTTAAGACGGTGGTGGCCTGCATTGGCCGTTTGGGGATAACCATGGCCTTCGAGATGGTGGTGTTTGTCAACACTGAGCTCTACCCAACCTTCGTCAGGTTAGGCCACAAATTATTTCATATTTAGGCTATTTGTTTGAAGTATGTTGTATGCCGCAAACCATTTTCTCACTGTTTTTTTTTTGATAAATCAGTCAGACCAGACCAACATCAAAGCTATGATACACAATCAGGCTGAATCAGCAAGATCTCAAATTTGTGGAGAATTTCAGTCAGATGACGCAACTCCACCAAAAAAAAAATCAAAAAAAAATAATCCAATGTAAATTCATTAATCAATCCAAGTTTTGTTTTTTTTGGGAAACATGTCAATTATTTGGTGCAAACACAATAACAGAGCATAGTATGTGAAAACAAATGTGTCGTTACCCTTCTTTTCTTCCTCTCTGCAGGAACCTTGGCGTGTCTGTCTGTTCTACACTATGCGATATTGGAGGTATCATCGCTCCCTTCATGCTCTACAGACTGGCAGCCATCTGGCTGGAGCTGCCACTCATCATCTTCGGTGGGTCCAATGTCATTAAAACGGCTAGAAACGGAAGATGCCTTGTTGTGACAGACGTAAAAACGGTGTTCTGCTCACCTTCCCCAGGCTTTCTGGCTTTCGCGGCCGGCGGCTTGGTGCTGCTGCTTCCCGAGACCAGAGGGAGGCCGCTGCCTGAAACCATTGACGACATTGAATTCCCAGAGAAGTGAGTAAACAAGCAAAGTGTCATTTTTTTTTTTTAAATCTGCAAATGTCTTATCAGCAACCCGACTGGCCACCAGGTATTGCTAAAGCAAGCACTCTTGATTCAACGTCCATTCTGACAATGAAAAGCTCATAAAATAGACACATTTGATCAATGTTCTTCTTGTAGTTTTTCCAAAAAAGACCATTGTGAATGAGTTTTCCCTTTAAATATGCAGATGACGCTGGATAATTTTTCAAAATATATGACTGTACATGCAAAGATTTAGCTGGTTTAATTTATTGATTCTTTCGTAAAAAAAAGAAAAAAAGAAAGAAATTTGTGCTAGATTATTGCATTGAAGGCATAAAAGCAGCTGTGCATACGTGAATTGTCACAACAGCAAAACAGATCTATTTACAAAAATCTTCCACTGAAATACAACACATTCCTATTTACCCTGACCAACATGCCCCAATAATCTGATTTGATTTTCTTGTGGTATTCTAGAATGATGGAGAAGGCTGAAATGGAGAAGCAGCAGCTGAGCAGCCTGCTACCCAGCAACGTGTCGAGCAGCAAAGATCCAGTGAGAGTTTGAACTCCCTCTGTGGTCAACATATTTATTTGTTTTGTCGAAAACTGAGAGTTCTTTTTCATGCTAAACTATCACAGAGTAGTTTTCTTCTGCGAATTCCGGACTAATTTAAGACTTTAAACATTCTGGCCCCCTGGGAAAAAAAACAAAATAAAAACAAAAACAAAAACAAAAAACGACGGGACATTTTCTGACATGTTGAGATTATACATTGTATCACTGTATTTAATGATAAATTATCATAGAATAGCAATCCCTGTGAGTTTCAAGTTGATTTAGGACTTGTGTCTAGTGTGACTTTTTTGCCATTTGCAGACATGTTGATATTTTTTTGGTCTGAAAGTCACAGTTGTGAAAATGTTTGTTTGATTTTGTTTGTTTTTTTTTTCCCATTTGTTTCATTCTTTGTTTTTGCTTTTTAACAAAGCTTCTGTGTTTTTGCGTAAATTGAATTAGTGGGTAATGAGTGTTTTAATCAGCCTGCTGTTATGTGCATTTGTAAAGCCTGGAATCATACATGTCATTATTCACTGTCTGGAAAGAGTGATGTGTTATGTTCCAAGACAACATGTTTCAAAGAAACAATATTAAATTATTAAAAAAAACTTTTGAAAAAACTCAGACTTCAAATGTTTTCTTTGAAAGAGGGTTTTACCTCACACTGACTCACATGTTGAGATTTCCCATTCTATCACTTTTTCATGCTGAACTATCTTAGAACTGTCATTCCTGTGACCTTCGGATTGATTTAGGACCTCTAAGTTTTCATCTCCCGAGAAAAACCCCGACAGCATATAGTATGACTTTTTAATTTTTTTCATTTAATTTCGAGATTTTGTGCTCTGTTTCCTGTTTCTTGCGTAGAACAATAATTCGGGTGAATTTCTGCCAAATTTGACTTTTGATTCAAATTTTTTTTTTAGTCTCTACCTTTTCTCATTACTTAGTCATTAAACAAACTAAACTGGGTAAGAATAAGAGTGCAACACAAAAACTAATCACAACTTAAATCGAAGGACTAAATCAAAGACATTTTGTAAGTAACAAATTGGTGGCAGCAGCAGCAGCAGCAGCTAAACATAATTAGATCAACGGCAGCTTTTCACAAAGACAATGAGTCCTGGAGACAAACACACGGCCTTGTTTGTCATGAATGTGAAGCTTCCATCCGAAAAAATAAACAAACAAAAACAGCAGAACAAACTCAATCAGACGAGGGCCAACCTGAGCACGTCAGCGAGGAGTCCAGCCGTCGACCCTCTCGATGGGACGACGACCTGCAGCGACTCCTGGAGGAATCGGACCCGAGTTGACCGCTGCTGCCAGCAGAACCTGGACCTGGAGGCCTGGTTCAGGAACACTTCCAGGACCATCCGTCAATGGTATCCATTGGATACTGAATAAATAACTGAATAATGTCGGGATCTCGTCTCTCTCATTTGCATCATTCCTCTCCGAGGAGCAACAATCATCGTGATTTTTCCCGCTGTGTTGAGAAAATCTGCTCAGCTGCTGTCAGTGTGATGCACTGCTTAACAAAGCGACTCTCGTGATCTTCAGATGCAGGAATTTCGCGGTGACCCTTTTTGAATATCTGTCATTTTTCTTATTTCTTATGTAAATTTCTGTTTTATTTCCGTGTGAAAGCCGAGAGACTCCTCAAGATCCCCTCACGCCTGCACAACAACACATCTTCAGTCTTGAAACTTTGCCATCGCGCTGCTGCGACTTTCATTTCCCTCATCATCGCTGGACCAATCAAAAACATCATCGACAACAACAGCAAACAATAGAACATCCGTCTCTTTATCTGCAGTCTGAATCGTTTTCGGTCCCCTGGACGGGTTTTTGGTGTTTCACTCCATGCAAATCAGAAAAGAAGTGCTGAAGGGCTGCAATCACTCCTGTGACTCTCTCTCTCTCTCTCTCTCTCTCTCTCTAGCTCACACACTAACACACACACACACACACACACACACACACACACTGAGGTACAACGGGGACACGGGGACAATGGGGGGTGGGGGGGTGTCTGGCTAAAGTCCGAGCTGCCACTTTTTTTTACGCTGCACTTTTCGAGGGAATCGGTCCCGAGTGTTGTGTTGTGTTGTGTTGGAGGCTTCTTGGAAGCCCGCCGGACCATGGCCACTTTCGATGAGCTGCTGGAGGATGTGGGCTCGTTCGGCCGCTGCCAGAAGCGGATCTTCGGCCTGCTCTGCCTGCTCTCGCTGCCCTTCGCGGGCGTCTACGTCGGCATCGTCTTCCAGGGCTACAGCCCGGGCCACTGGTGCCGGCAGCCCGCGGCGGCGGCCGACAGGATGCGGGCCTGCGGCTGGAGCTCCGAGCTCGGCCGCCGGGTGACGCTGCCGCAGGTCAACGTGTCCGGGGTCCCGCAACCCAGCGGCTGCACGCGCTACGAGGTGGACTGGAACGGCACGGCGCTCGGCTGCGACGCGCAGGAGCTCAACCTGACAGGTGCGCGGGTCACGACGTGCCAGGTGAGTTGCGCGACTGCGGGCTTGGGGGCGCAGCGCCAGACGAGGGAGAACAGTTTTGTTTTTCCATGCTTGCTGGAAGGATTTGTTGTCGTTCGCACTGGAGGAGGAAGAGCAGCCATCTGGTTCCAGGCTGAGTGTTTGTTTGCCACATCTGAGCCCTGCGTCGATTTAGGGACCGTCAATAAGTTGCAGCATCAAGACCTGATGGAAAATCAACAGCTGTCGCACTGAGCTGGGCAAAGGTGTTTTTAAAATATGGTGAACGGCCAGACTGATTTTTTTTTTTTTCAATCATTTTTTCCCTCATTCGATTGACAATGTTTTTGTTTGTTTGTTTGTTTGTTTTCTCCAGCCGACAGACATGACAGCGTATTGCTATACTGGGCAAAACAAGACCCATGACTTTTTTTTTTTTTTTTAGTGTTACGCTTCGTTTGTAGATTCCACTGAAATCAAAATTCCATTCAGGCCCCCTTTGACTTTGACGTAGGGCCTAAAACTCACCCCACTGTGCTCCTCACGTGTTTGGCGTGCAGACATGTGCCGATTGATGTAGCCCACAAGTCAATGGGGGTTGTCCTCCGTCCATAGCAAACGTGGACGTTTGTTGTTTTTCTGTCCCCAGCAGCAAAAGACACGCCTCTTCTGGTCAGTTAAGGCACCAAAACATTGCCTTGATAATTATCTAAAATGTAGAAGGGTTGAATTGAGGCAACTGGACTTGTTCTTGCAACCTGGAAGCTGTTTTGCCTCTCATTGGATGATTCAAGATTCAAGAATTTTATTTGTCACATGTTCAGAGGATGTGCAGTGAAATATAGATGTGGCAATGTTTCCTAGAGGTTGTGAAAACAGCAACAATAACAACAACAACAAAAAAAATCAGAGATACATACAAAAGAAACACACCATTCACAAATATTGAAAAATATGTGGAGAGTTTCAACAATTCTATAAGTGACCAAAAGTGACTGAAAGTATGTACAGTGTGCAAGTGTGTAAGAAAGTTCTATGCATTAGAGAGAGAGATTAGGATGAGAGGCAAAACCTTCTGAAGATGGCAAGAACAAGACAGGTCCAGTTGTCTCAACTTAACTCTTCCACATGAAGACGAGCTGGATGACTGAGAACCTTCACAGACGTCATTAGGATGAAGAAACACGGTTGAGATACAATCAGATGCTGTTGTTTTGTCCCGGCAGGATGGCTGGGAGTTTGACTATGAAGGCAGGAGGTCATTTGTCACAGAGGTGAGAGTCTTTCTCCAAGGTCCTGCTAGCTAGCTGGCTAGCGAGCTGGCTAGCTAACTTCCAACTTTCTCCCCATCATGTCGTGGTCACTTTGAACTCGTCCCCAGTTTAACCTGGTGTGCGCCGACGCCTGGTGGGCCGACATGTACCAGTCCCTCCTCAACCTGGGCTTCCTCGTGGGCAGCTTCGCCTTTGGCTACTTTGCCGACAGGTGAGGCCTCGTACGGTCCAGGACTCCACCCGACGGGGTCAGAGAGTTGACTCTGTGTGTGTCGGCAGGTTCGGCCGGAAGCTCAGCTTCCTGCTGTCCAACATCCTCAACGGCATCGCCGGCATCGTGTTGGCCGTGGTGCCAAACTACAGCTCCGTCCTGGTGATGCGGGTCATCCTGGGCTTCGGGGTCAAAGGCGGCTGGATGACCTCATACGTGCTGCGTGAGGATGAGTTTGCAGATTGTTGTTGCTCGCACTTCAGGTCTTCAGCTCTTTTCTTGCCGCCTACCAGTGACAGAGATAGTCGGGGTGGAGTACCGGCGGACGGTGGGGATTCTGTACCAGATGTTCTTCAGCGTGGGCATCCTCATCCTCCCCCTGCTGGCCTACTTCATCGGCGACTGGCGCTGGTTGCAGGTGGTCATCTCGGCCCCCTACCTGCTCTTCATCGGCTACTACTGGTGAGGAAGTCAGTGCTCTGGTCTCTCGTTTTACATCTTTGGGCAATTGTAAAAGTGTTGGAACCAGGACCAAAGACAGTCGGGCCATTGGTTGTGTTACATTTTCTCTTAAATTTGGCAAGAAAAGATCTCGGCAAGCTTTGCTCCCCAGTCGTGTCGATCACTGCTAAGAATGGTTTGTTTTGTTTGTCTGAGGTTTGTCCCCGAGTCGCCCAGGTGGCTCATTTCCCAGAACAAACACGGCGAGGCCCTGAAGATCACTGAAGCCATGGCGAAGGAAAACAAGAGGGAACTGTCCAAGAAATGCAAGGTAGAGTCGCTTGAAGGTTTATTGGATGACTAGTTCTCATTATCATCAACTTAACACTGTTTTATTTCCAGTCAGTCAGTGTTAGAGTGTAGGAAGAATTTTAATTTGCAGGTCGAGTATCGGCAATTGTGTGTAGTTTCTCATCAAACAGGCATTTTTTTTTCAAATGTTCTATTATGTTCCACTTTTATTTCTCTCTTCGGGGGTTTTTCTTTCCAGCCCAACCAGTCAAAGCAGATGGCCGACCTCCAGGGTCGGGGTCTGCTCAAGGTTTCTTCCAACTGGGGATTTTTTATTTTTCCAGCCACTGTTGCTTCCTGCCTCTCTGGAGGGATTCTTGTTGTTCTTGCTTTTCTCTTTGAAGTACTTCAAGAAGCTGAAAGGTGACATTGGAAATGTCCTGGTGTTTGTTTCAGACCCTGACCAACGACGAGGGCGACTCCACCTCCGCCTCTTTGCTGGACCTCTTCCGAACGCCAAACATGAGAAAATACACTTTGATCCTCATGTACATCTGGTGAGACCTCGTGAGGTTGCTAGAAGAAAGAAAGAGATTTTAAAAGAAAAGAAAAGAAAAGAAAAAAAAGACAAGAGGGACCTAGTTGAGGTGTCCGGTTGCAGGTTCACCAGCGCCGTGGTGTACCAGGGCCTCATCATGCGGCTGGGGATCGCAGGAGGAAACATCTACATCGACTTCCTGATCTCCGGTCTGGTGGAGTTCCCCGCCGCCTTCCTCATCCTCTTCACCATCGAGCGCGTCGGTCGACGGCTCCCGTTCGCTGCCGCCAACATAGTGGCCGGGGCCTCCTGTTTGATCGCTGCCTGCATCCCCGACAGTGAGAACTCTTTATTTTTTGGTTTTGTGCTTGATTTTAATATATTTTATACGTGTAATATAAACTGACGATTAATCGATTAACCGGCTTGAATCGATCAAAAAAACATTACTTGATTACAATTTTCGTGAATCAAAGCTACTTTTCCTTAATTTCTCTGCTGTATAAATACATCTATCTTTTTTTTTCTTTACATTTTATATATAATTTTATATATGTATACACTTTTTTACTTTTATCCTTTCTGTAGGTGTTTTTTTCAGAAGCTGGTTCAGGAATAAAGCACCATTTTATTTTATTTTTCTTATTCAAACAATTGTTTAAATGAGTTGAATCCAAGAAAATAACCGACAGCTGCGTGCAGCTCCAAACTGATGCGATGTGATTCCTCGGTGGCTCCTCCCCTCCGTCCCCTCAGGCATGTTCTGGTTCAAGACGGTGGTGGCCTGCGTGGGCCGGCTGGGGATCACCATGGGCCTGGAGATGGTGGTGTTTGTCAACACAGAGCTCTACCCGACGTTCGTCAGGTGAGTACAGACGAGTCGTGTACAAGCCGGCGGCTCAGCCAACTGACTCGTCGCTGTGCGGCAGGAACCTGGGCGTGTCGGTGTGCTCCACGCTGTGCGACATCGGCGGCTTCGTGTGTCCGTTCCTGCTCTTCCGGCTGGCCGAGGTCTGGATGGAGCTGCCGCTCATCGTCTTCGGTGGGTGCCAAAAAAAAAAACCAAAGCGCGCTTCCCAGTGACGACTCACTCAATGCCACAAACAGTTGACCTCACTCACTTCAGATACAATCTAAAGTGCTTTCACTGGGATCCCCAGGAGCTTTAGCGCTGGTGGCCGGAGGCCTGGTGCTGCTGCTGCCTGAAACCAAAGGAGCTCCGCTGCCCGACACCATCGACGACGTGGAATTCCCAGACAGGTGGGACGAGTCGAGCTTTCCATGTTTCCTTTGACTGACTCGGATGGGAAGAGTCAGTCAAAGGATGAGTTGAATCGAAGAAAATAACCAAGAAAATAACCGACAGCTGGTGTGTGTGTGTGTGTGTGTGTGTGTGTGTGTGTGTGTGTGTACGTTTGCAGGAAAAAGCCGGAGGACGGGGAGGAGAAGCGACAGATGAAGAGCTTCCTGTCACCAGATGTGACCAACAATAAGGAAACGACAACCGTGTGACTGTGTGTCACAAAGATTTAAATCTTTGTGAGTTTAATACAGAATTTTACGATCTTTGTAACTGAAAATGTGTAGATTACGAAAGACATTTTTTTGTATTATATACTGTTTTTTGTCAATATTAACATTAATTAATGTTGATTAAACAAATAAACTATTCTTGTTATTTTCGACTGCCATTGAATCGGGTGTGTGTGGGGGATGGGGGTGGGGGGGCAACTGTTGTAAAAGGAGAAACACAGAACACATAGACCAAAATGGTAAAAAGTGTTTTTTTTGTTTTGGGGGGGTGGTTTTCTTTGGGGGAGGGGCGGGGAGTTGGGGGCGTGGTCTAATTGGCGTTGATGGTTTGCTGGATCCAGTCGATGAACCTGGAGACTCGTGCGTAGACGCCGGGCTTCATGGCGTTGGCGCATCCCAGACCCCACGAGGTCACGCCCTGCAGCACAAACCTGTTCTGGCTGTTGCACACCAGGGGGCCGCCGCTGTCGCCCTGCAGGGGGCGCAGTGACCACACAGTCAGCGTTGAGAGGGGAAAAACTGCAAAACGACGGCGGCGCTCTGCAAATGGCTCCAGTTTGCACGTGCAACCAGAAACACAGCGATAAAGGCCGTGAATGGAGTACTAAATTACCCACAATGCAGTTGGACACCAGGGCGCAGTCTTTTGTTTGTTTGTTGTTTACCTGGCAGCTGTCGCTTCCTCCCTCGATGTTCCCGGCGCACATCTCGTGATCTCGGACTCGGCCGTTCAGGTAGGACGGCCGGTTGCAGATCTTGTTCTCGATGACGGGGAAGCCCACCTCCTTCAGGAGGCCGTCGCTGCCCGTACCTGCGGACAGTAACCTCACGTCGGTCACACACCAGCCTGCGTCACTACTTCACCTTCACTCCCACCTTCGCAGGAAACTAAAAAAAAAATGGTTTCAGTCTGAAATTTCTCATTTTACTTTTGGCACCTTTGTCTATTTTCTTTGGCCATTCATAGCGTATGAAAAATAGTAGAAATCCTTCTTAAAAAAAAAAAGAAATCGACAAATTCAGTGATTAGAAATACAAATACATCGGCGTTCTAATCTACGGAAGCGTATTGCATTCACTTGGCAAATAAAAGTGTCATTATTTCTGGTTTTCGTGCTATTTTTTTTGTTTTCCTGAGTCCATTTTTTCCCCTCTTTCCTGTGTTTTTCGTGCAAATTTTTTTCAGCCCTGTTTTTCAAGTGAATGCAATACGCTTCCGTACTCATCAGATGTCAAATCAGTCAATAAATATCTTCAAGTTTTTTTGGCTAAACAACTTGAAAAAAAGAAAAAAAGAAATACAGAAAATTCTGCAAAAGCAGGTTGTGTTTAACCTTGAGTATCACCCCATCCCGTCACGTAGCACTCGGTTCTGCTGGGAACAACAAAGTTCCTCTCCGGCAGGCAAGCTGGCAGGACTTTATCATTTATCAGCGCCGGGCTGCAAAACATACAAGTGTGTGTTTGAGGACTTTTCATTGATTTCCAAACCTCTGTCCGTCCTTATAACTCTACGTTAGCAAGCAGATCAATTGGATCAAGGAGGAAGCTTCCTCCTCCAGGTGTCGCAACTTTGTAGTTTTGGAGCCGCTTGTTTCCACCCAGAACTCACGTCTGCAGCTTGAGCAGGGCGATGTCAGCGCCGTTGGGGCCCATCACGATTTTGACTAGGTCGCGGTCTTGCCTGGACGCCTCGCGGGCTCGCTCCGTGTGGATTCCCAGGACCACCTTGTAGGCTGCAGGCCGTGTGCTCCTTCATTGCAGAGCGGACACAGCGGCAAAGACACACGCTTAAAGTCGTTATCGCCACTTTCGTTCTGTGCTTTTTTGGTGTATTTTTTCTCTGACCTCTCCAGGCAGTGTGCAGCAGTGAGGACCCACTGAGGGTGAATCAGAGTTCCTCCACAGAAATGAACGCCGGCACTGTGGGTGGAAGGTAGAGAAAGAACAGTAAGAATCACCACGACCCTGATTGTGGTGGTGTTATGCATGTACGCTGTATATTTCTTTGCACAGATTCTTGTCACTCCACTAACTTTCAATGCAACGGCCAAGTTTATAAAAAGTCAGGTGACTGGAACGATGGACCAACAACGACAGCCTCTAGTTTTCAAAATAAAATGCCAGAAGGAATTGCCAGAACAGATACAGCGTTGACAGTTTTGGACTCACTTTGTGCGTAAGCTGATTTGCCACGGCCATGAGTGGGGTCTGGACTCGCAGCCTCCTACGATGCGACCGAAGCAGCGCTTGGGTTGGACGAGTGACGCGCCGCACTTCAGCCCGGCTGGAGGAGAAACAGTCGTCGGTCGGTGAGAGTTACGTTTTTTTGTGCGGAAACGAGAAACAGCGCTCTCACGAACTGCGACCCTGACAGAAGACGTGCAGGTGAAATCCGAAACATCAGTCGCGTTTACTTACCGCAGTCGGGAATCTGGCAGTAGTCCCACTTCTTGTTTCTGTCTGTTGTGTAGCACCACGGTCCATTCACGTCATTGTCGGGATTCCTGCAGCTCTGGTAGAATAACACAAACAAGGGGAATAGTACGTCAGTAGGAAGACGATGACGAGGGTGAAAAGCCTTTTAGTGGCTTCGCTGAGCTTTGAGACACTGAGGCGGGAGCGCTTACATTTCCCTCCAGACCCTTGTCAGGGTGAGACTCAGGGGTGAAGCCGATGTGTGGGTGAGGGCTCTGCGCACTCCAGGCCTGGCACGTCACGCCAAGGATGGTGATGGAGGTAGGACCTCGGTACGTTGCTCCGTTTCCAACTTTACAGTCTGATGCAGAAACAGGGACAAACGGGTGAAGCAGTGAGTCGATGTCGTCAACCCCGGTTCTGTGAGCTCGTAAAATCCAAACCTCTCGGCTGCGGGTTCTGGCCAGTGTTGGTTTGCTCTGGCTGGGAAGGGCTAGTGGGACTGGTTGGACTGGGCCTTGGAGCTGTGGAGCACTTTTGTAAGTTGCAGTACTCCCAGCGGACTCTAGGGTGCATTGTGTAGCACCACGGCGCGCTGTCGCCATCAGGGTTCCTGCACAGATTCCTCCTGAGGTCCCTGTTGGAGCAAAACACCTGGAACTTCAGACAACCCCTGCAAACTCCTCATCGGCTTTGGGTTGCTCGCTGTGAATGGATGGTTCCTGCTGACTGTGATACAACAAGCAGCAGCAAGGGACAGAGTATGACCAGGTAATGGCAGACTCTGATCATCCCAAAGAACACAAGAACATAAACCCGGGTATTAGCCAAGTATTTCCTGACATTGGTTTATCTTTCCCATGAATGACATAATTATCATTTCAATCGATTGAAATATTATTGGAATACACAGAATTCTGGAATACCCTGATGCGTCGCTATTCTATAACATCACAGTTATTTACAAAACCCCAAACAAACACGGAGAGATTTGTTTTTTCTCACGCATTTGGAAAGCTTTGTGGAGTCTTCCTGTGGCTGTGAGGGGTCATTGAGCTCCAGACTTGACATCTTTTCCCGCTGATGGTTTCTGAGGTGATGCCACGGTAACTGGACCCGTTGCCCGTGTAGCAGTCGTCCTCTTCCGGCGGAATCACCGCCTCGTCTGTGAGACAAATTCACCAAAGTTATCGTCCAAAATGCTCATATAAGTCATTCCGGTCCACACAATTACACAATTTGGAGTTTATTTCCCCAATGGATTTACAAATGGTTCTGGTTTTGGATGGATGGAATCAAGGCAACGAGAGACAAAGAGAGGTCACATGTTTTGGAGACGAGGGTAGAGGGGCAGAGAATATATCGCTGGAATGATGCTGATGTAAAAACTAGCAGGAGGAGGAGGAGGAGCAGAGATGAGATTTATGGACAGACTGGATCAGGGTATAAAGTCAGACGGTGCGATAGAAGAGGATGCAGAGCATTAGTTGTGGCTGCGGCCAATCATCTGTGACAGACAACGGATGGATGATTATTTTCACCTGGTCTGGTTGAGTTCTCGCAGGTCGGCACTGTGCAGTACTCCCAGCGGGTGGCGCTGTCTGTGGTGTAGCACCAGGGCATCCTCTCGTTGTCGGGGTTACGGCAGTAGTTGTTATCCAGTCCTCTGGCATGGGGGAGGACAAAAACACAGGCAGCAATTAGAAAAGAATCTCCCCCCTGAGCAGTTCCACTGGTCACCACCGGCCTGACGTCCAGTCCTCGGCTGTTCTTACTTGCAGGGGTAGTTGTCTGGCGTGCGGTTGTGTTTGTTCGGCGTTTGAGCCGACCAGCTCTGGCATCTTTTCCCTGTCTCGGTCACAGCGATTGTGCCTCGGTAGGCTCCGCCTTCCCCGGTGTGGCAGCTCACCTCTGGGACAATGGTGGGTGGCTCGGACGCTGGGCGAATAAAGGGGAGGAAAAATTTGGGGGCAAACACTCAATCCAACCCTGGTTTTTAGAATTTGCAGTGAAATGCGCGGAATCCCTATGTAATTTAGTTAAAAGTGTTTATCTTGGTCAGTCCTTGGATGTAACTATATACGCTCAGGGTTAGTTGAGCGACAGACTTACTGCAGCGCGGTATGGAGCAGAACTCCCAGCGTTTGGAGGGACTGGTGGTGAAGCACCACGGCCGAGGATCTCCGTCGGGGTTCCTGCAGTAGTTCTCCTCCAGGTACTTCTCTGGGAGGCTGGCGAAAACAAAAACAAAGGTACAGTAGCTGGTGTCTAGTGTAAAGAAGAGTGAGCAGATTGGTTGGCCGAGGCTCCGCAGTCGACTCACGCAGTGGGGTTGTAGCCGTGGTTGTTTGGCTTCTGGGAGTCCCAGCGTTGGCAGGTGAGGCCGCTCTCGGTGGTAGAGACCCTTCCTCTGTAGTCCTCGCCACTGCAGACTATGCAGTCCTCTGTGGTGGAGCAACAACATCGCCTTCATGCACACAGTGCCTTGCTCCGGGTGCGCTCGATAAACTTAAGAAATCATGTTGGCGTCAGGCTGCGGCTTTAGTCACGCCTGGTAGCCCTGTAAACATCAGCAGCTGTCAAATGACAAATTGGTAGCTTGTATGTTTTGCCCTTGGACAGGACCAAAATGTTTGCGGTTCCAATTGGAATCAGCTTTGCCTTGGTTGGTTCTTACACGAAGCAGATACACGCATGCATATACAGACAAACCCAGCAACCGGTGCAGAAACACAAACCAGTGCAGCTGGGCGGGTTGCAGTGCTCCCAGCGGGTGTCGAGGTCGGTGGTGTAACACCATGGTCCTCCGCTGTCACCGTCAGGGTTTCGGCAAAAGTTGGACTCCAGGTCTGCCAGAGGATTCCTCTGTGGCGTGACACTGTGAGTGGGTCACAGTCCAGTGAGAGATTCACTGAGTGGGACAAACGTGTGTGATGGGAAATATCAAACGGGGGATTTTCATGCAGGGATACAGACTTGGGCCGGTGAGGGGTGGTGGACGCCCATCTCTGACAGAGCTTCCCACTTTTGGTTCTTGACTTTGTCCCTCGGTAATCTGTTCCTATTCCATTTATGCACTCCAGGAGGTAAACTGGCAGAGACATAGTAGGAAAAGCAGAGTATCATCAGCGTGCTCGATCAATCTATAGCTTCCCGTCTGGGAGGCATGTTGACACACCGGAGTAGAGGACACTGCACAACTCGACAATAGAATGGAACTCGTGATCAGACCCTTGAGTGAATTATTGACCTGATTTATCAATGTTTCGTCACCACAGAATCATTGAGTCAGTCACTGCAGCCGCCTCCACACTTGGTTTTCACAGACTGAATACAAACAATCACGCAATAACAATAACACAACACGCGATAAACACAAACGGTAATAAAACGAAGGGCATCAAATATTTTGCCACCAGAAGTCGAGTGTTTCACTTTGGCAAAAATTCACTTTATGAACGTTTGACAATTAATTGTGTCTTTATTGCGCAGGTGAAATGCAGAATGTGCATCCTTTATCAATGTCTTGCTCACCTTTGCAGAGAGTGCGCTTAGCATCCACACAAATAACAAAAAAAACCTGTCCCTCTGCGATGTCACAAAGGACACTGATACCCCACTAATGGTCACCCCCACTACCAGGTATTGGCTCCTCCCACTGAGGCAGACTCATTTTTTAAAGAAATTTTCTTCCAGACGTGTGCGAGGTCAATTTTAGTGGGCCCCCTATAAACAGAAGGTTAAATGTTTCTTTTTCCTGCAGATCTCCGGAGGTTTGCCGAAATTGTACAATAGCAAAGTTATTCCACTGGAGTCCAGTATGAAAAAATACAAATATGAGATTGGGTATAATATGGGCCCTTTAAGACGGATACATCGCGTGTTTGGTGCGCTAACTGTGCTAGCGGGTTTTTATCTTTGAGACAAGTCGTGCACAATTCCTGATACACAACCATGACGACGATGTTGGACTTACCATCTTTTTCGTACAGAGATGTGCTGCTTCTGCGGAAGACGGTCTCCGTTTTGGAGTTTGCGGCAGCCGTCCAACACTCCTGGTCCTTCTCGATATACACAAAACACCTTGAAGTAACGACGGCGCAGAGGCCAGACAGAGGTCATTCAACGGCGTGTCTTATTTTACTCATGAAGCAGTAGAGGATGTTGTTTAGAGTCAAGGGGTAACGTTCTATGAAAAAAAAAAAAAAAAAAAAAATTCTATTGTCATATGGACAGTCATTTATTGACGGTCCCTAAGCAGAACCATCACATCCAAGTGTGGTAAAATGAAATAAATTACACTGAGATTGAAAATAATTTAGAAGATGATACAAAATACATGTTTGCGTTTTAAAATTCACGTCATGTGTTGCTCTTTTGTGTGAGTGCAAAATGTGAGTGGAAAGAGCGGAGAGCACCTGCAGGTAAAGGCTATTTCACTGTCACATCTGGCGGCGCACTCGGCCACATTGTTCACCGGGTACCGATTTCTGTTCAAGGAGAGGATCCAGGCTCCCGCTGTTTTGGAGTAACCGTCCACTTCAGTGGCACTGACTGAAATCACAGACAAAGACAGACGCACGCAGGACACTCAGTCCAAACAATAGAGCCGCAGAGTGGATCGCTTTAAAACGTAATAAAAGAAGGAAGAAAAAAAAAACAAAACATGAAAGTTAAAGAACGCACATGGATTTAGACTGAGTCAGGGAGTATTGTTGTTGCTGTGTTGAAACAAATGTCGAATCATTTGATTGACAAACGACAAACATTTAACTGTCCTGACTCACGGCTTCGGGACCGAAAAACCACAGCAGAGTGGGGGAAAAAAAAACCCTCCACTTTGGAACCATGTCAACATCTCCATTTCTGTCATCGGTGAAAATACAAAGTCATTTGGAATTTTTGACTCATTTTTGAATCATCGCTGGATGATATACAGTAGAGACCCAAACAAATCCATGATTCATTTAGTCTGAATTTTTGATTTTTCAAACTCACAATGTTTTTTAAATGACGTTTAAAGCTCATGCAAAAACAACAACAACAACAACAACAACAACAACAACAACAACAGACTTTAGCAAATGAACGTGCAGCTAAATAGAGATTTTGAGGCATTTCGACTGAGACAAGTGAAAGAACGCTAAAGTGTCTGGGAAACTTTTTGCAGACAGATTGAAGCTGTGTGGTGTAACACAAGATTGCAAAACAGAAATGCAACCAGTGCAGTGACGATAAAGGTAAACAAATAATTGAACACAGTTTTTCTCAGAATGAGGGGGCTGCAGTGGATTTCTGAGTAGAGTGGGCGGGGACGAGGGGTGAGGTTCATTTCACGCACAATTCTCTTCAAAAACATTCAAATGTATATCAATGGTACTTCAAATAATTTGGTTTGGGACTTTGGAAGAATTAATTTCTGGCTTCAAATTGGAGGGAATTTGCTTTCCTTGACTATTTGTTTAAAAACTTCTGTGATGCAAGCCTATTCTTTAAAAAAAATAAATCAATGAGACATATTTTGAGCAAAACGAGCCCTTAATTATATATTAATATAATATTAATTATAAAATAAGAGGTTTCTCCATATGCTAACCCTTCTAAAAGTCAAAAAACGACAGAAACAGCAATTCCTCCTAAACATTTTAAACACGTTGCCAATAAAAACTAGCACTTGGAACCACCTCCATCCCAGTCTCACCAGTGCAGAGCGCGGCTCCCAGGAGGAGCGCCAGCGTGATCACGTCCATGCTGAGGCCCTTCGGTCGGCGACACACTCGCCGAGGTTCCTCTCGGCGGATTTCTGCTCCCCTTTCAGCGGGTCAGCCAAGAAAAATGGCACATCATTAGTCAATCATTGGCCCGGCAAGGACGGCAAAAGGAGCAAGAGGTCAAAAACTCCCCTGCGAGGACAATTCGGAAGTACACTGTTGCACCCCGCGCGCCTTGAGGGGGCGTCGTGGGATCAGTTTGGAAGCTTTTTTCCCCCACTGCATCTTCAGACTTCTTGTAATTTTCTCTTTGTGTTGCCGCAGCGACTTGAGGCTGCTGTCGAGCTTCGGCCTCTTCTTTGGCATGCAAACCCCCCCCCCCCCCCACGCCCCCGACTACCAACACCGCCACGCTGGAGCTCGTCCGGGAACCGGGAACCAGTCTGGGAAAACCTAACAGCTGTGTTTTATGGCTTTAGGGTTTACATTAGTTATTATTTTGCAAATGGTATATATAATATATATTTTTGTGATGTTGTGTAACAGACCCACTTCACAGGCAAATATTAAATTGCCATCCGATTCCAAAGAGATCAATATCTATAGTTAATCTTCAGCTCACAGGGACCAACGTCCTCAAATGTAAATATGTGATTGGTCAACAACCTACTTTTGACGCAGCAGGACGGCCGCTGACTGCGCCTGTCCAGGAACTCCACCCCTGCCTTTCTTCTCTCTTTCATTTCTTTTTCTGGAAATGTTTTTTTTTTCTCCCAGACGAACGTCTGTTTGATTGAGAGGTAAAACCTCTGGATTGATTGGCTTCCACCGGCCACCAACACACAGAACAAGAAGAAGTGAAATGTTGCAGCTCATGACTGTCAAAGACTCTGTTGAATTCCATTATCTATCATAAAATATATGATAAAAATTCAGCAGTGTGAGGTAGCGGCGCTGCACAAGCGGCTCAATTTCAGGCCAGAGACTTTGGATTATTGTTTGAAAACAAAGCAATCTGAAATTAGAACACAAAACGTGGGAGACATTTAAATCTCACGTTTGTACGAGTTTTGAAAAATGCAAAAAAAAATAAATAATAATTGTAGAAAGTCCAGAAGAGGGCGCTGCCAGCATTTACCCTTGATCAACCAAAAGACGGATCTTGCTGCAGGAGTAAAAAGAATGAAACTGTTTGCATCGGAACAGTAAAAGAGCCAGCGACCGTCATCGTCAGGAATAAAATACTGTCAAACACTTTTTCAGCCAAGTTCAGCCGGTTTTATTTTATTTTATTTTATTTTATTTTATTTTTATTTTTTTAAAAGGAAATTGGCACCCTGTAGGCTGTATGTACTTCCCGCAAACCACAAGAGGGAGACAAAGCTCTGGTCGCGCTACAAGGTGTTACTTTAGCGGAGTCAGTCAGTCAGTGTGACGTCACAAAGGGCACCGAAGCGTCGAACGACCCATTTGAAGGGAAGACCTTCAACTTCTCTCTCAGCAAACTATTTCTTTAAAATACTTCCCTCCAGTTTTCTCCTCCTCCTTCTGCCCAAAGAAAAAGAAAAGAAGTCATTGTTTAATTTGCCACGTTGCTCCTGCATTCCAATTTAGGACAACAGCATTGAATTTGGTTTTCCTGCGAGTTGAAGGTTGGCATCCTTCTCCTCACAGACACGATGGAGCGGAGGAGAGAAAAAAGAGAGAATGATACAAAAGAAATAAAGGAAGAAAACCAGAGAGGAGGAGGACGGCTGGTGTCACGTCTCTCTCTCTCTCTGTGTGTGTGTGTGTGTGTGTGTGTGTGTGTGTGTGTGTGTGTGTGTGTGTGTGTGTGTGTGTGTTTGTATGTGTGCTAAATGTTAAAATATGCTTTTGAGAAAAACCAACCAACCAAGAAAAACACCCTCTGACCCTCAGTGCGACTGTTTGTTTGTTATCAGTTTGCTGTTTGGACGGGGAGACAACGGAAGAAAAAAATAGGAAAATGAAAAAGAAGATTTTCCCCCACAAAGAAAAGGCCAACAACAAAAACACAAACAACAAAGTCTGGTTGTTGTCCCTCCCCCTCCTCCCCCCCCCTCCACCCGCTGCAGCACCTCTGACGGCTTCAACGGCTTCTTGACCACCGCATAGATAGATTATACAATCATCCATCAAGCCATCAAGTTCAGTGCAGCAGGCAGTCACATAGGTTTCAGTTTGTTTAAATCATCAATCAAAGAGGGACGACCGACACTGAAGATGAAACGAGTCACGTGTTAAGAATTAGACCCCATCTTCCCGCCCTTTATCTCCTTTTTCCTTTTAAAAACACGATGGAATTAGTTTGAAATTAAAAGCTGCACGATGGCTCGTCCATCTTGACAGCCTCTGACGGACAGCGCTTTTAGTCGGTCCTAAAAAAACAACTTCCGTTCAATTCCATAACTCAGAAGGTTCCTTTGTGAATAGAGGGGCGGGAGGGACAGGAGCAAGGGGTGGAGGAGAAGAAGAAGAAGTAGAAGAAGTAGAAGTAGAAGAAGAAGAAGAGGAAGAAGTAGAAGTAGAAGAAGAAGAGGAGGAAGAAGAAGAAGAGGAAGAAGAAGAAGAAGAGGAAGAAGAAGAAGACTTCAACACTTTGCACAGGTTCCTGTCGAGTGGACGACCGTCTGTCTTTTTGATGACTCACTCGTCACGAGGTGGAGGAGTTCAGAAGCCGTTGCGTTGAAGTTGCAGCGAGAGCATCTTCACTACTGCACGTATGAAAAGGAAAATAAATGTATTTAATTCCTCTAGCCGACAACCCAGCACACACTCACACACAAGCGTCACAAAAATGTGTCTTTTTATGGTTGAGAATAAATGAAAAAAACAAGCTGGTAAATCACACCGACAGATTTTTTTCCCCCTCTTTGTTGGTTTTTCAATTACAGCCTCGGTGGAAGGAAGGTCCTGGGAAGTGGCTGCAGAGTGACACAACATCACAAGTTCGACAACAGTAACCCCCTCTCCCCCCTCCACACACACACACACACACACACACACACACACACACACACACAACCTTAAACACTCCAATCTCAATTGAATAGCATTTTTCTTTTAATTAAAGCATTGCTTAAGTGACTTGCCCTTGACTGGAGCGTCGCTGCACATACAGCAGCGGTGGCTCGTGAAGGATGTGTGATTCGCTGGAGCTACACAACCACACAGCCGCAGTGTTGCAGCGGCAGCAGCAGCAGCGGCACAAACTGTTTTTTTTTGTTTTTTTTTCACGCCGAGCTGCATTTTAATCCTGTCCAGTCGACCGAAAGCCGAGGCGTTTCTTGCAGCAACGATGATGATGTTCCAGCCAAAGTCTCTTTTGTGTGTTTGGAAAGTATATCTATATGTGTGTATATATATATATATGTATATACATATATATATATATATATATATTTTTTTAATTCTTTTTGACAGTTTATTGTTTATTTTGAGGAAAAAAACCCCACAACAACCCGCTGAGGAGAGAAAGTAATCGAATTCCATCTCGGCTTTTGAAGAACTGCAGAATTGATCTCTGAATGCGCTTCCAGCTCTTTATTCAATCGATGTTTTGAACTCATCTGCTGTTTCAAATCAAAGTACAAGGACTTTTCAGGATTTTCAAGTTGAAAAAAAAAGAAAAAAAAAACCCAACCTCGGCCCTGCCTGCAGCCTCCTCTCCGCTACACAGCGGGAAGAACAGGACGCACGGCGGCGCAGACTGGACGCGTGCACAGGAATGGACGCATGCGCGCGGCCAGTCCAGCTGTCTCCGTCCAGCGTCGCTACTGTAAGCGAACACTCTCCATCAATCTCCCTGAGCGCGACAGCAACTATGTCCACCTGTTCTCCCACAGTCCGCACGCACACACCCGCTGGGCTCCGCTGGGCTCCGCTGGGCTCCGACAAACTTCAGCTTCAGGTTTGTTTTCATCATGAAAACCTTTCAAATCCTTCCTGTTTGCCAGACTTCTGTGAGTCTGTGGACTGTCGTTGCAGTCACTGTGAGAGAAGTCCAACAAAACAGCAGTTTGAGCAGGAAGCTGGAGCGCTGTGTTTTGGATGGAGGTTGTAAACAGAGGGCTAAATCTGCTGTTTTCTCGACACCTAGAGTTATTTTGTGATTTAATTCATCTAATGGTTGTTTTTCTACATTAAAAATGTGTATTTGACCCTCAGGGTTTGGAAGGAAACAAACAGTGATGGACTGCAGTAAACTGGAATGACAAAACATCCACTAAATGTTAACTGGTGCACCTTTAAGAAAGCAAACCCCCCCCCCCCCCCCCCCTCAGGCCTGTTACTTTAAAGATTTAAAGGCTTTAATTCCAAACTCAAACATCCCCCCACAGGTTGTGGGATTTACGGGATTTGAACCAATGATCCCCTGATCCTCAGCCTGCGGGCCGCCGCTGCCGGCCGACGTCACGGAAAAACCAATCCGGACAAAAGAGATTCCGGATCCCAGTGACCCCCCCCCACCCCCCCGCCCCTCCCCCACCGGCTCTCCATCTGATGGACACTGGATCACCTGACCGGCCAGATTGGCTCGTCTTCACACCTCAACAATCACTCCACACACACACACACACACACACACACACACACACTCTCACACCTGAGGCCTCAGGTGTGAGTGGAAGCTAATCGTTTGTGGGACTCTGGCAGGAAATGGGCTTGTGTTGCTCTCAGGTTACCTGTCCAGGTAAGACTGTGTTTGTTTAGCGTTACCTGCCAGCCGTCCAGAGGTCCACAGCTCTCTCTCTCTCTCTCTCTCTCTCTCTCTCTCTCTTCATTTTGTTGACGTCTGAAAGAGGCGATACTTAATCCCACTCGCCACTGATGTCCAAAAATGCCTCTTTGCTTCACCGTCATTGGCTGCAAAAACGGCAACAAAGCAAAAAATTGAACAACAAAAAAAAAGACACTGGCAGACATCCACATTTTACCTCTGTATTGTTTTTATTCTTTTTTTTTTCTTCTTTTAACAAAGGAGGGCATGGTAAAAACCAACAATTTCACCATTAGTTGTCCTAGATGAGGCATGGGCAAACTACGGTCTGCGGGCCGTATGAGGCCCATTAAGCTTTTTAATCCCCCCCGATCGATATTAATGGTAGGCAAGTCATAAAATAGCTGTAGTTCATCCATTATCTATTTTTCCAGTGTTTTAAGAGTCATTTCAATAAAGAGATAAATACAGTGGGCCTGCAAAGACATTTATTTTGTTGGAACTTGACATTAAAGCTACATGATATGTTTTCTACATATCCCTCATACATATTTCTAGGGCCCCCTGTCAAATTTCAGAACCCACTGTGGCCCCACCAGTCAGAGAGTTTGCCCACCGCTGTCCTAGACTGATGCTGCACGTACGACCAAAACAAACCGGCTCCCTGCAGGTCCTCAGCAGGACTAAACCTCCGTGGACGGAACACACATCAGTGGTTTCTGTGACAGAGTTTGGGTTCCTTGTTTAAGTGATTGACTGAATGAATGAAATGAATGACTTATTTAAAGAAATCAATCGAAAAATTGTGCCGCGTTGCCGGGAGATTCGTCAACACTTTCCACTTGGCCACTGGTGGATACCAGTGCAAACAGGGGAGTCACGTGGGCGGTAAACACAACTCCATCTGATTGGCTGGAGCCCAGACACACTCAAACTGGAAACACATTTGTTGTGTTATTGTGGTCGGGTGAGTAACACAACAACGGCCGGATGATTTATTTTGATGCGGCGTCTGTCGCTGCAGCGTCTGCCGCAGTGTTTGGGCCTCGTCGTGGCTCGGCCGTGGTTTTAAAAGCTGTATATCCAAGATGTTTGGTTTTTTTTCCATCGCAACATTTCAAGAAGCATGCGTGTAAAAAAAAAAATAATAATAATGGAACTGCTGCAGCAGCAATGGGACTGAGATCAGTTGTTTGGCGAAATCGTCCTCTATCTCGTCCTCTTTCCTTTCACTCGCTTGTCTTTCTTCTCGCCCCCTCGCCGCACTCTGACAAAACGATGGAAAATGCAGGGAATGTTGCAGAACGGAGTGGGAGGAGTCGCAGAGCTTTTTGTTAAAGGGCCGTTCCGCTCCGTCTCTCCTGCAAACGCTCGCGGGGCCGAGGACGAAAGCCGATAGCCTCACTTAGCCGCGACGCGCTCTGACTGCAGGGATCAGGGACGGAGGGATGGAGGGATGGAGGGATGTGGTGGGGGGGGGAGGGTGGGAGGTGGAAGTGGACGCTTTTGTTGCATCTTGAAGAGGGAAATGAATATGGGCGAGGAGGGTCGACTTCAGAACAGCCTCTTCTCTCTCCACAGTCTGCTGACGGTTGTTTTTTCTTCCAATATTACGTGAAATTAAATTGTCTTGTTTGTTGACATCTTTGTTGGTCTTTGTGTGACTTATTCTTTGGTATTTTAATCTGGGGTTGGAATTTAATATTTGAATTGCTGCAGCAAAACAGAGAAAATCCTCTGTAGAAAAAAGAAATGTGTAAATCTGACTTTTATAATGCAATAAAGGGCTGCCGTCTATTCTGGATTATTCTAATCAGCTCTCGATTTCTGTCTGTGGCTGTTTAACCAACAGCTGATGGAAATCTGTTTGCAGCGTCACTTCAACCCAAATGTTTCTTCTCATTCATTGACAAAAGATAAATATTTTAGCTTCCATTTTCCATTTTCCATTTTCCACTTCCTCGACGCTCCGACGGGAAAATCCCAGGGACGCGTCCGAACTCGCCGTCGACCAGACCGGACGAGACCGGACGAGATGAGTTTCCTGCTGAAAAACAGCTGCAGCGCCGCTGGAGACGCCGTCCGTTTGAGTCACTCAGCAGGCAAATGTGGCGTAAAAAGCAAAACAATGAGCTGAAAGGGGGATGAAGGAGTGAGAACGGCGGGAGGTCAGGTGGCTGGCGAGGGATCGCTTTCCCCGGCAGCAGGAGGCGCTGTAGGGGGTCTCATTTGCCCCCTACAGTTCAAATGAGGCGTTGCCCCTGCAGTCCCGACGCTTCCGATCGGGTCAGATCAGATCTCGCAGCAGCGATAATGAAATGATCTCCTCATGAAAAGATGCCACCGCTAGTCTGTGTGTGTGTGTGTGTGTGTGTGTGTGTGTGTGTGTGTGTGTGTGTGTGTGTGTGTGTGTGGCCGGCAGCCAGCCTGTTTATCTGAGAGGGAATGAGCGCGTCGTCGCTAATGTGCGCTGAACGCGGTAGCAAGTTGCTGCAGAGCTTAGAGGAATTAACGGTCCCGGCGTTCCTGGCCAGTCGACGGGGAGTTTTGAACGGGCCTGACAGACGTCGGAGGGGGGAGAGGCCAAGTTGACGCTAATGGCTCTGTGGTGACGGAGGACGGAGAGGCGTCGGCCTTCTGAAAACATCAATTTCCCATCCGTCTCTTTTTTTTGTCACTGATCTGCAGAAAACTCCTTCACTTTCCTCCACTTAGTGCTAACACGCTAAATCAGACCTTTGTGATGTCACAAAGGGCGCTGACGCCACACCCAGATGAATGAGCACACGCTCAAGTATAAGTTTTTTATAGAATGCTGTAAACATATGGGCCAAATACGCTGTGTTCTGGAGATCCAGAGGGTTTTTTTTTGGGGGGGGGGGATGATGAAAAATATTGTATAAAATAAATTCTAATTCTTGCTCTTTTATATTTAATTTCTAGTAATAAAGGAGAAAGGAACCCCAATCTATAAACATGTTGTGAGGAAACATTAGAAATGGTTTTGAAATATATTTATGTGTGTGTGTGTGTGTGTGTGTGTGTGTGTGAAAACACACTCACAATAAAAAAAAAAAGAAGGTAAAAGGGCCACAAAACGGTCCAGCTGCTGTTTGATTGTCCAGCCAGCGACTCGGCGTTCCGAGACGCTGAAACACTGACGCGCACAAAGACGAGCACTTCAGTTAATCAGGCCCTTTCATTTTTTTGTTTATTTTTGTGAGGAGAAGGTGTTGAATTTGTGCACCGCTTCTCTTTCTGCGACTGATTAAAGGACGCCTCTCGTCCTTAACCTCAACACCGGCGTTTCAATTAGCGGCCCGTCCCGCGTCCTCCCATTCTGCTGCTGGAGAGCAGAATCAACTCTCGGCTTTGTGGAAAAATGCTGGGATTTTTATTTAAAAAAAAAAAAAAATCATTTCCCCCCCCTATTATTCTCCTCGCCAAAATCACTTCATACAACGACGCAATGAGCCCAGGAGGTGAAGGTGGAGGAGGAGGTGGAGGTGGAGAAGGTGGGGGACAGAGTGGAGGAGGTTGGGGAAGGGGATGAAAGTGGGAGAGGGAGGGGTGGAGGTGGAGAGGAAGGTGGAGGGAGTGGAGGGAGACTTGCAGGAGGTGGTAGAGGCAGCGGAGGAGGAGGTGGTGGTGGAGAAGAAGGTGGTGGAGGAGAAGAAGGTGGAGGAGGAGGAGAAGGTGGTGGTGGTGGAGGGAGGTGGTGGAGGAGGAGGTGGTGGAGGAGAAGAAGGTGGAGGAGGAGGAAGTGGTGGAGGAGGGAGGTGGTGGAGGAGGGAGGTGGAGGAGGAGGTGGTGGTGGAGAAGAAGGTGATGGAGGAGAAGAAGGTGGAGGAGGAGGAGAAGGTGGTGGATAAGGAGGAGGTGGTGGTGGTGGAGGGAGGTGGTGGAGGAGAAGAAGGTGGAGGAGGAGGAAGTGGTGGAGGAGGGAGGTGGTGGAGGAGAAGAAGGAGGTGGAGGTGGTGGTGGTGGTGGTGGAGGGAGGTGTCCATGTCTATGAGTGGGGCTCCACCCTCCTCTCGTCCATCATCGGGTCACCAGTGGGCTTCCAGCAGCAGCTGCCTCGGCTCCACTCGGACCTTCTCACCAGCAACTCCTGATTCTCTTTCTTGACGTGGGAACTCGTGTATTTCCGAGTCTTTTCATAACAAAAAAAGAAGAAAATCCCTCGTCACGTAGAAAACACCGTGAAATTAAAGCTGTGGACAGAAGACGTGCAAACAAAAGACAGAAGATCCAGATTGAGTTGAACCCTAAAAAATGAATTTCCCTCCGTCTGAACATCTTTGTGCCTGCAGCGTCAAAAAAAAACAAAAAAAAACAAAAAAAAAAACGGTGAAGTTGCTGTGCGCAAAACCTTGGCGAAATTGAAAATGTTCACATTTGGGACGAGGAAAGCTTTTTTTTTTCTCTCTCTCTCTCTCTCTCTCTCTCTCTCTCTCTCTCTCTCTCTCTCTCTCTCTCTCTCTCTCTCTCTCTCTCTTTCCTCTTTTCTCAGCAGTCACAATCTAAAATTTTTCTTTTTGAATCTAAAAAGAATTTTTTTTCATTCAATTTTTCTCTCTCTAATGTGGACAGTTTAAGGTCAGAGAGACAGCAACACTCACATCTGTCGCTGTGTGTTCCAAAGCCGCCAGGAAGGAGGGAAGGAGTTCAACTCCTCCACTGAAGAACACAAACAGGTCAGCATCATTTCATCTTCTGACTGAAAGGGATCTTTGTTCCCTCTCTTTTTGTGTGCTCGTGTCAAGGATGTGAGCAGAGAGGAGGTCAAAGCTCCTCCCTGCGCAGGAGAAAACCACGTTTTTGTCCAAAAAAAAAAAAAAAAAGAAAAAGTGAAAAATGGAAAAAAAAAAAATGTGATTTTAACTTTTAACAATTTGCACTTTGACAGTGGGAATCTTTCCCAAATCCTCGGGCTCCGTTTCACACGTCCATCACCTTAAACTGCAAAGTGACTGCAGCAGCCTGCTGACTGGACCGACTGGACACTTCAACATAGAATGAACAGAATTCTGCTTTAAAGCGACGGCCGGAAGAATCAAAATGCACAAACGTGGTTAAAAGTCGAGGCTCTACTTGAGTTCAGTCGAGTTTTTCATTTCAGTTTGACTTTTCACTGCAACTGACATGCCCTGACAGGACACACTACATTCATGAGTGTGTGTGTGTGTGTGTGTGTGTGTGTGTGTGTTGCTCACTGACTTGAGCAGCAGTTGTCGCTGACAGCTGCAGCCGAGCTCGGTGAGCCGGAGTCAAGTGGCTCCAAATAGCCGTCGTTCTGCTCATTCATCAGCAGCCTGCCCCCCCAACCCACACACACACACACACACACACACACACCCTCACCCCCCGCCCCTCCCACCATTCCTCACCCGCTCTGTCTGCTGGTGCTGGTGAGAAGTTCACGTCTCTCTTGTCCGAGGAGCCGTGTTCACGGAGCTCACGGAGCTCCGGACGGTCCCACGTTGCACAGAGTGCGAGTCTCCAGACTGACAGCCAATGAAAAGTCTGTTCTGGGAGCCTGGCCCCTGTGTGATGTCACAAAGGGGCCAGTTGTGTCGGCTCCGCCCCTCGCAACTCCCCCGTGAGTCCGTCTTTGCTTTTATTGGACAATCGATGGTGCGCGACCGGTGCGGCAGGCGGCAGGACGATGCTGGAACTCCTCCAACTGACTTCCCAACCTAAAGTTCCAGATTTTCCCCCAATGAATAAGCGAGAAAATGGATGTTTTGTTTTCACGGAAATGAGGTAAATTATGACAAACATTCTATTGATTGGACCTGCTGATTGGATTGAAGCGCAAAAGTGACTCATTCTGTCAGATTCAGCCCCGCGGTGATTTTTTTTTTTTTTTTTCCCTTCAGAAGGTCGACTGAAGGTCGTGCGATTCAGACGTGACAAACGGCGACTGACGAGTTCTTTCTTTGCATCTCTTTACGCCGAGTGATGATGAAAGCAGATTAGACGATTAATTGGGGGCGGAGTCAATCAGAATCATTCATCTGCGTCACTGCCACTATCGTGAAGCACTGCAGGCAAAGTCAAGCCGAGCTCGGAAACATACAGAAAAGACAAAACTCCTGAATCATCAGCACATTTTCTTTTGTCCGTCACGCCAGCGGTGAACTTCAGTCCACCAGCGCTGGTCTGGTGTCCAGCTTCACAGCAGCTGCTCAAGAGTTCTTACACAGTTCGGAATCAGGCGGCACAGAAGTAACGAGAAACAGCAGGCGTGAAATGGGAATTTGACAATAAAACTACAAAAAAAAACAAAGAATCTGTTTTTAGATTCAGATAAAGAAAATAAATATCTGCCGTCGTGTTTTTCCTTTTTGCTCCTAACGAGCTTCGATATTTACATGGAGAGCAGGTCCGGTCGTGACCAGGCGGGCGGCCGTGTCGCGGCGCCCAACCAGCAGAAACATCGCAGCTGCTTCGCAAAACACGAAACAAAAGAAAGCAAGAAAAAAAAATAAAAAAATACAGATGAACACACTTTCCTCGCAATATGCCGCCTTACCACTAGATGCCGCTGAACCTAATGAACCGGGGCCCTTTAAATATTGACTTTAGAACAACGACAATGAAGAAGAAGAAGAAGAAAAAAAAAAGAAACACCAAAGTGAAAAAGCATTTAAATTAAACTTTACAGCGTCACGTTCACAGGGAGTCCAGGCGTCTCCGGCTCTCCTGCGTCTCTCACACGGCTGCAGCGGCCGCCTCCCGTCCAGCCATAACACTCCCAGCGCCGTCTGCAGCCCAGTTGTCCGGCCAGGAAGGAACCTGCCAAGTCTTCCCAGCCTTTGGGAACACATGTGTCTCTGTCCGTCTCTCCGTCCCAAGAGTTCTCTGGGCTTTTTTTTTTCTTCTTTGTTTTCAATTCTTTTGACTTCCCTCCAAATCGTTAATGTTGTCCTTCGGTCCCTCCGTCCCTCCCTCCATCCCTCCGTGCCTGTGTCAGAAGAGTTCTTCCGCCTCTCGCTTTTCTTCTTTTAAGTCTTAGTCTTAGTCTAAGTCTTTGCATCCACGCGCAGCACTTTTTTTTTTTTTTTTTTTCTTTTAGCTGCCGTTGCTGCAAAGTCCGCCGTAACACCGGGCTGCAATCAGACCAGAAGCCCGTTACAGCGCAACATCTCAGCAGCAGCAACAGCAGCGACGGAGCAGAGCAGCGACTTGGAAGAGTGGGGGAGGAGAGGGGTGGGGCGGGGAGAGAAAAATGCTAGAGCTGAAGGAGAGGAGCGGGAGAAGGAGGTGGAGGTGCAAGAGGAGTAGCAGCGTGGAGGTCAGCAGAGGTCAGCAGTCTCTAAAACCAATACAAGTCCTTGCTCTTCTCCTGCGCCTGCAGACCTGAGAGGACAGGACGGAAGATCAGGGCAGGAAGACAGAGGGAGGGAGAGAGGGAAAAAAGGAGGGAGATTAGGAAAAGAGGAGAAGAAGAAGCAGGAGAAGTGCAAAAAAACGTGTTGTCGGTAAACGTAGCAGCAGTAGGGGGTGGGGTGGGGGGGGTGGGGGTGGAGGAGGAGGAGGAGGAAACGCCTGAAGGCAGCGCGCAGGAATGAAAGAGGGACGGAGAGGAGAAGCTGACAGCTGGTGTGAAGGTGCCGACTGACGGCCGCTTTGTTGCTTTAAAGCACTTGTGGTAAGTTGATCTGAGGCCAGAAAAAAAAACGGAGAAAGAAAAGGAGGAAAACGGAAATGTGTTCCGTTTTCCTTTAAAAGCGACAGTTTGCCCCAAAATTGATCATTTTTTTCTCCACGGTGACATTTTTCTGCCCCGTGCAGCCATCCTGGGGTTTCACAGAGGGGAGCACGACACGCGTGAACAGCAGAGAAACACAACTTTAACGTTGTGTTCTTGGCCAAAACATCCACTGATGCTGAGCCCGGTGAGGACGGCGGGCCCCGGCGGCGCGTCAGCGCGACTTTAGCTCAGATTTTCCAGAGGACGACAAAAGAAAATGACCTCGATGGAGCCGTTTGAGACAAATGAGAACACTGAGACTTCCAGACACGTGCCTAACACACGTTGGAAACACTGTGTCTGCCATTTAGTGCGGGTTTTCCCTCCAAAGACTCCAGCAGGTGGAGCCTGGAGTGACTTTATTGACAAAGTCGCAGGTGACATTTTTCTACTGGGTTCTACTTTCCCTTTAAAACCGTTCATTCGCAGCTAATTGCTGTTAAATTCTTCTTTGTTTTCTTTTCAACACAAAGTTCCTTCAAAGTCTAACTGACGAGCCGAGGCGTGGGCAAAACTACGGCTCGGGGTCCATATGTGGCCCGTTAGGCTTTTAAACCCGGCCCACTGAACTTGAAGAAATGATATTAATATTCAGTAAGTCATAAAATAGCTGCATTTCGTGGGGCGTCAAAGACACATTTTGTTGCAACTTTGCTTTTGCTCATTTTCAATTGACATGAAAGCAACATATCCCATGATACTGTATGTTTTTTTTCCTCCTATGAGGTGGTTCACCAAAAACGCTCCATCCATCTGCTGCTGCTCCAGCCCCTCTGTCAAATTTCACAAGCTATTGTGGCCCCACCAGTCAAAAGGTTTGGCCCAGCGCTGGACGAGCTGATGCCTGACACCCGAGAGCAGCCGAATGAATGAATAATCGCACACCGTGGCGAAGCAACCTGACGAAACTAAATTCTAGATACAATCGAGCACGGTCAACGACGACGCGTTCCTTCCTCACGAAGCCTCTTGGAGCGAGAAACCAAGGATACCTGCTGTGTCCATGTTGAGTCCGATCTCGGCGCCGGCGCCCGTGAAGGCGCCGCTCCATCCCGAGCCCGTCCCCGACTCGCCCTTCCCCGCCAGGTCGCAGGGCGAGGCGCTGGGCCCCGGCACCGAGCTGCCGGCCGCCAGCCGGTGGTGCGGCCGCACCGACGGCACCAGCAGGGAGCCGTAGCGCGGGTCGAACGCCGGCCCGTACACGTCGTGGACCCCCGGGCGCGGGTACGCCGAGGTGGCGCCGCCTAGCGAGTAGTGGTGGTGGTGCGGGTGGTGGTGCGGGTGGTGGTGGTGGTGCGGGTGGGACGGGTGCCAGGCGTCCGGGCTGGACTGGTGCAGGTGGCTGTGCAGGGAGGAGTAGGGGTCTCCGGGGAAGGGCAGGTCGGCGTGGGGGGCGGAGAGGGCGCTGCCCAGGGCGGAGGAGACCGACGGCTGGTAGGAGCTGTTCCAGAAGGACGGAGGGAAACTGCGCTGGCTCATTGGGAACGAGCCGTCTGGACACAGAGAGAGAGAGAGAGAGAGAGAGGGAGAGAGAGGGAGAGAGAGAGAGAGAGAGAGTTACCACCGTCCTGCACGAGGAGATCCACAGAGTCAAACTGGATTCATTTTCATCGAAGAAAAATGACGGAAAAACAGGATTGGAGTCATTTTTTCCCCCCTAAAGTCCAAGTGGGTAAGATTTAGCGACATCTAGTGGTCACAAAGTGTCTCGCAAACAACGTCAATTTCAATCCTTTTTTAATTTTTCTTCCACCAGCTTTGACAATGAAGGTCACTAAAAAAAATTTTTTTTTTTAAATCACATGATCATAACCACAACATAGCGGCTGCCTCCAATACAGAGCTGCTGTTTATGCAGATTTAAAATATAATTATTGTCAAATTATGGCACATCAGTAATTTATACCTTCACTGACTGAAAACATGCATCTCGATATATACTTTTCATTCCATTCCATGCACATTACTCTTTATCAATGCTGCACGCTGAATCATGAAAGAACATCGACGCAGCCTTTGGTTGCTTTAAACATTTTCCATTATCTGGAATGTTGCAGCAAAAAAATAAAATTTCCCTCGGAAAAAAAAACGTCTTAAAATTCACGAAGGTCGAATCAATTTAAAATATTTTGATCATTTGACAGCTGCTGATACACAACTGGAAATGTCAAACTATATCCGACGCGTAGCCGAAATGTGAAGAAACCTTTTTTTTTTTTTTTTTTTTCTTTTACCATGCAATAAAAAATAAATAAATCCAGAAGGCTGGTTCAGCTTAACCTGCAAACAAGATGTCGACTGAACATCCTATAAAAACTGGCACTGACACTTGCACTCTAAATAAAAAAAAAAAAATAAAAAAAAAATCTAAATTGGTTCTTGTTTGAGAACTTGGTCATTGTGAACAGCGGTTTGTCTCGTCCCTGATTTAAACAGAAACGTCTGAACAATCTGATTTATTCAAGCATCCTGGATTTCCCGGCAGAGTTTAAGGAACCTGGAGGAAACGTGACGGAGAGAAAGATCCACTTCACCGTCCCTGACAGCCACGGCCGTCAGTGGCGTTTCTCTTTTCTTTCTTTACCCTTCAGTGGGTACTTAAAAACCCCGCAGCGCTGAAAATTCAGGTTTGATTTTCATTCAACGACAATTTATTTTGAGACTCGATAAAAAAAAAACGATAAAAAAAAAAAAAAAAAAAAAAATCCAGAGCTGCCGCTGCTCGAAGAAAAAAAAACACACTGGGTCAAAAAAGTGCAAAATAGATGAATGAAAATTCAAAATGAAAAAAAAACAAAACTCTGATAATTTAGAATCCTGCACTAAAACAAAAACACTCACAGGCTTACAGCAGGAAAATGGATTCTGAGATTTTTTTTTTTTTTTTTATAGAGGAAAATAATATTTCTCTTCCTTTTCTCCTTTTACCACAATACAGCCTGAACACACACCTCCACAATGACAAACACTCTCTCACGCACACACACACACACACACACCTCTTACGGCCTTGTGGCTGCCGGAGGGGGGGTACGCCACCGCCGCCGTGTGGCTCAGGGCTCGGCTGAAGTGCTCGTCCACCACGGCGCTGATGTCTCCCTGGAAGTAGGTGAAGAGGACGCAGCGGGAGCTCAGGTACTCGGCGCCCGGCGGCAGCTCCTTGTCCTCCTCCTCCTTGATGGGCGGGTGGGCGGGAGGGCCGAGCCGGCCGCCGCCGCCGCCGCTGCCACTTCCGTCCTGGCCGTCCTGCATCTTGGAGTACAAGGCCAGTTTCTGGAGGAGGGAAAAGCAGAGGAGGAGCACCAGTGTTGAAATGATCACCTGCGTGTTTTTATATGGATCCAGTTTTTAGAAACGCATCGGGAGCCCAGAATATTGATGACGTCATTTATGTACTGTAAATGATGGATTATAGCATTTATATGATGGTATGTGGGATGATATGTTTATGGTACTATATTGTTTTGTTTTTTTTTCCATCACCTATGTTCTTTTCTCCCTGTTCAAACTTGCGCTTGACCCTTTTTTTTTTTTCCTTTTAAATATTTTTTGCCACACGAATTGCAGGCTTTAAGAGAAATTGACTCATTTCCCCACTTTTAACAAACAGCTGCTTCTGGACCCAGAAAATGTCTCAGGTGAATACAACAAAAATTTAACCGTCAACTGTTTTTTGTTAAGAGCAGAATTTTTGTCTGATCATGTTGAGCACAAAGTGAGTTTTAGGCTCTATGTGAGAAATGCCCGGATGTTGACTGAGAGGGTTTTCTTTTCTTTCTTCTTCTTCTTCTTCTTTTTTTTTTTTTTTTTAAAGAGAATTCTTCCTTTCCAAGTCCCGCAGAAAACACTCTCGCACGACCAAACCACGGACCCTGGTGTGACAGTGAGAATTTTTTTTTTTCACGGACAGTCACAATCATAATGATCAGGAAAAAAATATTACAGTCTTAAATGACTGGAGACTAGATCAATGATTCAATAAGAAACTCATTAATTGTCTTTAAAAATAATAATAATAATAATTTGGACATAAAATTTAGTTGTGAAATATAAAAAGAAAAACTTTCCTCGACGAACAAAACAAACAAACGCAGTTGAGGCTTAAAACTGAGACAGCGCTGCCTTTAACTTTCATTTCCACTTCACAGTTTCTCCACTTTTACAGCAAGAGAAATGTAATCCGTTTACTGTGGTTTAGCTTTAAAAAGGTTGGGAAGAAAAAGTTGAATCCGTCCGTTACAAAAAAAAAAAAAAAAAAAAGTTCTGAAGTTGTCTCGTGCGTAAAGCTTTACGCAGCGGATCCTTCCGAGCGCAAAAAAGAAAGGAAAAACAAACAACCTTTGGAAGTCCCGGTTAAAAGCGCGTTAATAATAATAATAAAAAAAAGTAAGATTCTTCCACGATGTTAAATGAGGTATCAGAAAAGGTTTGAACGATCAAGACGCCTCACTGTGCAACACGGAGTATTTTTTTTATTTATTTTTCTCCCCCCCCACCCCCCCCGTAACGCAGCGTGAAATTTCAGCGCAATAAAGTCGTTCCAGGCAGAAACCAAGTCCTACCTGGTGGTGATAGGGGCCGTAGGAGCTGAAGTAGGGCTGAGGACCAAACACTTGGTACATCACATCCAGGCAGCTCATGGCGGTGCGAGTCACGGAGCGGAGCCGAGCGCCGAGTCGGGCCGCGGAGGAATCATTAATCCGGGCGGGGAAGGGCGCAGTGCGGACGGACAGCTGGAGGAGGACCCCGCGCTGCTGCTCTGCGCTTTTAACGCGCCGGACTGCGGCCTGGCGCACTGAAGGGAGCCCCCCCACCACCCCACCCTCTCCGCTCTCCACCCCCCCCACCACCAGCAGCAGCAGCCGCACGTTCCAACCTCGGCTGACGCCTTCCCTCGTCCACCAATCAGAGGCCAGAGATCCTGGGGGAATCATAAAGTAGATCCAGATCGACCTTGTTGGTGGTCTGAAAAATATTTATCATGTGTTAATGTCGCACGTGACCGTAACGGCTTGATCGCCTCCTGCTGGCCTGGTTGCAGAACACAAGCTCCTCCTCCAAGCGACCCGATGTTGGCGCGTCAGACGGCGGCCAAATTAAAAGTAAAGGTGAAACTTTGTCGCCGTCAGTTGAGCTTTTTGTTTGGAATTTGACAGGAACACGCAGCTCCGCCGCCAGGTTACAGACCATCAGTAGAACAAGCAGCATTTTGATAAAGTCTTGATTCAAGTGTTGCAAACTGAAAACAACACAGACATCTCAGACAAACGCTGTTCACGCAATCCAAAGAAAACAACAACAACAACAACAACAACACAAACAGAAGCAACAAGCACCAAAACAACAACAAAAAAGTTTCCTAGCCGTCACTGGACTCTTAGATGCAGCAACACAAGGAAGCCGTTTGCAGGGCATGAAGCGCTCGACGCCGCACTTAAAGAATTTCACAAGTGGCATTTAGCGCTAATTGAATGAGTAAACATATCAGATAGGGCCAATGAGTGGAATGTGATGATGTGAGGTCCCACAATTCCACAGCGGCCTCCCGAATGCTGGGGGGCCAAAAGGTCAAATAGTTTGCTCCCAGTTTGGGCCCGTCGTTGGGGGTCAGAGGTCACCGGCAAACTGTTAGCAAGCAGCCAAAACAAAGCTAATAAACTCGAGTCTATCAATCCATCAATCTCGGACTTCTAGCGTTGATGAAAAGGGGAGAGACCGGTTGAGTTTCCTCCGACCAAGAAGTTCACACGACACAACGTAGCGTAGAGTGTGTGGCGAAAACATGATAGATGTGCAACAATGTCTCTGATATCTCAGTGGGCTATCAGGAGTCGCTCGGTTCACCGTCGGCTCCTTGCAGCTCCAACATCAACAACAACAAACATTTCCAATTCTTTTCTTTTTTTCAATTCCACTTCCAACAATTGCCTCCAACATCTTTTTTCTTCTCCCCATGGTGGTGGCATTCACCCGTCCTTTTGCCACCCCACCCCCCACCCCCCGCACCCCTCCCCCTCCAACCAGCACACCTGTTCCTGGCCACAAGTGGCTGAGAGAAACTATTAAAGAGCCCAGAATAAGCGTCCATTGAGGAGCAGCTCGGTTCATCTGGCGGCCGCGCCGGGCGCCATCGATCGGCGGGGATGGTTGAGGCCGGCCGAGCTTCAAGCAGGAATTTTCAATCAGGGGGACCGGCAGCCCGACGCTCCTGCAGCCTCCAGGAGCGTCGGCAGGAAATGAATTGCGGGTGCGTCGGCGAGGGAAGGCCGCGTCGGCACAAAGAGCGTCGCCTCGCCGCCGCCGTCTTCAGCGCCTTTTCATTTGCGGCTCCGCGACCTCCAAGCAGGAGGGTTGCGGGTTCGACTCCTGGGCCACCTCCCCCCCGCCCCCCCTCCCCTCACCGTGAACTGGTGCTGGGAATCAAACTCGCAACCTTCTCGCTGCGAGGCGATGATGTGAGTGAACAGCTGCACCTCGGTCGCATGTTCTCAGGTTCAGAGCGCGTCAGTACCTCCTAGTGTGTGTGTGTGTGTGTGTGTGTGTGTGTGTGTGTGTGTCTTCATTTGCAGTGTGGTGGGGTTTTTTTTGTGTAACATTGTAACAACAAGTGTTGTCGTTTCTAAAGTCGTCTCAACTGTTTGACTCTGAAACTGAAACGGACCAACAGCACAAAAATGAAATACAACTGCGACAGCAGCTCGTGCCAAGCACACACACACACACACACACACACACACACACACACACACACACACACACACACACACACACACACACACACACACACACACACCTGTCGCACAAAGAAACAATGGGGTTGTGTGTCCAGGTCTTCCTCACACTACTCCATTCATCATCATCATCAGCAGCAGCAGCAGCAGCAGCAGCAGCAGCAGCAGCAGCTCTTTGGACACGCCTGACAACCACTTCACTGGATTTATTGGAACATTAGCGGCCAGTTTATTATTCATCCCAGATGAAATTACCATTTTTTCCTTTTACAGAGTCAAGCAGAGCGGCGTTCAAATCTATTATGAACTTTGCGTGACGGTTTTTAAATTTCTGTAAATTAAAACAAGCAAACCGAGAAAAAAAAAGTGTGTGTTTGGCAGCCGCCGATTCTGCCAGGTGTCCCTGTGAAAAAGATGAGTGAGGTCTGTAATGTTCAAATGTGAGAAACAGAATGGAATAAAAAGAAAAGAAAATATTTAGTTTTTGGAATAAATCCAGAGAAATATTTGAAATAAAATCAAATGGAAGACACTGGAATATTTGATCCACAAACTCATTATTGTAGCCAAACGTCTCATTAAAATTATTCAAAGCTTGTGCTGGTTAAAACAACCAACTGGTCATTTCACTAATAGCAAAAAATAGATAGAATAGCTTGCATAAAAATACTCTTCAATCTTCCTCTCTGCAGACTAGGCCGAGCTCTAGGGTGAGATTTTAGGAATTTGTTCGTTACGAGATATCAGATTCTGATATGATCGCGGAAACACCACAAATTTCATTTGCTTATGAAAAGGGAGGGGGGGGAGGGGGGGAAATGTGGTTTGGTATTTTCTGCAGAGTCGAAGAGAACCAGCGGCATCCTCGAGAGCGAGGGGAAAAAAAAACAAAACAATCCCAGCGATGCGGGGCTGCTGGAAGTGAATCGGCCGCCGTCGTAAAGTTTAGCCCGGTGAACTTGACCCGCAATCCACCGGTGGGGCGGCCGCGGCCTCACTGGCAGCATCTGCAAGCGAGCTGAAGACATTAATGAGGCCGTTTGCAGGACAGCGGCCGTCCCGGCCAATCCTGGGGCGAGCACAGTGTGTGGGCCGGACCGCGGCTGATGACTCCGGCAAATCTTTAAGCAAGCTTTCGAAGAGATGATTTTGTTTTTTTTTTTCCTTGAATCACACCAATCCTTCAGCTTAAAACCAATCCTACAAATAAAAGGGACGACAACTGAACAAATCCCTGCATGCCGGCGTTTCAATGCCTCTGCTGCGTTTGGTGGCTCCGGCAGCTGCTTTGCATCAGCACGAGTGTTTAACTTTGAGCACTAATTGGCCAGAAAATCGGCAAAGAATGAACAAACACCGGCGAGACGCACGTCAGTCTGCGGCGGCGGTGAAACTATTCAACGCAACCAGCGAGGGGCGCCGTCAAGCCAAAGCCGTCAGTCAACAACGAGTAAGAAAGAAAAACAGGAAAAAAAATTTCTGCACCGCCAATTAAAAAAAATGTGTATATATATATATATATGTGTGTGTGTGTGTGTGTGTGTGTGTGTGTGTGTGTGTGTGTAAAAAGTAAAATTATTAATCTTGCACAATCAAAATTGTCCCGTGCCACATATTTAGAATTAAGGGGCTTCCAGTGAGGTTGTGACTTCATTAAATGAACGAAGAGGCTGAGTGAGAAACAAGAGGAACCTTCAGGTTGCATGATCACATCGTTACCACCTCCTCCTCCTCCTCCTCCTCCTCCCCCCCCCACCTCCTCCTCCTCTTCCTCCCCCAACCTCCAACCTCCTCCCCCTCCCCCTCCTCCTCCTCCTCCTCCTCGGGCCCCTGGCTGCCGGGCCCTCGGCCCCTGGCGGCTGCTGACAGGCCCAGCTGTCTCCTCTCCTTTGCCCTTGGCTGTCGCTCGTTAATTTCCACCAAAGGCTCCCTGAGCGACAGCTTGGCATCATAGTGACCATACTAGGAGAAGAGGTGCCGGGCCGGACAAACACACTCGGACCAACACTCACACACACACACACACAGTGACACACACACAACATGTGCAGCGCCGCTGAGCTCCTGCAGTCGAGACGGAATATTTCTCCTCAGCTTCGACTCCTCTGTCTATTATCTGTCATTTGATTTAAAACTCACGTGTTGTTCCTTTCATTTATCTCCTTCATTTAAAGGCACAGTGGAGATTCTCTGCCGCTGAATTCCCAGTATAATGGCGCTAAGCTATCGGTGCGGCATTCCGCAGGCTGCAGAAAGTGAGAGCGCTGAATCCCAACAATTTACTGTTTACAGCTGCCACTTGTGTGTGTGTGTGTGTGTGTGTGTGTGTGTGTGTGTGTGTGTGTGTGTGTGCACGTGTTGCGTGTTAATTGCAGACCCTGGGTCCGTCTCCTCTCCCCCCCCTCCTGCTCGCCTCCACGCCGCCCCCTCTGGCCCAGCAATGTAAATGAGATCCGCTAATGAATGTTTTCTCTCATCGCGCTCAAGTGCAAAGCATGAATGCCGCCGACGCGCAGCTCGCCGCTCCGCTTACCGCCGCGCTGCGGCCGGCATGCGGCCCAAATGAAAATATACACGGGCGCAAACCGCGCCTGGCATCCGCTCTTAACAAGCTGCAGAAACACTGCGTGGCGCGGCTGCTATGCGGCGGCGGGAATCCCGGGAATCTTCGCTCCCGGCTCTTCCTCTCGTCGGCTGTCACCGCCGCCGTCGCCGTCGGGCTGCGGCCCTCAGGCTGCGGCCCTCAGGCCGGCGCACTGAGCTTGAAGTGCTGCCAAGTCGGGAGAAATGCGAGGAATATTTTCCGGCTAAACGGCAAAATAAAAGGCGAGCGAGAGGACGAGGAGCTACTGAACAGTTTGGGAAGGTCCAGAAGTGACCTTTGACCCCAGCATCAATTTAAGCCAATAACGTGGCGACTGGAGGAAATAATTGTAATCAAATCAGGCAATTTCTGACATCAAATCCTTTTCTGGTGAAAATTGAACTAGCTCTTGTACTTCCCGTTTTCCACAAAGTCGTGATGCAGGAAAAAAAAAACGACAAATCAGACAATCTTAGCCTAAAATAGTTGAACACACTGCTGCACTGTGGACGTCCCACTGACTCGTCGTCCTGCTTGATGCGGAATTCCTGAATCAAAAGCAGGAGCAAAGCAGGAATTCTGGAGCTGCTGCTGCTGCTGCTGCTGCTGCTGCTGCTGCTGCTGCTGCTGCCGAGCCGGCCTGGAATTCACAGCTCGACGCTGATCAGCAGGCAGATTGCTGCGCTGGGGACGGACGGGGGTGGTGAAGGTGGTGGTGGTGGTGGTGGTCGGGGGGGGGGGGTGCGGGGGTTCACGTCCGCAAGGTTCCCACACAGAGCGACACTTAACACGCGTGAAATCCGACAAGCGAGGAAATTCATGTCACGCTGGACTGGGCTGCCTGTCAAGGCCGCTTCTTCATGTTTGATACCGCCAGAGTGTCGCTGCAGCGCCTCCTCCCTCCTCTGACTGAAAGGCTGCTTCTTAAAAATAAAAGGAGAAGTTTGTTCATTTTACAGGACAGTGATGACGAACGAGGAGCGAAGGATCGTGGACGCGTCGCTGACACGACCGCCGCTTCCTGCTCCCAGTTCCTCCTTTTTGCTTCTTTTCTTCACTCGTTTGACTCTTCGGAGGTGGTACAAAAAGCAGCCCCTTTGTGATGTCACACGGGGACGCTAAAGACCTCGCCCAGCCTTTTAGGGACCAGACATGCAGAAATGTCCAGAGCAGGGGAGGGCTGCTGCTGCTGCTGCTGCTGCTACTGCTGCGACTGCTGCTGCTGCTGCTGCTGCTACTGCTGCTGCTACTGCTGCTACTGCTGCTGTTGCTACTGCTGCGACTGCTGCTGCTGCTGCTGCTACTGCTGCTGTTACTGCTGCTGCTGCTGCTGCTGCTGCTACTGCTGCGACTGCTGCTGCTGCTGCTGCTGCTACTGCTGCTGTTACTGCTGCTACTGCTGCTGTTGCTACTGCTGCGACTGCTGCTGCTGCTGCTGCTGCTGTTGCTGTTACTGCTGCTGTTACTGCTGCTACTGCTGCTGTTGCTACTGCTGCGACTGCTGCTGCTGCTGCTGCTGCTGCTACTGCTGCTGCTGTTACTGCTGTTACTGCTGCTGCTGCTACTGCTGCTGTTACTGCTTCTGCTGCTGCTGCTGTTACTGCTGTTACTGCTGCTACTGCTGCTGCTGCTGCTACTGCTGTTACTGCTGCTGCTGCTGCTACTGCTGTTACTGCTGCTACTACTGCTGTTACTGCTGTTACTGCTGCTGCTGCTGCTGTTACTGCTGTTACTGCTGCTGTTACTGCTGTTACTGCTGCTGCTGCTGCTGTTACTGCTGCTGTTACTGCTGTTACTGCTGCTGTTACTGCTGTTACTGCTGCTGCTGCTGCTGTTACTGCTTCTGCTGCTGCTGCTGTTACTGCTGTTACTGCTGCTACTGCTGCTGCTTCTGCTACTGCTGCTACTACTGCTGCTGCTGCTACTACTGCTACTGCTGTTACTGCTGCTACTACTGCTGCTACTGCTCCACACCGGCAGCATGGAACATTTTCCTGTTAGCGCCACCGTTTTTTTTTTCTTTTTCTTTCGTGTCAATTTTGTACGTCAACGCTGACGTTCAGCCGGTTTATCACCCGACTCATTTCGCGAGGTGCAAATTCAGTCGTCTGGAGCTCACGGCTTTGCTTTGAACAGTGTGTTTTTTTTTATTTCATTTTTTTTTGCTGTTGTTGTTCTTTTCCCCTCCAGGTGTCAACAACGCTTGTGTGTTTTGCTGCGGAAACCCGAGAAGCTGCAGCGCTGCTTTAAATGTGTCGGGCCGCGATCAGGTGGCATCATGTGACCCCGAGCGCTCTGGAAGCAGAAACAAATGTGGCAACAGAGGCAGACCGCCGCCGCCACCAGGAGGGTGAGGGGGGGGGGGTGAGGAGGGGGGCGGGGGGAGGAGTCTGTCAGCAGCACCAGTCACACGTTCTAATACGACACTGCGGCTTCATCCACTTGATCAGGTTTCTTTTCACTATGTAGGATACCGTGTGCATGCGTGTGTGTGTGTGTGTGTGTGTGTGTCTAAGTCTTGGTCATGTGACTCCTCTTGCCACCATCTTACAGTGTTTACAGATGAGATCAGTCCCCTGCTCTCTCTATTTTTGTGTGAGCATGTGCTAGTGTTTGCTTGTCCGTGTGCGTGTGCGTGTGTGTGTGTGTGTGCGTGTGTGTGCGTGCACACACACCTGCCTCCAGTCTGACAGCTCTATGAATGTCCTCATGAATCATGAGTCATGTGGCTGCTGGACCCCAAGTTAGACACGGCACTCGCTGAAACCTGGCCCTGAGTGTGTGTGTGTGTGTGTGTGTGTGTGTGTGTGTGTGTGTAGCCGAGGTCATGTGAAGGTTTACACAAAGACGTGCAACAGGGTTTGTCCTCATTCAGACAGAATTCACTCACTTCCCAACTTCTGGCCGAGTCGCTGCAGCTTCTGGCCTCCAGCCAAAGCAGCGACACAGTGGCGCTTGGTCACGGCAACACCACAACACGACGCGACGACAACACCGCCACAACACCACAACACAACACGACGCGATCTCACCCTCCATTTGGGATCCCACTTCCTGTTTTCATTGGCGTATCCCTGGCATTCTGAAGCTGTGCCTAGGAGGCTGCAGGTCGACGTGCCGCTCACTGACAGCGTGCGAAATGTCACTCAACGACTGGACAACCGCCCCAGCCGGGTTGGACGCTCACCTCCTGCCATCCCAGGCCACTTGGCTTCATCCGCCATCCATGCCAGAGTTGGTGTCAGGCAAGCAGCAGTGACGTGTGGTGAATAAAGACGAACCGAACAACCGGGCACGGAACCTGCAAAGGAGATTCAGAGAGAAATATGGAGAAAGAGTTTCATTCAATTTATTATTTAGAATAGAACAGAATAGAGATTGACTGCCACAAGTTTAAAAAAACAGGTTCAAGCTGCTACATTGGAATTCTTGTCGTTGAAAGCACATAAAGGGCAAACGTTGCGTAAGGCTGCGCTCCTAAACACACTCTGCGTCTTTATATTCAATAAACTGCAAGACTAACAGGGAAAAGGCATCGGTTAAGAGCCAGAAAAAGGGTTTGACTCGGTGTGGCTGAATAAATATTGCACATGAAGGTGCGGAAGAAGAAGAAGAAGGTGAGAAGCCCGGTGCAGCAACCCATCGGGTTCTGATCCGGCCTCCTCATCCACCTGTCCAGTCCATTTTACCCTCGCCGGAACAGACGGCTCTTGGCCCATTTGCTCACTTTGTTTATTTCCAAACTTGTTGCGCGTCGCTAACGAGGCTGTTTGACCACAAACCCGCTCGCTGGAGGAGGAGGAGGAGGAGAGGGGGATGGGGGGGAGGGGGGGGGTGAGCCACTAATTAAGCTAATCAAGCTCATTAAGGGGCTGCTCTTTTCTTTTTTTTCCCCCTTGTCAGATTAGAGGCGAGAAATGATTTTTAATCAGCCGTCCTGCTTTATATCTCCACCACACCCCCCTCCCCCGCCCCCCCGCCCGCTGGCCACCCATCCAACCAGCCAGCCGTCATTCCTGCTGCCTAACCTGCGCTTGATTAGCTGAACGGCCGGCGAGGAAGAAAAGGCAGACGAGCCCGTCGGCCGCATTCCTCTTGCCAGGTGTCAGAGTGTGTGTCGGTGGCGGAACACTCACTGATGGATGGAGGGTGGGGGGTGGGGGGTGGGGGGGGGGAATATATTCCGTTGCCCAGGAGCCAGAGGGAGGCGGGCGGGCGGGCGGGCGGGCGGTCGGCGGCGGGCGAGAAGTCATCCCGGCCATTCAAATGGCAGCAAACTGGTAATTATGCAGGGCAAAAGCAGAGCATTTGATGAACATTTCTCGCATTTCAGCTCGGCTCCTTTTTCTGCAGCCTCGCCTGCTTAACTGACAAAATGCTTTTTTTTTTTTTCCTTCTTCTTCTTCTTCTTTTTTTTTTTTTTTTGTCCCACCCACCCCCCAACCCACACACACACACACACACACGCGCGCGCGCAGAGCCAACACTGACGGCGGTGCCGCCGCCCCGGGTCCCCCGCCTGACCTCGCCACCGCCTCAGGATGCTCTTAATTAGCGGCGTCTCGTCAACTGTATCTCCTCTTGCTCGTTAATTTAAAAAGAAGAAGCAGAATCATCTTCACCCTTCTCGCCTTTGTCTGAAGCAAGACGCCGCCTCATTTGCTCGCTTTTATTTTTTTTTTTGGGGGGGGGGGGGGGCTTTATAATAAGGGTTTCAGGGTGGGGGGGGCAGAGCGCGCGCGCGTGCGGGGGGGGGGGGGAGGGGTTCGTTTCACGTATAAGGTTTTCTTTGAATGGGGGGGCGGGGGGGGGGGGGGGGAGTGGAGGTGGAGGAAAGGAGAGGCTGGCTGGCTAATGAAAAGAGCCACATTCACCAAGGACCCGGGAGGCAGCTAATAAATTGGCTTGTTAAGAGGAGAAAGATCAGCATGTGACACACGGCTGCCATTCATCCCCGGCAACACAGGTGCAAAACAGGCGACGGACAAATGGGAATCAATCAATTTGCGCTATACAGCCACTGCTTGTATTGGTACACAAACGCTGGCGGACACTCACTCGGAAGTGTGTGTGTGTGTGTGTGTGTGTGTGTGTGTGGGTACGTGGTGGGTGATCAATTGAACTCTGCGTTATTCTTCCTCTCTTTTACTTGTAAAGACTCAATTTAGGTTGATTGTTTTGAGCGCTCATAAACAGGCGCGCGCACACACTGGAATCAAATGTTTACCGTGGGCCAACCAAAAAAATATGAAAAAATAAAATAAATATGAAAAAATGGGGGGGGGGGGGGGAATGAAAAGAAGGTCTCACACACATCCATCTACCTCAAGGCCAATGCCTCGTATCCCTGTGAATGGGAGAGAGACGCCACAATGGAGAAGCTGTGAATAAAAGGTAGCGTGTGTGTGTGTGTGTGTGTGTGTGTGTGTGTGTGTGTGTGTGTGTGTGTGTACCCTATTACCCAGACACGGCCACTGTTGTATGGAGGGATGACTGGGTGCAGTGAATACAAGAAGACAGTGAGAGCATGTTTGATATCTGCGAGGGGGGGGGGAGGGGAGCAGGGAGGGAAGGGGGGGGGGGGGTAAAGGGAAGGTGAAGACAAAGAGGGTGGAGGAGTTAGATGGACGGAGGTAAACAGGACAGCGACGGTGGGTTGGGGGTGCATTATGATGGGGTGTGGGGGGGAGGGGAGGCAGTGGAGGTGTGTGGTGTGAGGAGGTGGCCAGCAGCAGCAGCAGCAACAGCAGCAGCAGCAGCAGCAGCAGCAGCAGCAGCAGCAGCAGCAGCACTCCTTTTCTGCCAGTCTCCAAGCAACTCACAATAGAAGGTCAGAGAAGAAGGAGCGGCTGGAGACGACGGCGACAAGACGCAAATACAGAATAGCCCTTTATTCAGGCCGCAGACAGACAGACAGACAGACAGACACACAGACTCGGGTCCAGGGGAGTCTGTCTGTCTGTCTGTCTGGTTTGTCAAATAAAAACATCAAATTAAATACCTGAGCACGACGCACATTGATCGGAAAAGAGAAAAAAGGGAGAAAAAGAAAATTTATTTGGTAAAAAATAAAAAAAATGTTCTCCTCCTCCGTCGTCTGCAAACTTGCTTGGTCACATCGCAACAAGCACAATTACAGTGCAGACAACAGACGGCGGCTTTTTGTGGAAATTGAGCAAATTTTTTTTCTTTTTTTCTGGCCCAGGGTGATTTTTTATTTTCTTTTTCTATTCAAAGCGCTGCATTCATGTGTGTGTGTGTGTGTGTGTGTGTGTGTGTGTGAAACTGCAAAAAAAAAAAAAAATACAACAGTGACGACAAGCGTGTTGACAATATGATATAGACAATTAGAAGAACGCTGTCGGATGAACAGGAAGTACTTTAGACTTTAGACCGCAGAAGCGCTTTTTTCCAATGCGAGAGCTGCAGGAAATTTTACGGCTCCAAAGCAAAAATAATCAATGGATAAATATTTTACAGCCGCGTCGAGGTGAGGAAGAACATTTTTAATAGATATTTTTTTTTTTAGGCCACTGGGATCGTGCATTTCTTTAAATTCACTTTAAGCGCGACACTCAGGGCGGCTCAAGGCTGTTCCTCCCGCAAACCTCCCGCCGCCGCCGCCGCCACCACCTGCGCTCACAAACACATTAGCGCCAAGTCAGTTCGCTCCCGAGCACCAGAAAAGCTTTATTTACATCTGGCGGAGAGCAGAAAGCACGGGAAGGTCTCCCCGCTCCTCGGCGAGCTGGTGCTTTTCAGACGTTGCTCGGCGAGAAGTTGCCGACGAGGCCTGCGGCTCTTCAGGGAGCCGCGAGCGAGTGGCCTCTTCCCTCCTCCGGGAAAAACACGGCCGTTGTCTCCCTCAAGGCCGGCGAACAATAATGACGGAAGATAAAGAAATAAAGAAAGAAATGAATCAGAAGATGACTCGCTTCTTTCATTTTCTGAAGCGATTCAAGCTAAAAGGAAATCCTCTCGGCGCAGTGGGGGGGTGGGGGTGGGGGCTGGGGGTGGGTGGTTCTTGAAAAAAGTTGCTTCATTTTATTTATTTATTTTTTTGTATACTTTTTCTTTCTCCGCGGTGAGTTTGGCCGAGCTCAGCGTCCATTAGCGGCGCCAGCTGAAATGTATTTCTGATACATGGAGTGGCGTTAACAAAACAGGAACAATTTGCTCAAGGTTCAAGGGACGCGGCTCCACAAAAGAGAAAGGATTGTCTGCCGAGCTGTGAAAGCGCCGCAAACAACAGTGGGGGTGGGGGGGGTCGGGAGTGGTGGGGGGCGGGGGGGGGCGGTAACGGGGGGGACCCTCGGCGCCCTTGGAATTGCTTGGTAATCGCTTAAGTGAATCCTCAAACATTTTCCCCATTCTTGCATTCATATAATCATAACAGTGTATTAGTGTGTGTGTGTGGGGGGGATGGGGGGGGGGGGTATCGCATCAGTTCTAAGGCCGCTCATAGTGTTTGGGGATGAGAAAAAAAGAAAGAAAGAAAAGAAAGAAATACAGGACCCTGAAAAAAAGAAACCCTCCACTGAGAAGCAGGTAAAAAAAAATAATAATAAATAAATAAATAAATAAACAAAAAAATAGCTAAGAATTAGCCAGGAGGCAGCAGGAGACCGGGGCGAACCTCTGGTGAGACAGTTCCAGTGTTGTGTGGTTGGGGAGGATGCAAAGAAGAAGCCAAAGCTGAAGACGAGCGACTGCTCCACTCGAGGAGAGGCCACGCCACTCTGACTCCGCCTGAATGGCACCGGTTCCTTTCTCAGCGAAAAGCCCGTGGGACGGCGAGAACGCCAGAGGAGGAGGAAGGAGAAGGGGCGGGGGGGGGGGAGGGAACGGCGAGCGGCGGGAAGAGAAAGCAGGAAAAGAATGAAGTGAACTTGAAAAGTTTTCCGCCGGACGGACGGACGAACATGAGAGACGGCGTTAAATGTGTTCCTCGGTGTGTGTGTGTGTGTGTGTGTGTGTGTGTGTGTGTGTGTGTGTGTGTGTGTGTGCGCGCGGTGCGCTCCGCGTACACACCAGCGCTCTACCCGGTGGTCGATGTGGCGGAATGTGGAATGAAAAGTCGATCTTTTCACTCGGCCTCGCCGGGTGGACTTGCGGAGCGCCATGAAAGGAGGACGAGCGCTAAATGCTCCACTCTCCGCTCTTTACAATTCCCCGGCCTCACACTCAACCTCTCCTGCTTTCCCCACCAGACATTTCGGTTGGCCGTGGCCTCATGTACAAATGTCAAAAATACACCTGCTGGATGGTTTTACTACCGTCTGCGGTGAAAAAAAAAAAAAAAAAAAACTCACCAACCGAGGTCAAGACAACGTCAAGACCAGGAAGACATTTGGAGTTCGACGTCAAGACGAGACGGAGACTTTGTACCTCAAAGGAAAATAAGAAGAAAAAAGAAAAGAAGTGCGCCACGTCCGCTGACGTGTACGTGTGAAAAAAGTGTTTCCATGACACTTTTGCGATAGACCTCCATATGGATACGTCTGAAAAACCACCTCATGAGACCTTTTGAGGTTTTTCCCAAGTTCAAGTGTTTTTTACTGCAATATTTAGGTTTTGCGCAATTCTAGCGGTCATGGAAACGCAGCTACTGCAGTGTTGGCCGAGTCTCGACTCCAAAATCCCGAGAGCGTCCAGCCCGAGAGGCAAGGCGGAGTAGGAGTACGGGTTCGAGATGAGACCGAGACCTTTAAAAAGTGGTCTGGAGACCACGACCCATCTTGAGTGCAGCAACACTCGCTGTTGCAGATGTTAGCTTGCTGTTGCAGATTTTCACAGTAGCGCGCGGGTTAGCACGCTGATGAAAGCTAACCTTGGTCGTGTTGTTAAAAACAAAAAAAAAATCGATTAGTGTGAATAAATCTGTTTTGTTAAAATATTAGGAAATTTTCGCCGCAATATTTTTCATTGTGACTGATAGCGCAGGCGGGGCAGCGGGGGCAAAGCTAGCAAGCCTGCTGGATTAGCGCCCATTGTAAACATGGAGCGTTGCTCCGCAAAACTGTCTCAGCAGTTTCTTTTTTTGAACAAAATGATCGGGTTGGGAAACGACGCCGACACCGAGCAACACGATTCAAATAAATGGCTACAGTAACTTAGCGGAAGGCTACAGTAACATAGCGGAAGGCTACAGTAACTTAGCGGAAGGCTACAGTAACTTAGCGGAAGGCTACAGTAACTTAGCGGAAGGCTACATCCACGCAGAATAATAACAATAGAAAACTTTGCTATTAGAGGTTCACTGTCAAAGAAAACGTACAACAAATCTCTCAAATAATAATAATAATAATAATAATAATAATAATAAAAAAAGAAGCTTTTACCTTGGCGGTTTTAAAAGAAAACAACTCAATACAGGGAATGTAAATGGGCCGGCGGTGGGAAGAATGGCTCATGGTCTCTATAACTTTTCTTCTGTTCCGTCTTGGAGAGTCTTGTTTACCTTGAGGCGGCATTCATTTGCCCTTTCTTCTTGGAGAGAATGAAGCGATGAAACATCCATTCACCGGGGAAGTCGTGTTAAACAAAGCGGCCGGCCGGCCGGCAGGCGCACGACCGCATTCGCTCTGCTTTTCAGCGTCGCTCGTCTCCGTGGCAGGAGCCTCGGCGCAGTGTTTAACGTTTTTTTTTTTTTTTGACAAGAGTGCTTCAGCGATAAATTAATCAAGTAGACAATTTTCTTCAGACTATTTTTTTTGTTGTTGTTGTTGCATTGAGAAGTCGTACGTGAGGTGTTTTTTTTTTTTCCCTCAACATATCCTGCGCTTTATGTCTCAAAAAAAAAAACATTCATCCACTTAATACGCACTTCAGGATGGGAAAAAAGGGGAGCGTGGAGGAGGGGGGGGGGGCTGTGGGGGGGGGGGGAGATTGGAGAAAAAAAAAAAAAAAAGAGCGAGAACTGCGAATACATAAAATACCCTCAAGGCCGCAAAAAAAAAAAAAAAGCAGAAGTGGAGGAGCGAAGTGAGGGACAGGCGGCTGAAGGGCAGAGCGCCGCCCGCCATTTTAAAGTGAAATTAAATTTCAACATCGACCATTGAGGCGACGCCGAAGACGCGACGAGAGTCCCGTCGACGCCTGCCGGTCTTTGCCAAGGTGAGCCGAGTCGGGAGAGAGTCTGATAAGGAAAGTGAGAGAAAGAAGAAAAAGTCTTTTGTGCGATCTTTTCATCCCCTCGGCGGACGTGCTTGACTGGCGGAGAATAGTTTGTTTCTTTCACGCGGCAGGAATGCGTTCCCGTTTGCAAAGTGTGCGCGCCGAGCCGCTCGCTCGCTCTATTACTCGCTCGCTCGCTCACTCGCTCGCTCTCAGACTCCAGCCGTCGTTTCTTCATGGCTTTCTGTCGACGCGGCCCCGCCCCCACACGCCTTCCCTCCACGCGTGTCACTTGACGATAAAAATTGAAGTACAAAAGCACAACTCTGAGATGAAGGTTTGCTGAAGTTTGAAAAAACAAAAAAAAACAAAAAAAAAAAACCCAAAGAAAATCAGGAGAAACAAAGTTTATTTTGAAGGGAAAGTTTCTTTTCTTATATTCACACAGTTTTCAAGGAAACTGAAGACGACCACGCGTGAAGTGAGCGGCCTTCCTTCTATTTCGTCTAACGCAGTCATGGTCGCTGCATTGTACTCACGGGTTCACATCCTCTGCACAATACTCAGAACTTCCAAGCCAATACATAAGTGTAAGGATCTGACAAGATGCCAACTGACTAACTTTGCCAAGTTGGATGTGAGAACCAAGAGGAAGAAACAATTGTTGGTTATCTTGCACGCCGTCTCTGCCGGCCGGCCCAACCATACTTAGAAAACACAGGAGGCTCCCCGTCCGCTGTAAGTGGACGCGCCTCAGTCAGTTGTGACAGCCAATCGGATCTCAGCTAGCCAGCTAGCTAGCTAGCTAGCTGGCTAGCTGGGCCTTACGCTGAATTTCTGTGATCGGAGTTTTGACGGCATCAGTTGCCTCACTTCCTCTTAGTCTTAATGATGATTTCAATGATCCGGGACCTCCGGGTTTTGCTCAACCAGGTCGCCTCCATGAAAGGTGATGTCATGCGTTAGCGTGGTTCTGCACGGATTCCTTTAGGAGGGACTAAATATGACGTCGCTGATGGCCTAAGCGTGAGATGCACGGCAAGTGGCCACTGGCAGCTCACACTGTGCTAACACTAGAGGCCAATAATGAAAGCTAACCCTGCGTTAGCGTAGCATTTAATGAGACTTTTAGCGATGCGTCACACTTGCGCCGCTTCATCACGCGCTACTTTTCCAGGACATTCCAGCTGCGGCTTCCGCACGCATCTCTCACACCTTTCTGTCCGCGTGTGCTTTGGTAGTTTACGGAACAATTTTCCTCGCGAGTGTGACGATGATTTAATTTGACTCGCTCGTCGTTGTTTTTATCTGCCGGGTCAAGATAAAAAAACAACTGGGTTCCTCGCGGTGAATGGAGGATTTAGCGTCGGCGTCTTGAGTGCCTCTCCGTTGCCACTCGTGCAGTCGTCTTGGCACTGACCTCCGGTGAAACAATAACCAGACAAGTGGCGCACTTGATCCGAGTGCGAGCCGCCGAGTCGTGGGGAGTTGGTTATTCGTGGGAGTTTGTTATTCGTGGAGCTGCTGCTGAGGGGAGGAAAAAAAAAAAAAAAGATTACGGAAATTAAAAAAAAAAAAAAGTAGAGATTCTCAATATCAAATTTCAGTCGCTTTTTTTTTTTTTTTCTAAGCTTTAATATTTTAATTTTTTGAATTAAAATTTTTAAATTGATGTGAAATGTTATTGTAAATTTGAAGCATTAAACAAAACAATAAAAATCAGTTAATTTTGCAAGAGTTCAGTGTCACATGAAACCGGACTTATGAAACCGGACTTACTTCCACGCACGTTTCCTCCTTTTCACAGAACTCGCACCTGACGGAGCAGCGTTAATTGCCCGTGGTGGCGGCGGGAATTGAATGGGCGAGGTGCTTTTTTGAAATCCGCAGGACTTTTGGATGTAATTATAGCGCGAGGCGAGGGAAGTCGCGCTCGTTCGACCTCACTGCCGCCGTCGAGCGTTTAGCGGCACAAAACGGACACGCTGGAAAATCCATAATGACGCTGAATAGATGGAAATGGCGCGAGGAGACCTTGACTTTTCAGACATTTCCCGTAAACCAATCAACTCCTGATTAAATGCGCTTGCCCCCCCTCCACACTTACTCCTCCTCCTCCTACTCCTCCTCCTCCTCCTCCTCCTCCTCCCCCTCCTCCGCCTTCTCCACCTCCAAACCCACCTCTCCCTCCCTCCACAGGATGCAAGTCTGCTGCCCTCTAATGGACATTCTGAGACCTTCCGTTCTGCGTTTGCTTCTCCCTTTGTATGTACGAATGATGATAATAAAAGTTAAACCTGCCTGCTTTTTATTTATTTATTTATTTTTAATTTCTTGATAGCCACACTGTCGACAGTCATCTGATGCAGGTGGGGATATATTTCAAACTGTTACATAAATTTGTATTCTATTTGTGTAACCACTTGTGTGACATTATGAGTCATCCGTGGTTAATAAAGCTCAGTCAGTCAGTTTTATTTATTTATTTTTTTTTATGGTGTTGACCTATTTGTCCATTTATGAAATCAAGAGAAATGATGGAAATCAAAGCCCAACCAGTCAAATTATTTTTTGGTGTTTTGCTCGGGTCATTTTTTATAATTCAACCATTTGTTTAGAAAGCAGTTTCTTGAGTAAAATATTTAAGTTGCACAAAACAACTTTTAAATCACGCACATCATCAACCCGAGGGTGTGTTTGCCAAAATGTACAGGGCTTCCTCTGGAAATAATCTGAACTATTCCCATGCATTTACATTGCTCTGTGGAGGCAGGAAGCTCCATCTTTTGTCCCGTCTGAGGCCCTCGTGTCCGGCGACGGGCGGAAACAACCTCCTTCCTGGGGGGGGGGGGGGGGGGGGGGGGCACAGACGGAGCCTCGGGCTCCTGGAGGCTGCGTCAGTTCAAGTTCTGGTTAAACATTGGCCCAAAGTTTGTCTTCCGCCTTCTGTTGTTTTTACGCCGACGCTGCGGCCATTGTTGGGAGCCGTTATTGACTCAGTAATTAAAGTATTTTAACGTGGGGATCCTGTAATCATTACACACGCCGCCATCTGTCCCTGCGTCTCGGCAGGAGCACCTGACATGGATTTTTTTCCTCCAGGGGAGATAATGTATTGAAAAAAAGGGAAGAGAAAAAAAAACTGCTATTAGTCGACTGTGTGTTTTAGCAGCGGCTAATTCGATTCATTCTTTTGCTTAAATACAGAGATAAGAAATAAAATGTATTCTATTTTTTTTTTTTGTGTGTGTGTTTCATTTGCTTATCTCCACACTGTATTGTGAGGCCTTTTGTGGTTTTTATGGGGGGAGGGTTGGGGGGGGGTGTTGTGTTGGATGGAGATTATCTTTAATAAAATATTTTGGTGGCCGGGAAGATTAAGAAAAACACACAGCGAGATCACTTGAATTTGAAAAAATACGTCATTTAAAGGAACTAATTGTAATAATAGTAATTGTCTCTCTTTTTTTTTTTTTTTTTTAATTTTCAGACATTCCCAAAGTTCTAAATACATTTGTCACCTTGATGCAGCAGATTTTTTTTTACATGAACAAAATTAGAAGACACTCACCCTGCTTTTGCAGTTGCCCGCTGCTGCAGACACATCATCAACTCGGCAGCAACGCGGGAGAAATTACAAATAAAAGATATTTCAGGGATGTTTCGCTCTTTTCATTTCATCACTTCTTCATCCGTACCCCACCATATGTCCTTGTTTGTACTCCTTGTGTCTGATGAGGAAGTTGTAAACCGTCGGGGGGGTTGGGGGGGGGGGGGTGGTTTCAACATGGGGGCAAAAGTGCAAAAGGCCGTGGACGGAGTTGCAAACGAGCCGGAATTTATTATTTTCTACAAGCCTCCTTTGAATGTCAACAGACTGAATGAACACTTCCATCAGCACCGCACACAGCCGGTTGCAGTCCGGAGACTTTCACTGAGGGAGCTGGTGGTGTGCGACAGGCGGCAGCGGGTTGGAGTGTTTTACTGCTGTTTGTCGGCAGCGGGCCGACCCCCGACGTCACCTCCCATCTGGCTCCGCCCCTTTTATGGCATCCCATCTGCTTCGGCTGCAGACGGCTCTCACTCCTCGCCTCGCGCTGTCTCGTGTGTCCGGTGCGAGCGAGCTGTTAGCTCCGCCCCTTTTCTCCTCAAAGGACGCCGATTGGTCTGGTTCGCATTCTGACCCAAGCGTGCACCTGCTACAATTCAGACTTGAAATCTCAGGAATTCCCGCTGGCACGGAAGGCAAATTCCATGTTTGAAAATTTTTCATGTACACATAAATGATGGAAAACCTGCATCAAAGCCCAATGTGCCACTCTTTCAGCGAGTTTACTCATTTATCCTCGTTTGTTTTATACAAATAAATACGTCGTCCTGTATCACAACCAGTGTCAGTCCTCAGGTGTGCAGCTCTGTTGCAGGTTCATATGGGTACCTTACGTTCAGTGCACGCACACACACACACACACACACACACACACACACACACACACACACACACACACACACACACACACACACAAGCATCAGACCAGCCTGGATCTGCAGCACTTTTTGACAGAGTCTCCAGCAGGGGGCGCTCGGTCACTGAACCCCTCCCGCCCCCATGAACACGGTGTTGATGGGCGGCAGCGACGACACCAGGTCCTGCACGTCGGCCGAGGACGGCCCGCGCTGCTGCGCCAGCAGGGCCTCCTGCGAGGTGAAGGTGGGCGGAGCTCCGAACATGCAGGGGGCCGATCCTGGCGGGAGGAGAGTGGAGGGAAGAGCGGTGGCGGCGGGAGGGGTGGGGGAGGGGGGCAGTAGGGAGGAGAGGCGAGATTTTACCGACCTGCTCGGCGACATCTCCGTATTGTGCAAAACAATCATCTGTATTAAACCTGAACATCCCATAAGGTTCAGGTGAGTGACCCGGCCAGGTGCTGGCTCCGCCCCCCTAACACCACCGCACCCTCGTCTTGTTCCAACATTGCGGCCCATTCATTTCAAATGCCCTTCAGGCCCAAGAGATTTATTTTTTTTGCTGCAGTACCTCGAGTGGCCACTGGGAAAAATTGGCACGATTATAAAATAATCTCAACCTGAAGAATTTTCTTGACGGAAGGCTGATTTTTCTCGGCCTTTATGAAGACACATTGATCCTTGACACTCGCCGCACAGTTTCCATGCTGGTACGCTAATGAGATTAAATCTGGGGATTCATCTCATTAATTCTCAGAATTAATCTCATCATTTGATTTATTTCTGCAGGTTTCAATATTCAACTTAAGACCGTGTATTTATGGGAAAACATTAACTTTGCAACATGGGAGAAAAATGTTTGCAATTCAGCTCGTTTTTTAGCTTCTGACCTGCCACAGCTTCGGCCTCGGTGAAAAATGTTGTCTTCCTCCCCGGCTCGTCCAGGATGTTGAGCGGGTCGTGAACCTCCGAGTACGCCGAGGGGAACGGCCGCAGGCTGCCGACGGTGCTGATGACGGACACGTGCTGGTCCACCAGCGACGCCATGCGCTGGCTGTCTAGGTAGCCGCCGTTGCCGTAATAACCTGTCGGAAGGAGAAATGTTGTTTTTTGTTTTTTTTTTCTTTTCCCGGCTCAAGGAAACCCAACGATATTTGGTTTCTGTTTGTCTCATTTGTCTTTTCAGGTCCATTCTTCAGCTCGGCGTGCCACGGAGAGAGCTTGCAGCAGCGGAGCAGCCAAACTTAAGAGGTCAAGAAGCGCTGAGCAGAAACCCTTTCTTTAAACTTTGAATTGGGAAATCACAAAACAGATTTGGCACGCCTGAAGGATGAACGTATGTGAGAGAAGATCAGGGGAGTGAAAAGAAGAACGTGTCATTGTTTGGGGACAAAACAAAAATTTAGGTTGGAAGCTGCAATGGTGAAGAGTCGTTTGGCAACACAATGCCCACAAACAAAATCAATAAAGCTAGAACAACCTAACAGTAGGCCTGAAATGTGTTATTTCTTTATGACTGAATGTTTTGATTCCTTTTTTCAACGTGCCAATCTCAGCTCAATATGGATTTTTTAACTGCAGTCAAAAGGTCCAAGGTAGAGAAAGGCATTAATTGTTCAACATTTATATCGTCAGTTTGGAAATGAAAACTTCTGCCCGTTGGAAGTTTCACGAGTTTCAAAAGTAGATTCAATTTTACAAATTAAACAAAAAATAAATAAATAAATAAACAGAGAATTAAAGACAAGTGGAGGCTTTCTCTTAAATTGCTTTGGATTACTTTGGCACCTCACAATCATTTCAAGCATGTCTAAGGTCCAACAAAGCCTCAAGGTTTAGTAGGAGGCTGTAAACAGAGGGCTAAATATGCCAGTATTTTTCAGATTATTTTAATTGTTCCTCTAATTATCGATTACTCTGAAATATTTTTGAAGTCTCTTTGTCACTAAGCCAGGTTTAGAAAAGATATCAGCAAACAATCTACTTACCACTGTGTCCTGTTGCACCGTAAGTCTGCCCCTGACAGCCGCCGCCAACAAATCCAAAGGCCTCTGGTGACTCCAGGATCTGAGGGTCCAGTCCCTGCTCGGCCTGGACCGGGTCGGAGCCGGAGCTGTAACCAGAGGCAGCTCGGGCCGCGGGGCCGTAAGGCGTCAGCGAGCACTTGACGACGTTGGCTGAGTGGTGAGCTGAGTGCTGCTGCTGCTGCTGCTGCTGCTGCTGCTGCTGCAGACTGTAGAAGGCCTCCTTGGTCAGGTGGGCATCATTGTAGGAGGGGTAGCGGGAGAGTTGATAGGCCAGAGATGAAGCCTGGGACTGGACCGGAGCCAGACACTGGTTCTGAGAGGACGGCCTGCAGCTATCAGATCAGATCAGATCAGATCAGGTCAGATCAGATCAGATTAGATCAGATTAGACAGACAGAGAAGTAAAATGGCAGAGTGACGCTGACCTGAGCGACGCCTGGTAGTTGGAAAGTGAGCCGCTGGCTGGCGAGATGTATCCAGAACTGGTCTGAGGTAAACAGTGGTACAGGGTCTCCGCGTACGAGGCGCAGGGGCCAGGCTGGCTGATGGCGCTGAGAGACGTCAGGCAGGAGGAGGACGAGGAGGTGATGGAGGTGGAGGAAGAGTTGGTGGAGGAGGAAGAGGAGGAGGTGGAGGAGGCGAGGACTCTCCCCGTCGTGGGCCCCTGGTTGATGACAGAGCCACGGTGCACTAGCGCAGCCGGGGAGATAGGGGGCGTCATGAGGGGGCAGCTGACCTGAGAGAAGTCCATCTGTGCTGCTGTGTGTGTGTGTGTGTGTGTGTGTGAGAGGGGAGAAAATACACTCCAGTCAACCAAGGAAGTCGGATTGTTAACGTCAAACTGTACGTTTCCAGCAGCTAACAGCTTATAAAAACGCCACCTACTGCCGATTTACAAAACTGCAGCATTCACTCTGAATGTAATTACCTGACACTGTGAACCCAGCGGGTTCCGCCCCCTGGTACATGGCGGTGCCGGTTTCCCCGCCTTGCTGCTGGTTGATGGACAGCGACATGTAGGCGTGTTCTGCCAGAGACTCGTTCTTCACCGACTGGTCGGTGACGGCACCGGCCTTGTTGCGATTGGCTAAGAAGCAGGAACTGGGGGAGGCGGTGAATGCGGCTTTGCTTGCGTCTGAAAATATACATAATAATGTATTTAATATATTTAAAAAAAATACATATATATATGTGTAATAAATAAAAAAATATTTTAATCCTCTTGGGTTATGCTGCTTGTAAAAATGTGTTTTTATCTTTATTTTGATAAATTATATTGTTTAAAAGTAAAAATTAAAAAAAACAACAATATATTAGTAAAAGGAGAGGGGAAGATTCCCAACCACCTGTTGAGCTGCAAATCTAATTGGAGATGATGTGTATCTGTGTGTGGCCTTTGTTGACTAGTACCTGCATTCTTCATGTATTTGTCCAGCAGGTTCTGCAGGTCCTGCTCCTTGTCGTTGTTGAACTGAGTCTCCAGCGCCAGCAGGATGTACTCGTCCAGCAGCATCCTGATCAGGTGGAAGGAACCTGTGCCGTGTCAAAAGAAAAAAAAAAAAGAAAAGAAAAAGAGGTGTGTAGGTCTGGACAGAAGTGTTATTTATTCTTCTTTGAATGTCCCCAGATGGTTTGATTCCTACTCAGCTTGTTGCTTATCTGCTGTTTGACCTCAGGCGGCTTTTGTTTGACCTGCAGGGTCGCAGGTTTTTCAAGCCTGGTCTCTGTGAGTGCGTGTGTGTGTGTGTGTGTGTGTGTGTGTGTGTGTGTGTGTGTGTGTGTGTGTGTGTGTGTGTGTGTGTGTGACATGGGGTCGCCACATGGTTCGTGTTTATTCACATACACTTTCTGTGTGTGTGCGCGCGTGCGTGTGTGTGTGTTTAAACAAAGAGCACGCGACCTGCAGATAACAGTGTTTAGTCAGGGCCCGTCTGGCCATTACGATTTATGGTGCTATTGTAGCAATCTGCTGCAAGCTGGCTTCTATTAGGACTGTGTGTGTGTGTGTGTGTGTGTGTGTGTGTGTGTGTGTGTGTGTGTGAGTGTGTGTGTGTGTGTGTGTGTGTGTGTGCAAGAGGCACAGAATTAAATCAGCCGGCCATTAGTTCACATCAGTCACTTGGTTTTATTATGTCCAGTATGTATTTTTATCATAAATCGTGTTGCCTGATGAACTCTGATACTAATCAGCTGTTTCAGGGCCTCTCAGGTTTATGTTCCGCCGTCGTTTTTCATGTGTGACTAACGTGGATTTGAGGAATTTTGAGTGAAAGCAGCGACGCGACTCGGGCTGCACCTCGGCGTTCTTACCGAAGCTGGAAGCGTTGTTGAGCGTGAGGTTGTGCATCACCCTGGCGCCGAAGAAGCTCCACCTGAGGAGGAAGTCCTGCGCTCTCTTCTTCACCGACCGGCCGCTCTGCTTGCCAGGCTGAGCAGCAGAGCAGGGCAGAGATTTTGGTTAACACCAAGACGTTAGCCGGAGGTCGAAGGTCAGGCCAGCGGTTCCCTACCTTGATGACTTTATGCTCCACCACTGAATCCAACCACTCGATGAAGGACTCCACGGTGGCGTTCTTCCTCAGCAGCTCCTTCAGCTCCTGGAAGACGGTGACGGAGTCGTCTGCACACAATGGAAGCAAACACCAGAGGACGATCCACCGTCAAAAACAGAAGCTAACTGCTAACCTCGGCGGATGAGAACAAATCTTGGGTTTTTTTTAGGGTTACACTCAGAGTAGATGTCCGGATCGGGGTCTCCGCCAGCGGTCACACCCAGCAGAGGCTGAGAGCTGATGCTGCTCAGGTCCACTTTGTCGATGTCCGACACCATGCCGGTCACCACAGCTTGGTCGAACAGAGCCGGACGTGCAATCTGGAGTCAAGACGGTGGCAGACAACTCTTACTTGGCTACGCTGTCCCTGTGCTGTGCGCTCCTTGTGGGTTGTTGTTCTTTTTTCTACCTGAGCCAAGTGCAAGAAAGAGGTCTGCCTCTTCAGGGATGACACAAAGTGACGCGCTATGGGCAGCTTCTTGGCTGCAAGGCATTCTGGGAGGTTCTCCAGCGACGAGGCCAGCCAGCGCTCCCAGTGTTTGGCAAAGTTGCGGATATCTGACAAGAGACTGATGGAGAATTTTTACACTTTGCATGGTAGCCTTGTTGATTCGGCTCAGTCGTCAGCACTCCAGGTGGGTCGCGAATCGCATGCTTTGGTTTCTACACCAAAGCATGAAATGAAGATGGCTAACGCTAGCACCGGCATTTCATCGATATTTACAACTTCTGAAGAAGCGGACCTACATCTGATCTACATGGTTGTGCTTTATTTGAAAATGTGTCACAAAGGCTGACACCCAGGAATTTTGGAATCTGTGATCCAATAATATTCCAATATGACTGAACATTATGAAATGAGTTACAGGTGAAGTCAGGAGACAAACCAAACCTCTCAGGCATCTCCTGCATCGTTGCTGGAATCAACACATCTGTGAGAACCTGAGGAAACAGACGCACAAAAGCAATATAAGACATTTATATTTTTGAATAATGCAAAATATTCACTTTCCTGTTATGTGAGAATTAAAAAAAAAAAAAAAGTAGTGGTTTTACACAAGCACCTTGTAGAGGATGGAGTCACAGACGCAGAAGATGTCCACAATGACAGGGTTCTCCAGCAGCGACAACAGGTGGTCGGGCATCCCCTGCCAGAAATGCAGCAAAAAATTGTGGATCTGAAAAACAGAGAAACGTTTCAAAATTAAAATAGTATTAATAGCAGACTGACTTGATGGGTCTGATGGGCCATTTTCATGATGCTCACCTCCTCAAAGTTGACGTTGATGGCATTGTCCAGGATGCACTGACAGTGTGTCTTGTACATCATGATCAACGTGTCCACCTGCAGCAGCAGCAGCCGCAGCCAAATGTCATGTTTACACATTCACTGCTGCAGAAAAGTTTGAAAGAAGACCGGCAAATGCGCGCAAAAAAAACAAATTGTACCTTTTCTCTGGAGACGTTTGCCTGCAGCAGCAGATGCTGAGCGCTGGGGAAGTCCGGGAGCAACGTTCCAGTTTTGGAGCTGAGAGAGTATTTCCTGGTGAAGCCTCCCTGTAAGGAGAAAAACCAGCAGGGGAATTGGTTTCCCGATTTAATATCACGACTATTGCCGTTGATGTTTCTGTCAGCTTTAAACACTTTGAGCCAGTTTCACCGCTTCCACTGACCTCATTTTTAAGTTTACTCCCCGAGAATCTGCGATCAAAGACAAGACAAAAAAATTCCAATGGTTAACATACTCCCACAGAACACGCATCATCATCGTCAGGGAGATTAAACGAGGACAGGGAGAAAATGATGCAAGGCAGACAGTTTTTTTCTCACCTGGTTAAACCTTTTCCGGAGTAGACAGAGTGGTAATATGCGCTGCTCTCTTTGATGCCAATCCCATAATAATGGTATCTGCAAGAGGTCATGACGCAACACAAAATCATCCAGTAACCTTTGCCCCCCTCAAAATTTAAATGACGCAGGTGCAGCGGTGAGCGTCGGGCTCACTTGGAGTGTCCTCTGGTGCCGAGTCTCCTAGTGGTCAGGAGGGGGAACTTCTGCCGGATCGTCTGGCCGAAAAGTAGGGAAAGTTTTCAAATTGGCATCTTCATTCGCTTCACGTGTGTAACCCAATATTGTCAGGATCCTTGTGTGTACACACACACACACACACACACACACACACACACACACACACACACACACACACACACACACACACACACACACACACACACACCTTTCCAAAGGTAGCAGCACAAGCCGGCTCTAGCTTCTCTTTCCTGCAGAAGTCCAGGTAGTGAGCGTATAGGATGCACCGAGGCAGACACACTCCTTCACACACAATGTAATTCTCCTCCAGCCTGTTGGGAGAAAACAAAATAAGATGTCATTTAACATGCAGAGAGAAGTCATTTCTTTTTGGCATTGTGCTTAAACTCCTTGTCGCATAACAATTTTGGGTGTTTGGTGACGGAGTCGGGCCCACCACTGCAGAGTGAGCTGCGTCTGCTTCTTCTTGTCTTTTATGATCTGGCTGATGGTCCTCCTGGAGGACGAGAGGCTCTGTTTGATGCTCAAGTCCGGGCTGAAGTCCACCAGGTCCTGGTCCTCCTCAGAGGATGCTGCCTCATTGCTGTCCTCTGCCTCTAAGAAGGGAAATTGGAGGGGGGGGGGGGGGGGGGGCGTGTTGCTTTTATGAAGGCTCCATCCATTCTTACAGGTACTCTAAAATTGTATAACTACATAATTACATGAATTATTATAGGGAAATTCCTCTTCATTTCAGTTAAGGAGTCATCTGGTAGTTTTGTAATGTAAACCCATTCAAGAGCCACATTTGATCCTTGAAATCTAGTAATCTAAAAACAACAACAACTGCTTTTCAGTTCCTCTCACCTTTAATCATGTGTGAGACTCGTCTGTAATGCTGTCAACTTCAAAAAATCTGTCGTTTTAGCACTACCAAGTGGTCAATCTTTGTCACTTGTTTCACTTGGTCAAGTTTAGATTGTGGCCTCAGGGAGGGGAGAAAAAACCCCCTCACATTTATTGTCAAACGTCCTCCTGTTAATAACACAGAGTTAACAGAAAAGTGCTGCTCACTCACCTGATTTAATTCCAGAGTCGTCCTCCTGTTGAAAAAGTGCCTGTGTCTTTAAGTCAGCGCCATCTGGTGAACTGCATGTCTTTGGCAGAGGGTGAATGAGGAACACTCCATTCCTGCCAGAACTATCGCTGCTGCGTTTCATGGGCATCGTCATAAACACTTAACACTCGCGTGTCTCAGAAACAGGACGAGGAACGGGACACGGTGACAGCCGGCGGTGAGGAAAACAGTCCGCAGCAGCTCATCTGTCCTCTTGGAAATGACGTACACTCAGCACTGGGACCTTTAAAAGTCTGTCAATCCACACATGACCAAGGAAAGAAAGAAAATCACGTCCAATCTCTGTTAGGGTCCTTGAGGAAGGCAAAAGGTGAGGAGAAAACAACACCAGTGACTGACCTGAACGAGCGAGCTCAGGGTGTTAAAGCTGAGCTCCAGGAGGACAGAGCTAATGAAGCTGTGGATGCATTCATCATATTTACAGAAGACTGGGCCTGGTCCCGGTTATCAATGATTAACCCAGGATCCCTCATCCATCTGTCCATCCATCCATCTCACCTCCCACAGTCAGCTGGCCCTTTATTCCGAGAGATAAAACCAGCAGTGATTCAGTCAGAGACAGAACCAGTGTGCCCTTTATTACTTTAGTTTCTACACTTGAAATACTTGTGCACAGCTTGTGTGTTACATATACTGTTACATGACACTTGTTAATGAGTAAATTTGATTCCTTGGATATTTAAAATAAATTTAAAAAAAATCCTCAAAGTAGAGATAGTTGATTAAGGGATTTTTTTTTTGTGTAACTGAATAAATGGCAGAACATGAAAAGTAGATTACCTACTAGGAATGGCCGATATGGACTAAAAATTGTATCACAATAATTTCTGTCATTGATTGCGATAACGATAAAAGTGACGGTAAAAATAAATAAATAAAACATTTCAACTCCATCTTTTGGCATTTTTTTTTTGAAACCGCACATTTTTGAAACGGCACTCAAAAAACAAAGAAAAAAAAAAAACGCGTTTACACGAAGAGTGACATTTGGTCCCATGTCTCTACTACGTTCGTACTGGCTGCGAGAATTATACTAGTTTAGGTAATGTTTGTTTGTTTTTTTTGCCTATAGGTGGCGCTAAGGAGCACATAGAGCTTTAATCCTAGCATCAGAATCTTTTTCTTTTTTTTTCTCCCACCGGTCCTTACCTGCTTGCCGAATTTCGTCAACTATTTAATGAGGTTAAAAGGGTTCAATTGATATCGAAAGATACGTTAGGTAAGGAAGAACAACAAACATTCGAAATACAAAAGGTCTCCCGCCCTTGCGCGAGATGTGGCTTCGAAGCACGTTTGAGCACCGCCTCTCTTCGGGCATAGCCCCAATTACAAACAGGAAGCGAGATTGGGCTCGTCGCCACCGTACCCGGTTCTGGTCCAATGTGTTGAGGGAAGGATTCGCTCTACGCGTGTGAGCCAACTGCGAGGACGTGGGTTGATTATAATTTTCCAGAAAGCGACCAATACAAGCACCAAGGTGAAGGTCAGTAGTCGGCTTTAACTACGTTGCAGCGAAACGTCTCGGCATCGCGGTCCGTTAACAGTTGCTAACAGATGATGCTAGCTAAAGTTCAATTCATTTTTTTTTTTTTTTTTTTCTAATTTATGCGGAACGTCTACGTTCACTTCTAGACAGCCCGTCAATCTAGAATTTGTCCGGATTAAATAAAAATTATTTTATATGCTTACCTTGTATTGTCAGTGTAAAATTCATTGGACGGCGAAAGTGCTAACGATGGGAATCAAAGTTAAATCGCGTTTTAATGTACAGTCGTACGGGCTTCCTCGCGCATCCTTAAATGTAGAATGAACCGATCACATAAAAGGGATTGTGTTATGTTCTGTTTTTGTTTCGATTCCTTTGTCTATGTTTCTGGATCGTGTTTGTTCCTTGGCTTTTATATCAGATGTCTTTAATTCAGGTTTCTGCCGCCAACAAGGCTCTCGGCTCTGGCTTCGGGTTTCTGTGCCCAGTTGGCCATAATGCCATAACATTGAATCTCTAGTGATACGTACGTAGACTGAGTTTGCGACCATGAGTTCGATCGTTTTCTCTCTCAAAACAAAACAAAACAAAAATTACATGTTAGCGAAATTCAGTTCAGAATTTGTCCTTACTGTCCAATATAGACAAGATACGCGCGCAGTATAATCTTAGTTATATTGTTCTATTAGCATTGTATTTTACTTAGTGCGGTTGTACATGTTTGTGTTTTAATATATGTTAGCAAATTAATCAATTTCCAATGTTTATATATTTATTTTACCAGTGACAGACGGTGCTGGCATGCAGTCGGTGCAGCCAAGAGTTGGGCATCAAAGGTAAGAGGCAAAATGAAACGTTTTGCAGTTTTGTTTTGTTTGTTTTTTTGTTTTTTTTATTCATTATTTATTTATTTTTTAAGTTCAGTGACCAGTTTCAATAAGTTCCTGACAACATTCTGTTTGTTATTGATGAAATGTTATTTTTTTGTTACATGGCATAATGACATTTAGTAGCTTCACACACCCTCCTGGCGGTTGGGCTTTTGTGTGCTTGTATGCAAGTCTCATGTTCATTACTGCCAGCTAACTAATTAGCTTATTGTGGACTTTTGCAAAGAAACTAAAATACGAGAAAACATACAGAGATGGACCTCCCTCCTCCTGTCTGCACTACTATGTACTTCATCACTTGCCATTGTCCACACAGCGGTGGTAGTTTGGTTCTAACCTTATTTTTTCAGTGGATGTTCAGTTTGTGTTTCCTCAGAAAACACTGAAGAAGTTCCTGTGCCATTTTTTTTGTGATCTACATGCAAAGTAGTGCATCTAGGGGAGAAATCATTTTGTCTATAGATCTCCCTAAGTGGATGATTTGGATTTATCTATATGGATTTAGTGAAGCACTGTATTAAAGCAATCATATACCTAATGTAGAACATATAAATTATAATCGGTTTAGTAGAATAAGTTAAATAAGATAAGTTTTTTTTTTGTTTCCCTTATTGTGAAATTGTAATTGTTACAAAAACCAAGGAAACATAGGAAAACTGTCCAAGATTATTTATTTTTTTGTTTTTGTTTTTAATGAATAATACTAATGTAGTATAATTAACCAACATGTTTTAATTCTGCAGACCCCCTTTGGCCCCATGTGCTCTTTGGTCTGTGGACCTGAAATTAACACACTTGGACTGGAACCCTGAAGCGACCCTAATACACTTCCTCGGACAGTATCTCAGCATATGTGAACTTGATTACAACATTTTGCGAAGGGAAATAGAAAACACTCCAAAGTTAAAATCAACTGTGGATGTTGGAGACCTTTGCCTTGTGGAGGATCTGACTTCAGCCGGCTGGTACAGAGGAAGGGTTCATTGTAGAAAAGAAGACATATTTGATGTTTTCCTCATAGACTATGGTAATATTTTGAGTGTCAGTGTTGCCAACATATACGCCTGTTCAAATGACCTGTTTAGCCTACCCCCCAAAATAGTTTGTGGCTTTCTTGCCAATATCCTTCTGCTTGAAAATTGCCCCATTTCTGTACTGGAAAAGTACTTCTCAAGCCTGATTGGGAGGAACGTCACCGGCTATATCCAGGCCCTCCTGCCGCACAAAGTCCTTTTGTTGGAAACCCCTGAAATTAACAGTGACCTCGTCAGACAAGGGTTTGGAAGACACGTGGACACCGATACATTCCTCCTTTTGGTTGAAATGGTCACAGAGAGGCAACTCAAACAACACACTGAGCCAGTTCCTGACCTACTAATTGAAAAGCCAAAAATACAAGAATTATGCCTTAAAGTGTCGGGCTTGCACGGGTATGATGACATTATAACATCGTATGGGCCAAAACTCAGCGATGGGACATGTGCCAAAGTTCGTGTAACGGCTGCTGTTAACCCTGGGCTGTTTTATTGCCAAATGTCCAGTATGGAAAAAGAGCTTTGGGAAATGTCAAAGAAGCTGGCAGCAGTTTGTGGACATGTCACTAGAGGCAACAATCAGAAGACTTCAGAAAACTTGGGTTCTCTGTGTGCTGTTAAAAGCAAGGACGATAAATGGTACAGAGGCCTTGTGCAGTTTCTCCCAGTCAACTCTCAAGTAAGAGTTCTGTTCATTGACTATGGGTTCTTTGAACTTGTCAGAATTGAGAACATTCACAGGCTGCCCCTTGACTTTGACTCAGTACCCATCATGGCATTCCCATGCTGTCTCTTTTCTCTCAACAATGAAAATGAGGAGGCCCATGCTCAGCAGTTGAACTTTCTCAAAAAAGGATTGCTCGGAAATGTGCTGGATGTAGAGATCAGAGGCACTGTCAGCAAAGAACAGGCCCACTTAGTCACGATAACTGGCACTGATGTGGAGGAAGTGGAAGCTACCCAGGTGTGCCCTCAAATCAAGGAGGAGAGAGAAAAGTTGCGGCCTCAGTGTGGCTATTTATACCATCAGACAGCCTTGCGTGAAAGATTGGTTAAAACGCTGGAAGCAGAAGAGGTGCAGGAGGGCTCTGTTGTTGTTGGATATGTCACGCATGCTCATAATCCGCAACAATTCTGGATGCGTACACAAAAACGCAATAGTGACTTTGAAGAAATGATGGCAGGCATTGAAGTTTACTACAGACAAAAAGAACTGGATGAAGACACACTGATGAATCCTGAAGTTGGGACTGTGTGCTGTGCAGTTTCTGAGGAAGACATGCATTTCTACAGGGGGTTAGTAACAGACATCCTGAAGCATGGAGCTGAGGTTTTCTTCATTGATTTTGGCAACACAGAAAAAGTGCCTTACAAGTTGATCAAGAAGATGCCCAAAGCGTTTGCCGGCCAGCCTGGATTTGCCTTCTGCTGTTCTCTTGTTAATGTTTTACCTCTGGATGAAGTCTGGACAGCGACCACCTGCAACTTTTTCCGGAGAGCAGTGTCAAACAAAGCTCTGTTGGTGCAGGTCCTGCAGTTCAAGAAAAACAAGGTTGTTGTTGATCTCCGGGAGATGGAAAGTGACATAAATCAAAGTATCTCTGCGCTCATGATCACTTCAAAACAAGCTGAACACTGGAACAATATTCCTATAACAACTGTGATGGAGGGCACAGATTTCATAGGAAAAATAAAGTGCAGCGACAAAGGAGAAACAAAGTCCAACAATCAAACTGAAAATCCATTTCAATCTCTTTGTTTCAAGGAACTCCGCATCCAGCCTGGCTCTGAGTTGGCAGTTTATTGCTCCTCCATTAACTCACCCTCTGATTTTTGGTGTCGGCCTCTGGATCAGAAAGAGGCATTGAGGGAACTGATGAATCAAGTTCAGCTGTACTACTCAACCCATACGGTCGTCTTGCATCCAGGGCAGCCGTGTTGTGTTGTCAAGTTATCTCATAATGAACTATGGTACAGGGCCTTAATCACAAAGCAACAAAAGAGCAATGTCGAAGTGATATTGATCGACTACGGCTGTACTGCCCAAATCAAGAGGTGCCATATTCAGGGCATAGTTCCAGAATTTGTTCATTTAGAACAACAAGCTTTCAGGTGTAGCCTAGACACCCAGATTGAGCCAACTAAGCCTGGAGACTGGAGTGCAGCAGCATGTATCCTGCTTCGAGATTTTATTCGTGACAGCACCTGTGCTCTTAAATGTACAGTTTCCTCTCAGTCAAATGTGGAAAGTGTTGGGCTTTGCAATGTAGTGGATCTCTACAGCACTCAGGCTCACCAAAGCATAAAAAAATTGCTTTTACAACAAGGTTTGGCTAGAGAATTGATCATCTCAAAACAACTCTCCTCAGGGTTTCCTGAGACTTTTGTCTCTAGTCAATTTAACGTGAATCCTGGTCAAGAGGAACTAATCTATGTCACTCACGTTAACAGCCAGTGGGACTTCTACTGCCAGCTCGACCGAAACGCTGATGTCATTGAAGAACTTGAAAAGAAAATTGCTGTGGAGAGTGAAAAAAGGATGGACGTCAGCTCACAAGGTCTTGGGAAGCTGTGCCTGGCAAAATACTATGATGGCAACTGGTACAGGGCCATAGCACGCTCTGTTCACTTCTCCCCACTGCATCTCAGCGTCTTTTTTGTGGATTACGGAAACACAAGCATCAGAGAAAAGGAGCATGTCATGTTTATCCCGGGAGACAGCGCAGATCTGTTGGAAATACCCATGCAGGCGTTGAGATGTAGTCTTGCCTCGCTGACCAAGGGCCAAGTGCTCTATCCAGAGGTCAAAGAATACCTTCAAGAAACAGTCCTCAACAGACAAATAAGAGCCCACATAGCCGGGAGGAATCAAGATGGTTCCTTTGATGTTGAGCTGTTTGATGGAGAACAGAATATCAATCAGAAGGTGAACGAACTCATAGAAAGTCTTGTACCTAAACCAAAGCCAGCCAGAAGTTTGGATACAAGCCACACTAAGAAGAAACAAAAAAACATCCACAGAGAACCAGTTTGGACTTCAGTCAGTAACCACAGTCAGTCCAATAGCCATGCTTCTACACCAACTGGCCAAAGAGGCAGTCACATTGATGGTACCAGGAAAGAATTGCGCAAGAAATACAAGAAAAACTTAGTTCAGGACCAAAGTCAGAGCAAGGAAACAAAAGTGAATTTGCCAAAAGGTTGCCAAACAAAAAGCTGTGATAGAAACATCAAACAAAAGTCAGAGCAACTCATATTTGCTACAACTGACACCTCCATGCTCTCATGTTTGTCCAGCAAGAAGGTGACCAAAGGCTTCAAGGCTGTGTGTTTCGTCTCCCATATTGAGTCGTCGAAAAGCTTTTTTCTTCAGCTTGAGGACGACGAACCGGACATCTTGAAAATGGTTGAAGACCTCAACTCAAGCGTCCTCAAAGAATCTCTGAAGAGAGTCACATCATTGCAAGTCAGCGATCTTGTCCTAGCCGTGTTTGATGAAGACGGTGCTCTGTATCGTGCTGCCGTGAAAGACTGTGAAGGAAGTTCCCGTGTCAACGTTGAGTTTGTGGACTATGGAAACTCAACAGCCATTGAGAAGGAAAAGATGTACTCCGTACCAACGGAATTCCTCTCCCAGCCAAGGTTTAGCACACCATGCTTCCTGTCGGACCCAAGGCCATACAAAAGCGAGGCATCCTTTCTTGATGCTGTAATGGAAAAGCCCCTCATGGTTGAATTTGTTTGTCAGTTGGGAACACATTGGGAGGTCAAGGTAGAGACTCTTGATGGTGCAGAAGCTCTTTCAGTGCCACCTGAAACAGCTGTTGAAGTTGTCACAGTAAGTGAGAAGACCGCGACAGAATCTGCACATGTATCTGAAACTGAAGGGACGACGTCTGGTTGCCAAAAAGACAACCTACAAAATGACAACGAGAACAAAAACATCTTGTTAACGGATGAAAGAGTGCAGCATATGGAAATGATCCTGAACAAACAGCTCTTAGTTTCTCAGACTTCCCTGTCCACTAATAACAATGCACCGTTGCACTCAGAGCTCCAGAATGAGGCTGAGGAAGGAGAAGGCCAACCCCACCATCTGCTCTCTGCTCCAGTTCATTTAAACCAGGCGTACGCCGGCTCCGCCACTGCAGTGAAGACCCCCTCTGAGTTTTACGTCTTGCTGGAAGACTCGCAGGATGTCATGAGCAGGGTGTCGATGTTGCTAGGTAGACTACCTCTGCAGCTGCCCCCTCTCCCTGAAGCCCACCTTACCCCCGGAACCAGCTGCCTATTTAAATCAGACACTACACAGACGTGGTGCAGAGCAGAGATCATGCACTTGGACACCACGGCCGTCCTCAGCCTGGTGGACTATGGCCGTCAAGAACACGCACCATGCAGCGCGCTGAAGAGACTTCCTCCGGAGGTGAGGAACCTGCCGAAGTTGGTGCACCGCTGTAGCCTTAGAGGCGTGATGCCAGTCACCCCCGATTGGAAGTGGAGCAATGAGGCAGAGTCGCACTTCCAGCAGTGTTTGTCTGAGAAGACGCTCCAGATTTTCTTCAGAGAGTTCGTGTTGGACAGTTCCTGGAAGGTGGACGTCCTGGTGGACGGCATCCATGTGGCCAAGGAGCTGGTAGATGCTGGCCGTGCCAGTTATACCGATGTCTTGCTCAAACTCAGGTATGATGTCGTCCTGAAAGTATTGATATTAATTCAATTGTCACATTTTCAACCCACCAGTTTAATCCGTTGCCAAGTCAGTGAACCTCTTTTGTGACTCTACAGGTTCCAGGAGCAGGACGCCAAAAATGCGGAATGCCAGGACAGTGACACCGAGGAATACTGGAGCCTGGAAGACAAAGAGTCTGACGGAAACGTCGTCGTGTATGACAGCTCTGCTGATGAAGACGCAGAGATGATAGACGGTGCTAAAAATCCGTGTCTACTCACTGTAAGCTCCAAAGGGTTTGTTTTTGACAGCCACGCAAACAAAATGTTGACAGATCCATGTCTAATATTTACACGATCAAATGTTTAACTTCATAATGCCAACCAGGCTTTTCTCACTGATTTGTTTTTTTATTTTATTTTTTTATCCGTTTTAGGTCTTCTGATCTGAAATGTCCTACTGTGATTGTTATCGTTAGATGCTTTGACCGAAGCGTCAAAGAACAAAATTGTTTCGTGTTTTAAAGTTGATTTATGTTTTTTTTTTGGTTTGCTTTACATTTGTGGTTCATTTTTTGGAGGGTGCTGTGTGTGACGATACCTGTGGTTTTTCTTTGTCTTTCTTTCATTTTTCCTTAAAGTTGTAAAAGACAATTTTTCTATGTATGTAAAAATCCCTCTTTTATTTCATTTGGACGGTTGAAAAATAATGTTTTGATGGCAATTTTCCTCCTGTGCATTAATGGAATACCAAAGGTTAATCAAGGAGTGTAAACAGAAATATATATGAGGTGTTATAACCTCCAACTGAATTATCTTTGACTCAGTCGTCTTTTCTCTTGATTTTCCTTTTCAATGCAAGTTCATGTTGTATCTGTCCCTCTTCATCTTTTTTCATCCTGCCTCTCCATTACCCCCCCCACCCCCCTGCCCACTGACTCCTTTTTTTTATCTCTGTTACCAAATACACATTTTCATATTGTCCGGTTTTTACTGGACTGCTGGATCAATACTACATTTTGAAGACTGGGCAGTTATCGGCTCGCCAAAAAGAGCCGCGGTTCCCCATTGTGACCACTGTGCGGTGTTGTTTGACAGGTTTAGGGCTCTGGCAGTTTATTGAGCAGGAGGAGCAGAAAAACTTGAGAGGAGCTCGTGTGTTTGTACCACGGGTAGGCATCAAAATGGCAGCTGCGCACGTAAAAAATATTCAAGCATCGGCTGCTCTAAATTGTTCCACTTTAACGGCTCCGACAATGAAAAAGAAACGGCGTGAGGACGCGAGGGTTCACGCAACCCTCAGTTTGTCTCGTCCTTGGACAGGCTCCAGGGCGGCCGACTGCTGCAGAACACTTGTTTTTCAGCCAAATTCAGGCTGTTGATGTATCGCATGGAATCATCTCAGCCAATAGACATCGTTTGCCAAGTGCACCGTGGATGAACACACCGCTATCATCACCATCAGCAGATAAAATTAGATCGCAGTGTCCTCAAGGTCCGCGGGGATGCAGTTATATAATCAAATATACCGAAGGAGGAGGGGTCGAGGGGTGGGGGAGGGGTGGTCGGAAGCTTTGAGGTTTGTGATACAGAGGCTGGAGTGTTTAAATATACATGGTCGGGGGACGTGACGAGACATGGAATGGATGAGGGTGGCAGGAGGAGGGAAGAGGGAGGAGGGGGAGGGAGGGGGGGGGGGGCAGATGGTTGCACACACGTATGTGATGATGCACTGGACATGGAAACTGAGCCCAGTGAGGAGAGACCGAAAACACGCTTAAAAAAAACCCACCAGCAGAGTCACGTAATGAGGTGAGGGAGGGTGAAAGGACGTGAGGGGGGAGGGGGGTGACTCAGATGATTGGGGGGGGGGGGCAAGGTGGAGCCAGCGGAGTGGGCGGCAGACAAGGAGGGTTTTTCTAGCACCATAGGTGGCAAACGCAGGTTAGCAGGAGTAAACAAGGCTGCCGTGACGCAGTGTGTGTGTGTGTGTGTGTGTGTGTGTGTGTGTCAGGGCGTGGCCTCCATCGTGCAGGGGGCTGCACTGCTGCTGCTACTGCTGCTGCTGCTGCGTTGGACATGCATGTACAGAGATGATGCAGGACGATGGGGAGCAAAATCAGGCAGATGGATGCAAGTTGTCTGCAGTTTCCACAGCGTTTACGAGTGCGTTTGCATTGTCGCTCCAGTGTGTGTGTGTCTTGCTGGGCTTCTCATGGAAATGTGCCGTATGTGGAGGCTCTCCTTTAGCATGTGTGTGTGTGTGTGTGTGTGTGTGTGTGCTGTAATTGATTTGGAGGGCAGGATAACTCACATACGCACCTCCCCCTTGATAGTGTGCAGTATGTGCACATGCCTGCCAGCAGCACTGCAGTCTCGGGGGTTGTGGTCCGGCTCAGCTTACCCAGCACGCCGAGTCTTTGCAACCTATTGGGACACACACACACACACACACACACACACACACACAGTATATCCAGTGTATTATCATCACATTACCGCCTGTCATCGCGATGATGGCTTATTTGTTTTCAACGCACGTGTGTGAAGGAAATGAGCATCTGTCAGTTAGTGTAGTGGCGACACAGTCAAGCTTCTGTGAATCTCTGTGAAATTTCTGTGTCCATCAGGGAGTGGGGGAGTGGGGGGGGGGGGGGGGGGGTTTTACTAAGATTGGCCGCTCGACATTGTTTGCATACAAACGAGGTTGAGTCTAACTGCTGGAAGAGCAAATGACGATACTTCATCAACCGATAAATCAACACGCTTCATTCTTCTCCCGCTGGCTGGTAGGTGAGGGGACGACACCAGTACAGGTGTGGCCCACATCCAGGAAGCTGATGCATAGCATGCGCAGTTGTGTCACTTCCCATCATCATCACAGTCGTCCTGTCAGTCGTTTTAAAGGCCTTTATTTTTTTTATTATTATTATTTATTATTTTTTTATTTTTTTTTTTGCAGTACCTCAAGTGGCCACTGGGGGAAAGAAATCGGCGGGACTGGGTCATACCCAAAGGGAGCGTTGCTCCAGGGGTGGTCAGGAACCGCTGACAAACAAGAGTATGGAGACCGCAGGGAGAAGGCTCCTCTCAGCAGCCACAGCTTCATCACCGGCGGTGGACTTCATTGTGGCTGCAAATAATCAACATGTGCGACAGCCAATATTTAAATGTGAACGCGACACGAGAAGTGGTTCAGCCACACGGTTGGAGAGATGAACGCCGACAGTGGACGAGGAGCAAATCTTGCCTGTGAGACCGGCGTCAGTGAGCTGAAGACACAGCTGGCTGAGTTCATGGCCAGAGGGTTTTTACATCATACAAAAAAAAAAAGAGAAAAAAAGAAGCTAGGACGATAATTATGCAACGGGATGAGAATCTCTAGGTCGCGAAGCAAATTGATGGACCAGACCAGCAGTAACTGTGCTGAGGAAGGAGAAGCTCGAGCAGCCTGAGGTGATGGAGATGCCAGAGGAGGCTGAGGCTTAAATTATTAACACACACACACACACACACACACACACACACACACACACACACACACACACACACACACACACACACACACACACACCTCAAGAGGTAATGACATCAAGGATTGATGACGCGGCACGTTTGTTTCACCACGTCGAAAATGTTCTCTGCATGTGACGTCCACAGGGGGGCGCTGTGGATGCCTTGCAACTCTTTTACATAAGGTAAACGAGGTAAAAATTGTACAGACGGTGATGTTGGGGTGGATACAGTTTCTTACAAAAAAAACAAACAAAAAACTGGTATTTTTGTATTTCTCAACTAACTCTAATAGATCAACTTAATATTTACCAAACTGGATATTTCAAATGTAGACGTGTTTTTATGATTGAAGTTTTCGATGTAGTTTGACAACGATAAATGGTTTTAAAAGAAAATCTATGCAGTCTAATTTCATGCGCGATGGGCTTTCTTGCACTCATAGTGTGTGTGTGTGTGTGTGCGTGCACGTGTGTGTGTGTGTGTGTGTGTGTGTGTGTATACACAGTAGCAGACGAGCGGAAACGCTGTGTCCAGCGAAACAACGGCAGCCCTGCACAGACTGTGTGGCTCAATATTGACCAGGTCGTGTTTCACGCCAGCCTGACTGGCTACATGTGTAGGCAGTGTGTGTGTGTGTGTGTGCGCGCACGTGAGTGCGAGAGTGTGTTGCACTCATTCTTCATCTACTCGTGCACGCCGTGACTCCCTGCAGCACTGTAACACACCACCTCCTATCCTCAGGCTATAGATTCCAATTTGCTGCAGGCCCGGGACTTTGGTTCCGAGGACATTGATTAGAATTTTACACTGCGGCCAGGAGAGTAGCGCTGGACGGCCACCGCGTTGCCGGGACTAGTTGGGGAAAATGTCACGCGAGTCTGGACTCGGACCCAAGAGACTCGGGACATCCTCACGCGACAGAAGCTTCTTCTGACTGAAACTGGGAGTCGATGCTGCGCAGTTCAGGCGTGAAGGTGTGTCGAGCGTGTTTGCCGGTGTCGTGCCGTTAAGCCAACACCAAAGCCCGTGAGCTCATTAGTGTTAGCTCATTAGCGCCACTGATCTGTGAGGGAGACCATCACACTGATCAATGCTGTCGGCCTCTGCCTCCTCTTTTCTCTCAGCCAAGAGTTTATTTCTGTAC
>NW_027466190.1:0-2500 GCF_046127955.1 Nelusetta ayraudi | reverse complement strand
CCCACCACAAACACACACACACACACACACAACGTGTGTGTGTGTGTGTGTGTTGTGTGTTATCTCCAGCATCCTGCATTAGTCTCAGCCGATCCCACTTTGTCACACCTCCTGCTTTTAGCTTGTCGTCCTCGCTGCTTGATTTTTGCACACACACACACACACACACACACACACACACACACACACACACACACACACACACACACACACACACACACACACACACACACACACACACACACACACACCCTCTGCAGCCTCCTCACCTTCTCCGTGAAGTTTAATTAGGAAGAAAACCAGGAGCGCAGGAGATCAGAGTGCACCAGCTTGTCTGCGACACGCTCGATAATGCGTTGGCTAATCTTCTCGTCTCCTCACTGCAACACCCCCCCTCCCGCCCCACCGCCCCCACCGTCCACCCCCACCCCACACACACACACACACACACACTGACCGTGAGACAGGGCAATGCTCAGGTCAATATCAGACCGCTCAAAACTTTGCGCTGCCCTTTAATCTTTGCAAAAATAAAGAACTAAAAAACCTGAACTTGAACAGCCAGCAGACTTTAAAGGCTGAGATGAAGAAAGAGATGAAGATGAGGAATAAGAAGGGATGAGAAGGGATGAGAAGATGTAAAAGGCTATCAACGCCCCTCCATCTCGCTTGAAATGTTTCTTTGCCGTCTCGGTAAAAAAAAAAAAAGAGAAGAAAGAAAATCCACAGGCCCGAAATTTATGAACGTGCAGTTTTGAAGGTTTCATCCGAATCATCCGGCGCTGCTCAGCCGAGGATAAAATGTGGCAGATAAGCGGCGGCGTTGCCAGGGGGACGTTTGCAGCATTAAGCCGACAATGGCTGGTTCACACCGCTGATAACCCTGTTAGACAGGAGATAAGGTTCGTTTTCTTTAAACCCTCTCTGTATTAGTAGAGTGGTGTTTCAGAATGGGATTAGGACGATTCTACTAATGAGTCATTTTCTCTCAAAAGTAGATTTGGAGCTCTGGAGGAAGCTTCTTCTTTTTTTTTTTTTCTGGGGTTGAATTAAGTTTGCAAGTTTCCAGTCGGTTTGCCGAGGCACAGAAAGAGCAGAGCAGCAGTGACGAGGCTGAAAACAGCTGCCGTGACACCTTCCACCCACGCATTCATTCACCGACTCTGTCAATGAATGAATGAATGAATGAGTTACCTGCAGATTCACACACACACACACACACACACACACACAGACTCACACACTCCTCTCCCCCTGCTGACATACATGATGTAGCGACTCTCCCTCTCCTCCTCCCCTCCCTCCTCTGGCTCTCCTCTCCAGAATGGATTTTTCATGCAGCGCTATGATAATCATTAATTTGGAGACAGGTCCGCTTCGGAGCAATTCAACACACATTTGTCACGGTGCCAGGCGGGCCGAGCCGAGCCGAGCCGAGCCGGGGCTTGGTTCCCACGCTGCCCAGCCTGCCGACCCCAGCGTGGAGGAACCTCGTCTATAATTAGAGGGACGGGGGGAGACCTGCCGCTTAATTTCGCTCCACTGCCAGGAAATTAAACGCTGCTTAATTATGCAGCATTCGTTTAACTCGGACTGTCCGACAACCGTCTGTGCCATTCAAACGTCCGTCCTTCACTTCCTCCGCTCGCTCGCTCGCTCACTCACCCGGCGACGTCACAAAGGGCACCGATACCTAGATCTCATCGGTTAGTAGCCACACCCCCAGCCAGGTAAGTGGCCCCGCCCTCTCAGACCACCAGCTTCTTTTTTTCACCCTTTGAAAACACGTGGAAGGAGGCAACGAAGCAGGGAGTAAGAATCTGCTGTTTTAGCCACCAGGCTGCAAACAGAGGGCTAAATATGCTGTTTTCTAGAGAGCTGTTGAGTTTTTTTTCAAGGGGACAATAATCTTTGGGGTGAAAAATGCGTATCTGAAAAACACAGATGCACACTTCACTGTGAAAACCCCCGGTCCCTGGAGGTTTGAGTCGAGGTTTGTTTTTGTTTTGTGTTTTTATTTTTAGCTCTGTGACAAAGAGGTTGTTGCTTTTCCTGCAAGGTCAACTCACCCCCCCACCCGACTCCCCTCCACCACCCCCCACCCCTCCGCCCCCTCCGCCCCTCCTCTCCAGCAGACACCAGACTGACAGGGTGGTGCTGACAAGGAGGAGTTGATGTGTTTGTCTGCCAAAAAAAAAAAAAAACAAAACAGCAGAGACAAACAAAAAAAAACAAAAACATTCCCACCAGCAAAACTTCGACACAAAGAGGTTGGAAGCACAACAGAGCGGCCGAGAGCGTCGCAGCGTTCTCAACCTGGACGTAAACAACAAAGGCAGCGTTGACCCTCGTCGCTCGCAAGCTGATATATCGACCGGAGGAGGCAAAAATCGCACTGGTGGTTGTATATTTCAGAACACTAGGGGCAGTGTTGCCACTGGTTTGGAAACTCTTCTTCTACTGCAACTTTGTTTTTAAGAGCAAACCGCAAGTATAGACA
>NW_027466189.1:1887500-2005280 GCF_046127955.1 Nelusetta ayraudi | reverse complement strand
GACAACCTTGAATATATCTTCTCTTAATATTCTTGAATATTCTCACTTAATGTACCAGCTCCTTCCTGTAGATATGATATGTACAGTTAGTTATGCTTTGTTTGACGCAAGTGTTATATTATATATGTACCGGTACTTCTTGTTAATTTGAAATAAATACTAACAAACATAATGTCAAAACAAAACTGAACAAGTCAAACAGGAGCAGATCATAAAACAAGTAGGCTTTGTACTAAAATATGAATAAAATATAAACAGGGAGTTGTCTAATGTCGTCAAGGAAGCCAACATTACGTTACCTTTTTTTTTTTTTTTTTTTTTTTTTTCCCTTGTCCGGTCCGGCCATAATGACAAGCAGAAGTGTCTCTGAATGTCTATGATGGCTGACAGATTTTATTCTCAGAGGTAGATCTTGAGAGTGTGAGCCACGTGGGTGGTTTCAGGAGCGACCTCTTCAGTGGTTTTATTATAATGTTCTTGGTGACATTCTGGCCATGACCGGACTGAGGGGGATAGATAGGGAGGTGAGTAGAGAGGGGAAATGAGTGTGTGTGGGGGGGGGGGGGGGGGGGGGGGGGGGGGATGATGAGATGATGAGAGGGATAGAGAGAGAGGAGTAGAGGAGGCAACTGGCAACAATATACAATTGTGTTAAAAGAGAACAAAACAGATCGTAAATATGCATAGCTAATTGTCAGATAGTGCATATATACCCATACAAACATACATGCGAGTTCATTCAGTGATGTTAATAATAATAGCGATGATAATAATAGCAACGTTAATAGTAATAATAATAATAATAATAGTAATAATAATAATAATAATAATAATAATAATAATGTTGATAGTAATAATAACGATGATAATAATCTACTCATGGATCAATAAGACAATAAGCTATGCAATAGTGTACAACAGTGTACCCGCGCTTGTGAATATTTGTGTGTGTGTGTGCGTGTGCGGGTGTGTGTGTATATTTGCATGTGTGTATACTTGTGTGTATGTGCATGTTTGCATCTGTGTATACGTGTGTGTGTGTGTGTGTGTGTGTGTGTATGGATGTGGTGGTGTGTGTATGGATGTGGTGGTGTGTGTACCTGAATGTGGGGGTGGGTGTGTTTAAGTACGTCACTGGAAGTAGGCTGCCAATTAGTGCGGTCTCCGAGGCCGCAACCACCCCACGCCAGCGACGAGCCGGGGGGGGGGGCCCCGGACACGGCATACCCGCCGCAAAGCCGGCCAGGAAGAGGCCCGGAGCAGCAGGCCCCCGGGCCGGAGGGCACCCGCCCCACGAGGAGCCAGGGCAGGATGACAGGGAGGCAGATACCCCAAGGAGAAGGGACACCACCCAGGGCGGACAGGCAGCAGAGCCCGGCCCCCGGACGGGGGCCCCCCAGGGCAAGCGAGACCAGACTCATCCCCATGACAGGACCCAGCCCCTTCACCCACCGGGAGGATCGGTACCCAGGGCAGGCCCGGGCACCCAGAGGCCCCCCCCCCTACGGACCCAGTATGGCGCATCAACCGGCCCCCTCCACCCCCCACACCCCCCAGCCACCCCCACCGCCCCGGGACCCCCCGGCACCAGGGGACAGCCCCCCCCCGGCCCCCGGGGCCACAGCCGTACCCCCGCCCCCAACGCCGGCAAAGCGGGCCCCCGAGCGAGAGTCCCCCCTGGTTCCCCCTGTGTCCTGTAAAAGAAGAAGATAAATAATTAAAAAAGATAAAATTAAATACTCAATCCGTGGGCCCCCGCCCACCATTGTCAGACCCCCGTGTCTCAGGTCGTCGCCGCCCACCCGCCCCCGAGCGGCGCAAGGGGACCACCCGGGCAGCGGCCCGGTCCCGGGATTGGGGGAAGGGGGACCCCGCCACAAGTGGCAAGGTCCCCATAAGCCCAGCGGTCTCGCACCTCGGGGGCACCGGACTGCACAGGGCCCATCCAGGGTGGGAAAGATGTCGGGTCCAGCCCCCACTAGCAGGCCGACCCCACTGTGTGTAGGAGTGTCAGTGTGTGTATATGTGCACTTGCTGGTGTGTTGGACTATAGTGCGTTTAAAATGGAGGGGTGGTAAGGCCCTGGGGCAACCACACTGCTGCTGAGCAGGGCGGCGGCCGCAGTGCACGAACCCCCCCCCCAGGCCCTAAGTGTCTATAATGTTATTAAAATTGGAGAGGGTCTCGGATGGAGCGGTGGCCGGCCGATGGAGACCCTCATCCAAAGCCCTAGTGATAATGTCAGTGGGTCGTTGGCTGCGTGGGGGCCAGGTCCTCGCCAACGAGGGTGCAGTCGGTGCCCCATGCAAGGGCGAGGAGACCGCACCGGGGGGAGGCCCACCAGGGACCCGGTCGCTGCCCATATCGAGTCCCCCGCGGTGCCCGGCCAGAAGGCCGGGCAGCGACCACCCAAGACACAAATCCCCAAAACAGAAGGAAAAATAAATATATAAATAAATAAATAAAAATAAAAATAAAAATAAAAATAAAATAAAATAAAATAAAATAAAATAAAATAAAATAAATAAATAAATACACCCATTATGTGACCAGGGGGACTCCCGGTTAGGACGCCCCCTCAGCGACATCGGGGCCGGGGACACCACAGGGATCCAGGAGCCAAAGGGGGGCCACCCCCCACCGCCCGAGGGCCCCGGGGCAGCGGCAGCGACCAGGGAGACGGAGGGCGAAGGTGGGGCAGAAGGCGCCACCCGGGCACACAGGAGCGGTAGCCGCCGGCCGCGCAGCCCCACCCCAGGCATGTGACCCCACCGTGTACGATCCAGCGCCAGTTCCCAGACACAGGGACGGACCAGTCCCCCCACCAACAGGAGGGCCCCCGGCCCAGAGCCAGGGACCGCCGCCCACCCACCCCAGCCGCCGCCCCCCACCCCGTGGCACCCCCCCCCAACCACCAGGCCCAGCCCCCCGCGTGGAAGACATCCCCCGCCGGGGCACCCGACCCCCGACCCCCCACCAACCCGCAAGGCAGCCGAGCACCCCACGCCCAGCACCCCCCCCCCAGACCGCACCCAGCCCGCGGCAGCACGACCACGGCCGCCCACATCAACCAGCAGCCTCAGCTATTGATTGTTTATTGCTTAGTTATAGGATGAAGCAGACATTCCTACCAAGGAGGTGTGGTCTAACAGTAAGTTCCTATATTGTGCAATGTGCAGGTGTTGCTTTGTTTTCCAGTTTATGAGGATTGTTTTCTTAGCGATAGATAAGGAGGTGATCAGCATGCGAGATTCTGCCTTATCTGAGGTGATATCACTAAGGTCTCCTAAGACACAAAAAGAAGGAGTGGCTGTGATGGTGTAACCGACCTGTGCTGATAGATCATTGCATACTATGTGCCAGAATTTATTTACTGGTGGGCAATGCCATACAGCGTGTAAGTAATTATCTGGAACATTAACTGTGCAGTGTGAGCAGGTTTGAGTGGCGGTCATGCCCATCTGAAACATCCGCTGTCCAGTGTAGTGGATCCTGTGGAGTACTTTAAAATGTATTAATTGTAGATTAGGTTGTTTTATCAGTGAAAAGGTGTTCAGGCAGATTGTTCTCCAGAAATTAGAGTGGGGCTGGAGAGACAGGTCTCTTTCCCACTTAGCAATGGGGATAGAAATAGTGCGATCTGTGTTTGTAAGGATTTTATATATCTTGGAAAGTAGTTTGGGAGGTGAGAAATTAAGGACCGACTGTACAGCCGGAGAGACCTCCATGTGTGTGTGTTCAAGTTTGAGTTTATTCTTAATTATGGACTTAATTTGCATGTATTCTAAGTAACAACTACTGTTAATTCCAAACTGTGTCACAAGCTCTTGAAATGGTCTAAAATTATTATTCTCTCTTATGTGTTTTACGTGAGTTATACCTTTATCTGCCCAATGTGTGAAGTTAAGTGCTTTTTTATTTTGTAGTAAATCAGGATTGTTCCAGATGGGCATACGACCGCACGGGAGAAGGGAAGAACCTGTGATTTTCAGAAATTCCATCCAAGCCGTCAGAGAGTGACTTATATTAACGCTTTTCATGCAGCTGTGGTGTTTTGGTGTGCTGATAAATGGCAAGTCTGCTAACTGAATATCACCACAATAGGCTTGTTCTATGACATGCCAGGATACATCATGTGGGCTAGGGTTGAACCACTTATGAATATACTTTATTCTGTTGGCAATATAGTAGTAATAAAAGTTTGGCAATTCTAGTCCCCCAGCATCTTTCGCTTTTTGAAGCGTCTTCAGACTGATACGGGGTGGTTTGTTTTTCCATAGAAATATTGTGACGTTTGAGTTCAGGGTTTTAAACCACTGAGCAGGAGGTTGATAGGGAATCATTGAGAAAAGGTAGTTTAGTTTAGGTAAAACCATCATTTTTACCGTTGCAACTTTCTCTAAAAGAGATATGGGTAAGTTTCTCCATCGAATTAGATCATTTTCTATTTTCTTTAATAGCGGGATGAAATTGAGTTGTATTAAGTCTGATAGGTTGGGAGAGAAGTTGATACCTAAGTATCGTATGTTACCGGCTTGCAATGGTGCTAGAGTGGTTCGTTTAAATTTACAATTAAGCGGTAGCACCGTGGATTTTGCCCAATTTATTGAATAGTCTGAAATACAAGAGAAATTGTCAATAAGGCTGATAACTTCAGTAAGTGAGGATTGTGTATTTTGAAGAAATAACAATACGTCATCGGCATATAAGCTTATTTTATGGTCAGATGTTGAAGTTTGGACTCCTTTGATATTATCATTTTGCCGAATTGCAGCTGCCAGAGGTTCTATGAACATTGCAAATAGTGAAGGGGAGAGAGGACAGCCCTGTCTGGTTCCTCGTTGCAGATTAAACCTTTGAGAGGTCTGGCTGTTTGTTCTGACTGAGGCGCACGGAGAGCTGTATAATGTTCGTATCCAGGATATAAATGAATTCCCGAAACCAAATTTTTGTAGTGTTGAGAATAAGAAACTCCAATTGACCCTGTCAAATGCTTTTTCTGCATCTAGCGAAACAATTGTTGTTTGTAGATTGTTGGCGTTAGTATAGTCTATCAGATTGATAAATCTACGTACGTTGGAGGTTGAATCTCTACCTTTAATAAACCCTGTTTGGTCAGGATGGATTATATATGGAGTAATTTTTTCTAGTCGTCTAGCTATTGCTTTACAAATAATTTTAAGATCGGTATTGATTAATGATATTGGTCGGTAGCTAGTCGGAAGCGATGGGTCTTTGTCCGGTTTGAGTATGAGGCTAATGTTAGCGGAATTCATGTTTGATGGGAGAAGTCCAGTATTTAGGATCTCTCTAGCCATTCTATTATAGGTCGGACCAATAGAAGGCCAAAGTGCCTTATAAAATTCTACTGGGAAGCCATCAGGTCCTGGGGCTTTATTTACTGGCATTTGTGCCAAGGCTTCTTCAAATTCCTCCTGAGTGAGATCTGCGTCCATTGTAGTAGCCTGTTCCTGATTTAATTTAGGGAGCACAATACTATTAAGGAAGTTATCTATTGAGGCTTCTGAAGGATTATTATCGGAGGAATATAATTTTTTGTAGAATTTTGTAGAAAGAAAGTATTTTGCTCATCTCCAATGGCTGCTAGGTCCAATGAGTCAAGGAATTCTTTCATCTCACAATCTTCTTTAGCCGTGGGTTGGGTATATAGATTTTCATAGTAATCTTTAAAAACCCTATTTCTTCAGGTTCAAGTAGTAGCTGTTTCGTTAATGGGTCTCTAATTTTACATATTGCATGAGAAGCTTGCTGGGCCTTTATTCCTCTTGCTTAATATTTGGTTGATTTACAGCCTGATTCATAGTGGGTCTGTTTAATGAATTTCAGCTTTTTCTCAACATCTAGCCTCAAGACATCGTCTATTTCCCTTCTGACACCGATTATTTGTTGTAACACTGTATCGTCCTCATTGCTTTTGTGTTGCTGTTCCAGAGTTGTTCATTGGTTTACCAGCTTCTTGTAACCTTCTTCTCTATGTGGCAGGTGGGTTTGCCCCCACCTTCGCGTCATCAATCACACCTGCGCCGGAGTGCAATCTTTGCGTCCCTCAGTGCGTTTACATGGTACTTGAGAAATTTGAATTATTGCCTAAGTCCGATTATGATCGGAGTTTGAGAACTCCGATTGGAATCGGAGAACTCCGATTGAGACACCCAGATAATGCGATTGGAATTCTAATTTCTCGGCCATGTATACGCCTTAGTCGGACGATTAACTGGACAACGCAAGTGCGCACGCGCCACCGCACAACTACGCCGTCTAACAAAACAGACGGCGCGAAACAACCAGCAAACGCGAATAAGAATGTTGACATTTGGAGAGAGGATGAGACTGGGACGGTGCTTTCTCTTCTAAAAGAGATGGACATATTAAAATAACACACAACAGAGACCTTTTTTAAAAGGGTAGCGCAGCAAATGCAGGGCTCCGGCTTTGCGCAGCCCTGAACAAATACGTATTCCTTCGTATTTATATTTCTACCTTTTCGTTCACATTTTTTGTAAGTTGCTGAGAGAGATGTGTTTCCTGTAGATCAGGCATGGCCAAACTACGGCGTGTCTCTGTCCGGCCCGCGTGAAGGCAGTCAAAAATCTAACCTAACTTAGAAATGACACTTGAACCTGCAATGAGTATTTTAGTCGTTCTAAATGAGTCCAACGTTAGAAAAAAAGGAGCGACCCGGACTTCCCACAGTCTCTTTTCTATTAACATGGGAATTCAATTTTAATAATTTGTCAACTAAAAACACCGGTCATACTAGAACATCCCTACCAGCTTTCTTCCCTTTATTCTCTGAATTTAATCAAAGAATCTTTGAAACTCTTGTAGCTTTTCTCTGGCTCGTGTCGCTGCTGATGCGTAGCCCCTCCAGGATCCCTCCTTGCACTGCCACTCCGTCGTAGTGCGGGGCACCGAGTGCCCTCCGCACCCGTCGCCACCGCCGTCTTCTCCGCCAGGCCGCGTCTCGCCAATTCCTCCTTTACCTCCTCTGCGCTGTTGTAGGTTCGAGTTCCCGTATCCCAGTGGGTCCTCATCTTGGTGAATGGCGTCTGGAACCAGATGCCCTTCTCCTTCAGGATTCTTTTAGCAGTGTTGTACTCCTTTCTCTTTTGGACCATCTCTGTCGCGTAATCGTGATGGAATGACGGTACTTTATTCCCCAGTTCTATTTTCTTTGTCCATAGCTCTCTCAGGACCCTCTCTTTGGTAGTAAATTCCAGAAAGTTAACAATGATGGGTCTCGGTTGGGCACCGTCCGCTGGCTTCTGTGCAAATGAGCGGTGTGCTCTCTGAATTTGGAAATTAAAATCTGCTGGCAGGTGCAGTTCGCTTTTCAGCAGGTCTTCCACAAACTTGGCCACATATTCTCCCTCCTCTCCTTCAGTGACTCCATAGATACGTAGGTTGTTTCTCCTCGGCCTGGACTCCAGGTCAGTTAACTTGTCCTGAAGAGCTTTTTGTTCTCTCAGTGATATGACCAGAGCGTCATTAGCTTCCTGTGCCCAACGTTCTAGCTTTTCAATCCGCGCCTCAGCCTCGTTGATCTTGCCGGTCTGGAGCTCCTGTTCGGTGACGACTTTCGCAAGTTGTTGATTTATTTCGTGTTTGAAGTCGTCCAAGTCTTTTTCCACGTCGTTCCTCAGTGTTTCTCCAAACGTGCGAAGGACTTCTTTTGATTCCGTTTTTAAATCCCGTATCTCCTTGCTAATAATTTTTATGTCCGAGCCCTTTTCCGTGTCGTTAGTCACGATGAGTTTGTTTCGCCATCTCCCTCTGTTTCAGAGCAAGCTGGTAGTTCCGCCATATTGTCTGTTACCGTGTTTCTGTTTTGGTTGAATCAAGTTTTCCTTCCCATTCCAACGTTCCCCTGATCACTTTGTAGTTAATATGATATCTGACAATAGTCATTCAAGTTTTCGGGGAGTTTTTACCCTGGACGGTCGAGAGCCCTGGTGTCGCGCAGTCTACCGCTTTATGGCCAAACCAGAAGTCCCTTCCCTCTAGCCTTTTCAAGGGGGAGGTGGCTAGACTCGGCTCTTGTGGGACGAGAAGCAGAAGGCCTGTCCGATCGGGGGGGAAGATGAGATGACATTTTTGTGGGTCAACACAAACTCATCTGCGAGGACAGCAGCCTTGGACAATGACGACACTTTCTGTTCATTCAAGAACATTACCACCTTCTCTGGCAAAGAGTCTTTAAAATCTTCTAAAAGAACGAGCTCACGGAGTGACTCAAAGTCATTTTTGACATCATTAGCTGCACACCATTTATCAAAGAGGTTGCTTTTCTCCCATGCAAACTCGACAAAGGTTTGACCACTAGATTTTCTATGGTTCCTATTTTTGCCGGTAGGGCTCAGGAACAAGCTCATAAGCAGGAAAAATTGCTTCCTTTCCAACATCATATTGCAGGCTGTCTTCTAAGAAAAGAGCAGACACCAACTCCTGTGCTTTTCCCACCCGCTTGCATTGGAGAAGGACAGGCCACATGTCTCTTGGCCAGTTGAGTGGCGAAGCTATTTGCTCCAAGGCACTGAAGTATGAATCAACTTCTGCCTCACGAAATGCTGGCACCAGAAAAATGTTTTTACTGGGGCTGGGCAACGATTAAAAATTTTAATCGCAATTAATCGCATGATTTACCTGATCAGTCACGATTAATCACGTTGTATACGCAAAAGCCAATAATGAATTTAAAAGAAGTCTTTCATACACTTTAATTTAAATGTTCTGCCATATAAACGAAAGCACCATAACATTTATCGTGCAAACACTTAACATCAGCACTTTACACAGAAACATTTTTAATGTAAATCTAAAGTTAAAACAAAATTATACAAAATTAAAGCTTATTGCCAATGCCAGGGCATTACTGTTATCCTGTTCCTTATGAAAAATAAAAAAAAATCTACCTCCAAAATCCTGAGCCACAATAATAACAGGCAATTTCTGAGGTAACAGCAGAAACATTTTTCTTTTATCAGGGAGCAGCATAACCAGTCTGCGTTCCCTTGCAAATGTCCCAGTTAGAAAGGGTGAGGCACAAAAACGTTCACTTTTGGGTTTTTCTTCACAGGGGACTAGAATGTAAAGTCCACATTTATACTGGAGTTCCTTTGGAGAATCTCACTCAACTCAGTGCAGTTTGTCAGTTCCTGGAACTTGACGGCCAGTTATTTTAAATGTACTGCCATATGAATTAAAGTGCCATAACATTTACTGTGCAAACACACTTTTAACATCAGCATTTTTGAACAATTAGCAGCTAAGAAAAAAAAAATAGTGTAAATTTAAACTCAACTTAAACAATGTTATCAAAGCAATACAAAATTAAAGCTGTAAGCAGCGTTTGCGGGACTGAGCCCACCTGGCCACTGCCTGCCGTGACGTCCGCCACCTGGCCACAAGCCCCCGATACCCGCCGACGCTTCCCAACGCCTGGCGATTCCGCCCGAAACCCGCCGATGCCCCATTACTGACGCCGACGCCTGCTGATGACACATCAAGCACTGACTTGACATTACTGACTTGACATTTAGAAACATTTGATTTCTAAATGTGATTGATTACTGTATCATTTTGGAGATAATAAGCCTTAAAGTTGGCTTTTTGTTTTGTTTTGCGACAGCTCCAATATTCCATTTTTACTGTACAATAACATCAAATTGCTCCATAAGCTCTGTCAATGGTTGGTACAGTTGACCTCAGGACAACCTTAAATATATCTTCTCTTAATATTCTTGAATCTTCTCACTTAATGTACCAGCTCCTTCCTGTAGACATGATATGTACAGTTAGTTATTCTTTGTTTGACGCAAGTGTTATATTAAGTTCCTCCTATCTGTACCGGTACTTCTTGTTAATTTGAAATAAACACTAACAGCATAATGTCAAAACAAAAACCGAACAAGTCAAAGATCATAAAACAAGGAGGCTTTGTACTAAAATATGTATAAAATATAAACAGGGAGTTGTCTAATGTCGTCAAGGAAGCCAACATTACGTTACCTGTTGATCAGCATGTTGACTCAGAAAATCCTCAGGCTCCTGCTGCGACATTTCATTTGGGGCGACAGTTGTGACTTCACTGCTGGTCCCGTGAGAAACTCAAATCGGTTCTTCACGTGGCATGGGTTAGGACATTGAGAGGCATTATAGTGTGGTTGTGTGCACCAAATCGGACTCGGCTTCTAGCTCGATAGCCGTGCATAATTTACGCAAACGCAATGCTCTGTTTACGTGAACTCACGGAGTCCGACTCCTTGCACGTGCTCATCTCGACTCGATGGATTTATGAGCTTGATGACAAGTGTGTATTTTGTATTGGATTGATGTACTGCAATTCTAGTCATGTGAACAAGCAATTAGTATTCCTAGTTATATGTGGCATGACGAAATACTGTACTACCAAGTTTGTATTGCAGTATCTTCAGTTTATGGGGTAGAGGGTGCTCAAATTGGATTGATTGAAGATGTAGTTTAGGTACAATTTGCTTGTTTTTATCAATATTTAAGTTTATTGCAGTTCAAGGTGGCACAATCCTATCAGATGTTGTCATTTTGTCACGAAGAACACTGGTATTTGATGATTATTACCATAAGTACCACCATGTTGCAGGCATTGTGGTTACAAGTTTCACTCCAATTTTGATTGTTGTCTGTATGACTAGCAATCCGTTGAGCTGTCTAGGGTTATCATTCAGATAAGGTGTCACAACTTTTAATTGCATGGGAACTTTGGGATCCATGGCAGATGGGCATTGTAAAAAAACGGATCTTGAGTCGGAAGGCTAGCTTGTCCTAATTGTGACCTTAATATGATGATTTTTTTTTCCCTGCCAGATTGAGGAGAAATGAAATGGACATCCAAACCGGGGCCAATAATGGATGAGCTGGATGATGTCACAGTATCAATTTTAAATGGTATGTCATGTGTAGGTATGAAAAAATTTCCATGACTTTGATTGGTCCGCTAAGTAATTAAAATAACTGTATGCTGACACTGATTTCAAAAAGAAGTATTTTACAAATTTGAGACAAAATGTCTAAACTGAATTGCATTTACAATTAATTCTGATAACAGAAATTGGCACAAAACAAACTTGGTTTGACTTGTCAAGTTGAATTAAATTCATTAGTGAAAAAATGTATGAGTTGTTAAGTCTAAAAGGTTTGTTAATGATTGGACTGTCTTTATAGCTGCCAACATCGATGAAGTCTTGCTCCACACCCTCAGTCGTGATGATTTGAGAGACCTTTTTCCTGGACCAGAACACTTTCTCAGGAGGAAACGGATTTGGGCCCTTATTAGTGTAGATGTGATTGGTTACCTACTTTGCTCTGAAAACATCGAGCATAACACTTTTTTTTTCTTTTTTCCTAATTGTGTCTATTGTTTCTCTCTTGTTCATAATGTTTTGGATCTGGTTTCCTCTCGGCTGAGAATTCCACCGTACCAGACAAGGCTGCCCCGAATGAAGCCAGGAACTGTGTCTTCACCAGGAGGAACATCTCCAATCTGTCCTCAGACATCCACTCCTTTGGTGAAAAGCAGCCCAAAGAGGACCCTACAGCTTCCTGCTCCTCCACAATATGTTGTCTATACTAGACATGGGCAAACCCCGGCCCGCGGGCCACATCCGGCCCGCTGCGTGTCTCTGTCCGGCCCGCGTGAAGCCAGTCATAACCCCCCAACACCGCACCCCCCAACGAAACTTTGTTGGCACGTAACTTTGCCGAGTTAGTGTAGCGCGATAGCGATAGCGTGCTTCCCCCCCGTCAACGAGGTGTAGGTACAGAATTAGTCCGGGTGCAGAATCGTTCCGGGCAGAAGTGACTGCCGATACGGCAACTCCATTGGGACATACCTCTACATCGCGTTCGAACGTGATATATGGATAGATCGCGGTACGTTTATAGAGTTGCCGTATGTGACGTAATTGGCAGTCGCCTCTGTCCAGTGGGCGAATGCCAACAACGTCACATACGGCAACTCTATTAGGACAAACTACATCGGTTGATTAAGGTTATCTTTTTTTTTCTATCAATCCCTGCCGTATTTACAGTACTTTGTATTTTGTTGTATACACGAAATTCTCTCTCTCTCTCTCTCTCTCTCTCTCTCTCTCTCTCTCTCTCTCTCTCTCTCTCTCTCTCTCTCTCTCTCTCTCTCTCCCTCTCTCTCTCTCTCTCTCTTCACAAGCTCGTAAGCACTACTTCCAGATGGCCCGCACTGCCAGTGAGGGGAAATGTGTCATGTTCAAAGAGCTGAGACGCAGGCTGGTGAGAAACACTGTCACCAGCATGATTTCTATCTTGAGAGCCAGTCAGCAAGGAGAGGGGGTCCGGTACCCTTCTAAGCATGAAGTCACTGCAATGTCTCAAAGACTAGTGGAGTATTATCCCATGCTGAAGGATTAAGACAAAACAATGAAACATGTAAGTGATTATATTATTTTGCGCACTTAGATTTTGAAGCGTGTGGTTATTTTTGGCTGATACTTTTTTTTATCTGTGCCTGTTCACTTTCCATCTTTATTTGTTCTTTCAATGAGTGAAATTTTATTTACCACAGGCGAGCACTTACAAGAATCTTCACAAGAGATTCACCAGAGAGGGGCCACAAGAAGAAAAGGCATCGCATTGACTTCTCAGCAAGTGACCAAGAAGAAGATCATGATGCAGACTCAATTGGTGGATCAACAATTATTTTGTGTCACACACCAGGGCGCAGTTCTGATAATGGCCACACTTCACATAAGTAGAAACATGTCCATTTTAATAATAATGATAATGTATGAAAGCTAGGCAATGTTATGATAGTTTTGGATATCATGATATATCACAGGCATTTTTACATTTGAATTGTCATTTGATATATTTTGATGCTCCAAACAATTTCATCCATTTGACTGATTTACTGATTTGTCTCCTCCATTTCATCAGCCAAAGATGGTCTGACAGCACAGGCCAGACATTATCAGACCCTGCAGGAGCTGTACAAGAAACCAAAACCCAACCAAGATGCTGTCTCCCAAATTCTTGACCTGCAGTTTCAAGCAAGAAGATCCTTCATTGATAGTGATGTTCTGAAAGAACAGGACAAGGCCAACAAAGATCCTGGATGCATATCCATGTGTCAAGGATCTTTATCGTGTAAGTGATTAACTTGTTTTGGTTTATGATGAAAAGCAAGCATTTTTGCAGATTTTAACACTGACTTGCATTATAGGCGATGAATGAGCTGCGGCGCATTCTGGATAAGGGCAACAGAAAATTCATTGATGAACTAAAAAAAGAGATGGGAAGACTTCTGCACCAATGTGTAATTTTATGGTGTTTGGAAAAAAAATGAAGTGATGAAGCCACGCATAACGCTGGATGTAGGTGAGTGGGACATGCCAGTGAGGCACTGCTTCATGTCATTCAGGTGAAAGTTTGTTCGTATTTTCTCACATTCAACACTTCATAGTTCCATGCATGGATGTGGCGTTTCCTTCTTCTTTTTCTTTAGCCAACAGAAGATCCCACAATGTACTCGCAGAAGAGGTCTTTCTGCACTCCTGTGTTGCTGTTTGATGGGACCCGCTGTCTCATCTGGCTTGGAGCCACTCCCGCCACCACGCTTGCCAAGGAAGACTTGAGTGACGGTCTGCTTCATCTGATGGATTACTACTATGCCCTGCACCTCACATATCCAAAAGTGTGTGGCAACCCTTCTCTCTGTCATTCAGACAGAAGTGCTACAGGATACTATCCATGAGTGAGACACCACAGCCTCATACAAAAAAAGACCATGGCAGAATGGAAAGATTTTATTGGGGAGTAGAGCTGTGTACTAGGCATAGGTAGTGATACACTCCCCTGGTAGTTGTAACTTGAGGGTGGGTGGGAGTCTGTTGGAACAAACATGTTATCAGTGGTGATAGGAACACAACACTATATGCTGTCCCCATACTGTTTTTGTTTTTTTTGTGTCAGGGAATCTGAATCAATATTCAATAATGATGACGGTGAATATTGTAACAACACAACATTACTTGCGTTCTAGAAATGATTGCTTGAGATTGTTTTAAGATGCAATGCCTTAGTGACGTTTTTATTACAAGGCAGTGAAGGCACTGTCAGCAATTTAAGTGAATAAATAGTTGTTGACAATATTAATTTTGTTTGATTAATTTTTTTTTGGGGGGGGGAGTGGGCGTAGGGGGGGTGGATGCTTTGTCTCATTTTGAGAAAAAAAAGCTAATATTGTGAACACTTAAATTAAGAAGAATTGCACTGTTAGTAGGTCTGGTTTTAAGATCTTTTCATTCAAATTAAGAAAGAAGCAAACGTGAAAAAAGAATTGAGAAGCAGGTATCAAGTTTATTTGACTTAGTACAGTCCTTGGAATGAGTGCTTTACTGTTTATTTCAAGAGTTTTTCCATTCTTCAAATGCCTAGATATATCGTCTTATTTTAAGAAATCTTACCAAGTCTAAATATCTTACTGCATTGGCAGATAATTTGACTTGTTTCTAGCCTGTTCTTTCTCAATTTAAGTGTTTATTTCTTAGATATATTTTGCAGTGTGTGGACACCGAGGGGAGCTCTAGAATTGGCTCATTCAACCGACCAACGAGCCAATCAGCAGCGGCGTCACAGGCCCTCCTCCTTCTTTGTTCTCTCTCTCACTTTGACTTCTGCACTGGACAGCCAGGTTTGTGGAGGGAAGGTTGGAACAAAGTAAGGACGGGGTACCCCATACATTCATGTACGTAGAGTCACTAAGTCTTAAACTCACCAGGTTTGTATCGCTTATCGATAACCCTAATGCCATACAAGTCTATGAGGGTCAAAGGTCAACTTTGTCATAGAGACATGGGCCCACTTTCAGGTTCATCAGGATCCTTCTGGACACACCCACGCCAAATTTGGGGCTTCAAGCCCATGAGGAACCCCGAAACCCTCACTCTAATTCCAGCCCTATCGCTAACCCTAATGCCATACAAGTCTATGAGGGTCAATGGTCAACTTTTTCTAGAGACATGGAGCCACTTGCTTTTTCATCAGGAGCCCCCAAGAAGCGCACACGCCAAATTTGGGGCTTCTAGTTCTTGAGGAACCCCAAAACCCTAACCCTAATTTCAGCTAACCCTAGTTTCAGCCTTATCGTTAACCCTAATTCAATGCAAGTCTATGGAGGTCAAAGGTCAAATTTGTCCTAGAGACATGGGGCCACTTTCAGGTTCATCAGGATCCTCCTGGACACACCCATGCCAAATTTGGGGCTTCTAGCCCATGAGGAACCCCGAAACCCTCACTCTAATTCCAGCCTTATCGCTAAACCCTAATGCAGTGCAAGTCTATGAAGGTCAAAGCTCAACTTTGTCCGAGAGACATCAAGTGTTTTTTTCATGAATCATTCATCAATGTTAAGAGTTTGCTTTTTAGGAGAATTCACAATAAAAATACATTGACACTGTCAAAGATGGACTCAAGCACTATTATTGAACTATACTGTATTTTTTGAGTGATGTGAAGCTTTTGACAAGCGCTGCGCAAAGGAGGCCCATTTGTTTTTGTTTTTTTTCAGGGGGCCCAAAATTCCTGGCGGCACCCCTAAGCGTTCATCTCCAGCACCAAGGCAGTGGAGCTGCCGGCCACGAGAGAAGAATTAACCAGTCCATTGAAACCATTTGTTTGGTCTAGTGAGTGGCAACAGTCCTTTGAGGATCTTAAGTGCCTTCTCAGCTGTAACCCTGTTGTGTCTGCTCCAAATTTTTCCTCATTGGCTAGAAGCCCCAAATCTAGCGTGGGCGCTTCTTGGGGGCTCCTGATGAAAAAGCAAGTGGCCCCATGTCTCTAGGACAAAGTTGAAAATTCACCCCATAGACTTGCATTGAATTAGGGTTAACAATAAGGCTGAAACTAGGGTTAGGGTTAGGGTTAGGGTTAGCTGAAATTAGGGTTAGGGTTTCGGGGTTCCTCAAGTACTAGAAGCCCCAAATTTGGCATGGGCGCTTCTTGGGGGCTCCTGATGAAAAAGCAAGTGGCCCCATGTCTCTAGGACAAAGTTGAAAATTCACTCCATAGACTTGCATTGAATTAGGGTTAACAATAAGGCTGAAACTAGGGTTAGGGTTAGGGTTAGCTGAAATTAGGGTTAGGGTTTCGGGGTTCCTCAAGTACTAGAAGCCCCAAATTTGGCGTGGGCGCTTCTTGGGGGCTCCTGATGAAAAAGCAAGTGGCCCCATGTCTCTAGGACAAAGTTGAAATTTCACTCCATAGACTTGCATTGAATTAGGGTTAACAATAAGGCTGAAACTAGGGTTAGGGTTAGGCTTAGCTGAAATTAGGGTTAGGGTTTCGGGGTTCCTCAAGTACTAGAAGCCCCAAATTTGGCGTGGGCGCTTCTTGGGGGCTCCTGATGAAAAAGCAAGTGGCCCCATATCTGTAGGACAAAGTTGAAATTTCACCCCATAGACTTGTATGGCATTAGGGTTAGGGTCCAAGAGTACACATACACATTTTCTTTTGCTTTTTTGATTTAAGCTCATCGTCTCCAGCTGCAAAGGTACAGAAACCTTTCTGTGTTTTGATGTCGTGTGTGAGAAAACATCACTTTTTTCTGTAAACTTGTGTTATCATTGTCTTTCATTGAAAATGACACAAACTTTCATTTCATTGTTCAGATGCCGAACACCAAGGCATTCCGTCGCTCTCTGGCCATGAAACGACGCCTGGAGCAAAAACAGGATTGGACACCTTTTCCACCTCGGAGGGACTTTGAACGTCGTGAGTACTTCCACGTTCATGATTTCATGTTCTGCCTGTGTTATGTTGTATTCCAAATAAATCTTACAAAAACATATTTAGATTTTTCTTTTTTGTCAATTTACACAGGGCGCGGTACTGGTCAGCGACCTGGGTGCGAAGATGGCCCGTTTTGCTCCTAACTGACAAAACAGTGCAAGTTCGTTCTTAAGGCCCAGCAACCAGACAAGAAGGTATGGGTCGTGATTTTGTCAAGCCACGAGTTTCTTTATGTTTTTGTTCTGGTGGTGGGAGACTCACATCTCTGTCCACTTGTGGATGGTTTTGTGTTCTCGCCCTGGGCAACAACCTTGAACACGGGCTTGTAACAGACTCCGCCCAGGATTTTGCTGCGCTACTGGCAACTGTGTTGGACCGCTGGCCCAAGGTTTGTTTATCTGCTGTGACAAACAAATTTGAACACATGAATGTCATCGCCACTTTGTTTTATCAATATCAAGTAATTCCATGATCCATAGTTCAATAACAAGAATATTCATGAATTTATTTTGCATTTTTATGTTTGTTTGGGTTTTTTTTTTATATATACAACTATTTTGTAGGTGTTTGTGCTTGACTTTCCACCTCGCCTGACTGTCAAGCCAGAACTACAAACAGCGCTACGTCAAGTATATCATCATGTTGCTGCACGCATGGGTGTGTAAAATACATATTTTTGTTGTATTTTTTTCTCTTCAGTGACACTGTGCTAACAGATATTTCTTAGAATTGTGTGATTACATAATTGATTATGTGACACTTCTTCCAGGTTTAACATTTGTGTATATGGCCGATCACCTCCCCCTTCGTCAGCTGTACATGGTGGTGTTATGATGGTGTAAGTTTTGCCTTCTTCAGCCTTACTTGCTCTTCATTTGATATGACAAATATGTGTTAACATGTTGTTTTCTGTTTAGGTGCACCTCAGGACTGATTTTGGTGGAGCGTCTGCATGCTGCAGTGCTCCATCAGCTCGCACCCCCTTCACCTAGGCCAGGGGTGTTGTGCCACAACCAATCATCGCCCAGGGTGTCTCCCAGAGTGGTTGTGACAGGTCCTGTCCACATGCCAGTGTATGGACCTGCTCCTGAATGGACTCTTGTTGGACAGGAGGTTGAGGTAACCTGTTCATCCCTCTTTTTTTTTTTTTTCCCCATCGTGTATTTGTCAAACTGTGCAACTTTTTATTTTAAAAATGAACACTTATCCTAAGTTGACTCTGATTTCCTCTCCTCTTTTATTTTTATAGACAGTACCAACAGCTGTTGAGACTGCATTTCACACAGACATCCCGTCCAATCCCGTGTGGTTCAGTGAGGCTGTGCTGCTGGACCACATGGAGACCGTCGTGGAGTCATCTGGCAGGGTTTCCCCAGCTGCCACGGTAACATTCACACAATTATTCATACACTTATCAACTAGGGGTGGGTGAAAAAAAAAATCAATATTGCAATATATTGTTGTGCTTTCTGTCGCAATAAATAATCGATACACTGACGGCAAATATCAATATTTTTTTCCAAAGACCACCTGTCCACCTGTCCCGGGAAAGATAAAATCTCTCCCAGGACACAATTTGTCCCGTTTTTTAGGGAAAATGACAAAACCTCATTTAATTTCCGTCTGTGGTCTAGATAGGGTTGCCAACCCTCCCGTAAAATACGCGATTGTCCCATATTTGGCAACTAAAAAGCCTGTCCCCTAATGAACTAATGGGGGACGCACTTCACTTTTTCCCGTATATTTTGGGGACGCGGTTATTTATTTCTTTATTTTGTCTGCATCATTTTTTATTGATTTTCAGAATCTGGGCAGTGAAAGGATTTTTTTCCCTCTTTCATCTTCCCGTCGGTTTGTATATCCCAAGTCCCCAAGTTGCGATAAGACAAGTTGCTACTGACTTTACATTACCAGAAAGCACTGTCCTTGTTTACATGAAAGTTATTAATGCACTTTAATATGTTTGCTTGTGCAGTGCACGTTTGTTTGTACATTATACAAAGTTTTGGAATAAATGCAAGATCACAGGCATTTTCCTTTTTATGGGTATTTTTTTCTTTTTCAGTCACATATTGTGACGACCCTGTCTCTATATAACTTGTTGTGGCTCCCAGCTGTTTTCCCATTTCTAGGTAGCGGTGGATGTGGGAGTGGCATCTTCCGATTAGGACACCTGTGCTGATGCCCCCCGCAGGATAAAAGGCCAACTGCGTGTGCCGCTCGGTCTCTTCCCCATTCTCCATCCAGCAGCCATGGGCGTCTGGCCGACTCTCAGCTTCTTCTGTTCTGTTTTGCACCTGACAACACCCCACATCCTATTATTCACTCATCCACACTTACATTACTGATGAATACTGACAAACACACACCATATATTTCATTATTTTGCTTACAATTATCTATTTTGTTATAATAAACCTTTTGATTAATCGCAATCTGCAGTGTCCCTTCCGTTATTGTCATAACTCTTGAGCCGGGTTATGACAATAGAAGATATCGTGTGTCGTGATGTTGTCATTATCGTGGGCCAAATATCGTCACAGTATCGAATCGTGGGTTAGCCGTATCGCCCCACCCCTATTATCAACACAAGATCACATATGTACAGTACATGTACAGTTTAATTAGTGTGTTACTTTGTTTATGAATTCATTTCTTTATGTTCTTCCAGATGTCCAGCCTGAGACGTCGATCAGCACACGTTGCCTCAAAAACCAAAACAAACAAGTGATATGTTGGTATTTGGGATATGTGTATTTCATTGTGTGCATCTTTGTGATAGGACAATAAATGCAGTTCTTTAAACGTTACTTTGTGTCCTTGTATTTGCAGGTGTGGGCAACACGTTCAACTGTCCACATGACTGAGTCTGCCTCCAGCAATGTCACAGCAGTGCAGCAGGTTTGTACTTATTGATTTCCACTTCATCACCTGTGTGTGTTTTCTAGGCTTTACACCGATCTTATCGGCTGTATCGGATCGGCCGATATTTGGCATTTTTAGAAACGTTCATGATCGGGCGTCATGTCATGAATCACCGATCAATGACGTCATAGTCGTGTTGAAACTTTTTTAATCTGTCTCATTTCCTCCAAAGTAGTTTCACAGCATCGACATGTTTATTTGTTTGTATCCGAGAGCTAATGATTCATGATTCAAAAACCTTCATTTTCGTCTTCGTGCCTCTTCCTGTTTTGAGTACTGTCGCTATGTGACGGACAATAAAGTTTCTCTGAATCTTCACGACAGCAACATCCATGGGCGACACAAGCAAACGTGTCGGGGGTGTGGAAGTTTTTCAAAGTGAGAGAAACAGACATAGCACAAGCTATCTGCAATATATGCAACGCTACAGTACCTAGTGGGGGAATTTTGGCAAAAAATTTCAACACCACAAATTTAATCAGGCACTTGGAAAAGATACACACAGAGGAGCATGTCGAGTTCAAGAAACACGCGGAGAAAGAAAAAGAAAAGCAAACTCTGAAACGGATGCTAAAGCAAACAACTTTAGACGGCGCTCCTGAGAAGGCAAGGGGTGTACAGAAACAAGTATTTATTGCCCCTAACGTGATCGGATTTTTTAAACTCACTGATCGGTGATTGGCACAAAAATCGTGATCATGTAAAGCCTAGTGTTTTCCTTTCTATGTTTATTGGCATAAAATCACATCTTTCTTATTTTAATCAGGTGGAGGCGACGCCACAGATGACCAGAGCTGTGCCCGTGGTTCCTGTGGCTCCCGTGGTTGCCAGCACCAAGCCAGAGGAGGCCAGCACCGTCCAGGAGGCAACACAGAAGATCAACTAAGCTAAGGAGGCTTTTCTTTCTTCTTCTGTTGCCTCTGACTGCTCCGCTCGTTCTACGCCTCGCACATGTGATTTGTGATCCATCATCAGTTAGTACTAGTGAAGATGCAGTGGCAGATCATGGCACTGGTATTAGATTAGCCAAGGTTCTGCATGGTTCTTTTCATCAAGGCGAAACCGGTCACGGTTTAAAATTCCAGCACCAGCTGGCAACAGTGAGTCACTTCAGAAGAGCAAAACTCCTCACTTTGACATGGATAATTCTGACGTAGAGTTTGTCAGTGCTGTGACCAATGAAGAGTGTAACTTCTCTCCCCTTGATGTTGATGTTTGTTTAGACCTTTGCAAAAACTTGAAGATTCATTTGGACCGTGCGAGTTTTCCAATTTCTGATTGCAATGGCCCATTAGGTTCGCCGTGTACAAATGAGAATGTAGAGGCTGATGGAAACTGCTTCTTCAGAGCCATCAGTCAAGCTGTGACTGGTTTATAGACACAGAAGTGGAAATTCAGGTTGCAGCAGATTGTTTACGATTAGATGTGTACACTTTTATCGATGGTCATGGGTTGAAGTACAGCTCTTGCAAGAAACAATTCTCACATTGTATATATTTATGGATGTATTTGTTTTATATGGAAGCAGTTACCATAATCCAAATTAAAATAAGAATATAATAACAGAAATGCTTTTTCATTTTAAGAACGAAGCTGCATTATTTGACTCATAATTAAAATCATTAATAAATATTCCTATATGCAGCGGTATGACACCACTTTGCCATCGTTACTTTTCACGTCATTGAAGTTGCCGGTAAACGAGATTTAAATCGGCGAAAAACGTGGACCACTGACGGATCTCGTTGGTCGGACAGATTTGAGCATGGCGCACATTGACACAATTGTTCAAACCCTGCTGGATTTAGCTTCCCAGGTGGAGTTGAATAGTGTATCTGAATGTGATGCTCGGGACCGAGTTGAGCAGGTATTCTGCCGTCCCAGATACGGACGCAAACAAGGTTGCCCTAGCCAACCTGTTGTCAGTTATGGAACACCTTGATGCACCAGCACAACATCAAAGCTAAAGCTATTTGTTACATGGGTGGAGTAACAGCTGTTCGGCGTCGGCCACCAGTCCATCCGACGAAGGATGCGAAGCAACAGATCAATCCGTCGACTGGTGGCAGATGCTGGTGCGAGATCTGTCAGTGGTCCACGTTTTTCGCCGATTTAAATCTCGATTACCGGCAACTTCAATGACGTGAAAGAAGTAACGATGGCAAAGTGGTGTCATACCGCCATACCTTTTTTTTCTTTTCTTTTCTTTTTAAATGAAAAAAAAAAAAAAATAAAAAAAAATAAATATATATATGTATATATATATATATATATATATATATATATATATATATATATATATATATATATATATATGTATATATACGTATATATATCTTTATTAAATTCACAAACATTACAATTTACACATAACAGGAGGCAAATGACACTTGGCGTCATACCGCCATACCCACAGCGGAGGTGGAGAGCTGCTGACTTCACTTTCCTGCGCCGCGCGCTTACTTTGAGATTGCGATTTCGTTTTCGAGTTGTGGTAACTCTTGTGCAGGGCAGGACCACGAAAATTAAAAAGCAATGCCCTCAGTTTTCTTTTTGATTGTGTCATAAAAGGTGCAACACGAATAAGAAAATGAAAATGCATATAGGAATATTTATTAATGATTTTAATTATGAGTCAAATAATGCAGCCACGTTCTTAAAATGAAAAAGCATTTCTGCTGTTGCTTTTTCATTTGGATTATGGTAACTGTCTGCTTCCACACTCCAGTGGTTCTGCACATTAGTATAAATAGAGTGATTCTCTATCATTACATCACAGGACGGCGGCACACTGACTCATTCCATGAACCTGGACACTGATGATCCAGACTTTGGACCAGCTGAGCCAACAGGCCACAGTGGAAACGGGTCAGAACATGGGACTGGCTGCTGAAAGTATACAGGTAGGTGGCGCTGTCATCCCAAGTTGTGTGGTGTGGAGGATCGGGGCCAAAGTTCCAGATGCTCACAGATGTGACTGTGGATTCAGGAGGAGTGTTTGAAGGCTGGACTCCCAACAGTGATTGGCTGCTGAGGACCTCTCAATCACAATCAGGTTTTTTAGTGGCTGTGAGATTGAAAGTGAGATTGCATTGTCCAGGGAGGAGGACAGCAGTCAGTCATGTTTCACCTCCAGTCAACACGCAGTGGTTCACATGAAGGTCCAAGAGGCCTACAGACCTACACAGAGTCTGGATGTGGCAGCACAGTGGCATCATTGTCTTTGTTGTGTTGTTTGGTCATTGTGATCCAATGTAATGTGAGAGAAGGACGAGTGCAGTTCTATTGGAGTGAGTTGCTTACAAATACAGATTGCACTATTTCTATCCCAATTGTTAAGTGGGAAAGAGACCTGTCTCTCCAGCCTCACTCTAATTTCTGGAGAACAATCTGCCTGAACACCTTTTCACTGATAAAACAACCTATTCTACAATTAATACATTTTAAAGTACTCCACAGGATCCACTACACCGGGCAGCGGATGTTTCAGATGGGCATGACCGCCTCTCAGACCTGCTCACACTGCACAGTTAATGTCCCAGATAATTACCTACACGCTGTATGGCATTGCCCACCAGTAAATAAATTCTGGCACGTAGTATGCAATGATCTATCAGCACAGGTTGGTTACAACATCACAGCCACTCCTTCTTTTTGTCTCTTAGGGGACCTCAGTGATATCACATCAGATAAGGCAGAATCTTGCATGCTGATCACCTCCTTATCTATCGCTAAGAAAACAATCCTCACAAACTGGAAAACAAAACAACACCTGCACATTGCACAATATAGCAACTTACTGTTAGACCACACCTCCTTGGTAGGAATGTCTGCTTCATCCTCGTAATCAATCAATAGCTGAGGCTGCTGGTTGATGTGGGCAGCGGTGGTCGTGCTGCCGCGGGCCGGGTGCGGTCTTCGGGGGGGGGGCTGCTTTGCGGGTTGGTGGGGGGTCGGGGGTTGGGTGCCCCGGCGGGGGATGTCTACCATGCGGGGGGCTGGGCCTGATGGTTGGTGGGTGGTGCTCCGGGGGTGGTGCTCCGGGGGGGGGGGCCCTGGCTCTGGTCTGGGGGCCCCCTTGTTGGTGGGAGGGCTGGTCCGTCCCTGTGTCTGGGGACTGGCGCTGGATCGTACGCGGTGGGGTCGCATGCCTGGGGTGGGGCTGCGCGTTTGCCGGCTACCGCTCCTGTGTGCCCGGGTGCGGTGGGGGGTGGGCCCCCTTTGGCTCCTGGATCCCTGTGGTGTCCCCGGCCCCGATGTCGCTGAGGGGGCGCCCTGCCCGGGAGTCCCCCCTGGTCACATAATAGGTGTTTTTTTTGTTTTGTTTTTTTTTCCCTAAATTTTTTATTTATTTATTTATTTTCTTCTGTTTCGGCGGATTTGTGTCTTGGGTGGTCGCTGCCCGGCCTTCTGGCCTTAAGACCCTCTCCAATCTTAATAGCATTATAGACACTTAGGGCTTGGGGGGGTGGTTCGTGCACTGCGGCCGCCGCCCTGCTCAGCAGCAGTGTGGTTGCCCCAGGGCCTTACCACCCTTCCATTTTAAACGCACCATAGTTCAACACACCAGCGAGTGCACATATATACACACTGACACCCCTACACACAGTGGGGTCGGCCTGCTAGCGGGGGAGGGATCCGGCATCTTTCCCACTCTGGATGGGCCCTGTGCGGTCCGGTGCCCCTGGGGTGCGAGACCGGCTGGGCCTATGGGGACCTCGCCACTTGCGGCGGAGTCCCCCTTCCTCCAATCCTGGGACCGGGCCGCTGCCCGGGTGGTCCCCCTGCGCCGCTCGGGGGCGGCTGGGCGGCGACGACCCGAGACACGGGGGTCTGACAGTGGTGGGTGGTCGATGCGCCATACTGGGTCCGTAGGAGGGGGGCCTCTGGGTGCCCGGGCCTGCTTTGGGTACCGATCCTCCTGGTGGGTGAAGGGGCTGGGTCCTGTCATGGGGATGAGTCCGGTCTCGCTTGCCCTGTGGGGCCCCCGTCCGGAGAAAATCAGTGTGTAGTTCAAACTTTGTGCGTCTTTGTGTTCAGTTTTTCTGCTGTAGTTGTGCTTTTCTTTTCATTCCAGATGAATTCCACTCAATTTCCTTTTCAAACCTTGTAGGTGTTGAGTGAGCTGCAGTGCCCCCTGGCTGCAAGCTTCATACTGTGACTCTGCCGACCGAGGTAAAAAACCAACAAACTCTGACACTTTGCTGAGGACCTCCTGGAGGAGCTGAAGGTGCAGAACCTTCTCAGGCCTCTCTGAGGAGGAACTTGCGGCTGTCGGTCCTCTGCTGCCCCCTGCTGGTCACACAGGCCTCTTCCACCGCCGTTCGTCTGTTCAGCACATATTAAATTTTTTAATGGCTCTATAAACGTCACTGATGAGACGATTTTATGATTCCTGCAGTTAAATTTTTTTAATTCCAAATCTGCAAAAACCTTCTGATCAATGAAGACAGAGTTGATTAAAATGATTTCAAAATTGACCCGTTTGAGAAAAGCTGCACTGTGGCATTGTTTGCATGTTGTTTTAGCTCTCAGTGGCTTCATTTCGCATTTTTCTTAAAAGCTTCGTTTAGTGGTCCATTGTGGTCAATGGGACACTGAACATCCGCTTTGTGTGCCCGAGTTGTAAGAGGATCAGGTGCGGACATTTTAGCATTTAAATTATTATGGCTTATTAGCATAGGTACGTAGTACCTCACCTGTCCGTTCTTTTTACAGTGCTTCCTGAACACCTCACCGGCACACTACAGCCGCCTGCTAGCACAAAGCTGCGCAGAGCCTCCTCGTTGTTCTCCTCACCTGGAGGACGCTTGGTGATCAAGACCTGTGGCCCAAAACTCGGTCCTATAAGATAAGTGCAGGAACACTGCCGCTTCGCCCGCACTTGATTGTGCTAGCCGCCCCGTACAGACGGTGGACGGTGCATGTTGCTTCCGTCCCGCCTTGGTTTTACTTGTTGTTTTTCCGTTCTCGTTGTGTTTTTCTTCGTTTGCTTACGTCGCCACTGCTGACCCTCAGACAGCAGACGTTACACTATCAAGTCGCCGGTCCAGCCACAGTGGTGTGCGTGCGTGTATGCGTGTGCGTGGTTGGTGGGAACGTGTGTGTGTGTGTGTGTGTGTGTGTGTGTGTGTGTGTGTGTGTGTGTGTGTGTGTGTGTGTGTGTGTGTGTGTGTGTGTGTGTGTGTGTCATTGCATTGTTTGTTTGTTTTTCTTGCTATTTCAGTACATGTGACAGATTTTAGGGAACTTTTAGTAACCAACTGTTTATCTTTTCTTTTGTAGTCGCTGAGAGCTGCTGGTGGTGGCGGTGTCCCGGGTGGTGGGCCCCTTCGAGTGCTGTGACCCGGGATTGTGGTTGTTTTCTTCTTTTTTTTTGCACTTCACTTTCTTTGCAGGTGTGTCACGTGTGAGTGGGGTGTTCCTTGTTTTCTTTGGTTCCTCCCCCGTTTGGCCCCCTCATCGGTAAGCCTCAGTTTCTACACCAAGAATAAGGAGCTCAGTAGCTCCGTTTTAAGTGTTGGTCTGTTTGTTCCTTTTATTTTTAAATGTTGAATAAAAGTTGGTTTGATATTTTAAACATTCTGAACCACGTCTCCTACTCCTTCCTCGTAGAACTTACCTGTGTGCCTAATTATTACTTTTGTGTTTAGTAGAACTCCCTGGGTGAAATTCCCAGGGTGGCGTTGTCGGTTCCTTTTCATTTTGTTAAATTCCCAATATTAAATCTTGCTTTATCAGATAGCCATAACCACTCTCATCGCCACAGGACATTTGAGTCAACTGAGTCAAACTGTCGTGTCTACTTCCCAGTCTCAATAAACATGTTCACTACTGTGGCATATCGGACTTTCCCGCCGCGAGTCGCTCGTCAACATACTGCTGTGAAAGAGGGGTGACGTCACAGAACGCGAGGTGCATTTAGGTGCTGCTGCGTAAAACTAAAAGATATTCCTGGGCAAATATTCATTTGACAGACGTAAACGAAGTGAAATATGACTTCAATTTAAGTTTGTTTTAGTTTGTTTTTATAAACACACAAAAAAGTTTGAGTTAGTTATCGTTTTTGAAAAAAGTTCTTGACTTCTACTTTAGAGATATTGATGACGAGTTGTTGTATATAAACGGTGTGACTATGTGGTTCGGCAAGCGGTGGTGCTGTCTGTACATAGCTTAGCAAACGGCTAGCGCTAGCACCCCCTTTCAATGCCAGAGTTAAAAGATCCACACGGAGTGTTATGACCCACGGGTGGGTCTAGGTGCCTCTATCTTTGTGTCTGTGTGTGTGTCTGACAGTGGATGACGCCTTGCAGGTGCGGTCCTGGATGTCGGCTGCTGATTGGACGCGCCACGGCTGAGAAGGAGGAGCAGTCGAGCCAGCCTGACAGTCGTCCCTCCTCCGCTCCCAACTCTGCAGTTAGTCACTTCTGAAATGGTGTTAGAGCACGCAGCCGTAGGTAGTGATGGCCGATCGAGGCTTTGTTGAAGCTTCGACACTTGTTTCAAAAAATGGTTCATTACTCGAGGCTTCAATGACACAGTGCTCGAGGAGGTCATCTAGTGCTCAATAAAATGAAGTGCAATGGAAACGTGTTCATTGTTTCATCGATTGTTTGGGATTTGATTCGCCATGCATTTTTGTTGGACAACACTACATGCTTGTATGGTTCAATGCTGACACAATAAAATAAAAATGAAAAATAAAGACAATGTCTCTTTTTTGGCACGACTGATTGTAGTAGACTATAGCTCTATACTTAGCCTGACAGTTTGTGCAATGAATTATATTATATCCTAAAACAAGACTAAATAGCCCATAGTTTAAAAATATGTTCAATCGTAAGTGTTCAGTGGGTCAGATGTCAAATGTGATCTATTTAAAATGTAGAATAGATGAGCTAAATAACACATATATGATACACATTGATGGGAATTGAACCATCGCCTCAGTCTTGCAAGTCCAAGATTGTCATAATGTACCACAAACCCATATCACACTCCCTTTTTTCATCTAAGCTGTTTGAGTAGCGTTAGCACACCGTGATTCCTCATCAACTACAGGCCTACACTTCAAATAATTATGAGAAAAATCCAACGTAAAGAGAGCACTTCCATTAGGAAATAGTCAACATGAAATTTCGTCTTCTACTGACACCTGCTGGTCAAATTGAATAGTTGCAAATATTGTGAAGAAGTTGTCATCTAATTCTAATCCTAAACAATATGGCCATTCCAAGTGAAGTATTAAGACAATTAATCAGGTTTGTACTGCTTGATTGAACACATTCATCCCGTTCCAGTGCACTAAAACCCACTTCCCTTCAGGACCGTGTCAGCGAAGCCAAAACTTCCTTGAGTGACGTTGTTTCCCAGCATGCAATGCGAGCTCGCGATTCACAATACTATTTCATCACAAACATGGATGTAAAAAATAAAAAGGGACGAAAAATGAAACTTCAGGAACAGCAACCATTGCAATACAAGCAGAACTGGGCCGAAGTTTTATATAAGTTTTATATTATGTACACCATAATACAGCCTTCTGTTGTCAAGCCATACTATTTAAGCCGTGTCCTCCTATGGCACTTCCGTGGGTGGAAGCTCATCGTAGAGGTCACGTGCTGTTTGCGCGTCACTCCACCGATCACCTCGGGGCCCTTGCAGGGTATCTGATTCAAGTGAGTATATGGGAAATATGGTGCAATGTATTCAGTCGTAACAAGACAAGCTTGCTGGCAAAAATAATGCACTACAAGTGAATGTCACATTTTTTTTTTGTTTTGTATGAGCATTTAAAAAAAACAACAACATAATAATATGGATTTTGACCATGTCATAGTCAGCTGCTTTCAGTTGACATATTAAATCTATTATGATATGGAACGATAGTTCATAATGTACGTGTTACTTGCTTTGCAGATAAGGTGTACCCTATTTCTTGTGCTCATGGTTATTTTAAAAGGCAGACAAGAACGTTGTTTGCTGTTGGAGGGCTACAACAACACTTCGATGCTACGCTTTGTGTCGTCGCTACGGACCCGAAACTCTCGTTCTTGTTGGATTCGGGTTCGGAGCAGACTGGTGGGAGAGTTTGTGTACAGGTTTTGCAAAGGAACGGTGTTTTCAGTTATACACACGCTCATTAAAGTGCCGACCGTAGAGGAAGCTGGTGCCGCTGCACACCGTTTCCAGCAGAATAACAGCGAAATTACCAAAATAAAAACAAATCAGGAAAACATGTCTTTGCTGTGCTTTTATTTACAAAGTTAAAATTCTTCTAACTTACAAAAAATGTGAACGAAAAGGTAGAAATATAAATACGAAGGAATACGTATTTGTTCAGGGGTGCGTAAAGCCGGAGCCCTGCATTTGCTGCGCTACCCTTTTTAAAAAGGTCTCCGTTGCGCATTATTTTAATATGTCCATCTCTTTTAGAAGAGAAAGCATCGCCCCGGTCTCATCCTCAATCCAAATGTCAACATTCTTATTCGCGTTTGCCAGGTTGTTTCGCGCCGTCTGTTTTGTTAGACGACGTAGTTGTGCGGTCATGAGTCGCGAGAGCGAGGCGTGGCGCATGCGCACTCGCATTGTCCAATTAATAGTCCGATTAAGGCGTATACATGGCAGAGAAATTTGAATTCCAATCGCATTATCTGGGTGTCTCAGTCGGGGTTCTCCGATTCCAATCGGAGTTCTCAAACTCCAATCATAATCGGAGTAAGGTGTTTACACGCACGTGAGTTCTCCGATCATAATCGGACTAAGGCAATAATTCGATTTTCTCTAGTGCCATGTAAAGGCACTGAATGTAGTGGTTCAGACCTGACGCGAACAGCCGCGCGGCTCGTGCCATTCATTTCAATGGAAGCGGAAGCGCCACGAAGCGGAGAGCCGACGAATTTCACGAGCGAGGCTCCAACTGGTTCACACCAGACGGGAACAGCTCCGCGACGGTCGACAAGCGCTTCTGCTCAGCTGCAGTCTTTTTTTCACTCCCACTTGAGCTTCTTTTTTTTTTTCTTTGAAAAAAAACAAAACAAAAAAAACATTTTCATCATCGCCCCCCCCTCGCCCCGTAAGCCAGCCCGCTCCGTAGTTTACTTTCGTGTGTGTGTGTGTGTGTGTGTGTGTGTGTAAATAAATAGAAACACGCACTCAGGTGTCCATCTCAAGACAAGACCTCTTTCATAATGATCATTGACCGGCATCTCTAGGATCAAACAGACGTATTTTGATCAAGTCTTCCTCTGTGTGTGTGTGTGTGTGTGTGTGTGTGTGTGTGTGTTTAATCTCTCTCGCACTCTGATACAATGTACTGACAAATCTAACATAGAAATATGATATATGATCGAATTTGTCATTCGGTTTTTATTTTGAAATTAGTTTATTTTGAAAATTCACCGGATTTTCTCGTTTTTATTGAGCGACTTCGTGTACTATTGACGAGGATCGCTCGCGGCTCGCGCACGAAATAGAGCAGACGCCGAAACAACAAATGCATGCCGCGAGCCGCGCAACCACCACATTGATTAACGTGGGCGCCGAATGGAAGCGCTCGGCGGCGCTTCGCTTCCACGTCCAGTGAACTGACGTTAAATGCATGGCGCGATCCGCGAGGGAAGTCGCGCGCCTGTTCGCGTCTGGTGTGAACTACTACATTGATTAACATGGGTGCTGAATGGAAGCGCTCGGCGCTTCGTGGCGCTTCGTGGCGCTTCCACGTCCAGTGTGAACCGGGCGTTACGTTGCTCGGAAAAATGTGTCGCCTGAGTCTCCGCCCCCTCAGTGCCCATTGGCGGAGTGAGGGCTCATTGAAAAAAAAAAAAAAAAAAAAAAAAAAAAATCGGTGTTCCTTCGGCGCGCCTGGGAAACTCTGAAATTATGAATAACTTAAGCTCGTTTTGTCCCATTTGCCTGCATCAGCCCGTCATGATATTGTTAAATTAATTGAGAGCCACCCACGATTGTTTTCTGACCACCCCCGCCGTACGTCAGTTTTGCACCATGACATAGAAGTAGAGGGACATGCCACAACTAAGCAGCACGCACACCGAGTCATTTCTGGGAAGTTCAGAATAAAGCTTTGGCTCTCCTTCTGACAGTGCCCATCTTGATGTTAATTTAGGATCAGGTTTTTACAGACCATAATGCCCTCGTAGATGCGGTGGTCTCCGCTCCTGCAAGACTTCAATCTCCAGATTTGCCACAGGAAGGGGGGTTGATAATGTGTTGGCAGATGCGTTTTCACGTGTACATGTGGACTAGCTGCGGAATTTTATTTTGGGGGAACTGAGCTGTTTTTCTTGTTTAGTTTTGTTTGTAGGTATGTTAATAGGGTTTAGTTCTGAAGGGAGGGGGTGATATGACCCACAGGTGGGTATAGGTGCCTCTATCTTTGAGTCTGTGTGTGTGTGTGTGAGAGAGAGTGGATGACGCCTTGCAGGTGCGGTCCTGGATGTCGGCTGCTAACCCTGAAGCCTTTGCTGCCCACCGGTTAAGTTGTTTTGTTTATTTCATTTACTGATTAATAAAATGTTTTTTGTTGAAACTGCCAACTGTAGTGAAAAATTAATGAGGCTTGGGAGTGGGGGAAGGTGTCCCACACGTTGCGTCTCGGTCCCCCTAGACGGGACGTAACACAGAGTTTTCGCCGTGACAGCAGGTTGAGCTCCTACCGTGTTAGAGGTGACGTTGTCACGTTAGCCTGTTCCATCCCTGCTAAATTCTTTAAATAACTACCGTTTTAAATTATAATACGCTCTACACTAATTGTAATTTCCTGCCCGTGGTTCTATATTGCAACAGTTGACGGCTCATATCAGCAGATAAGCAGCAACAATCTGGGCATTGCGGGTGATTCATAAATATGTCATTTCTTATTAATTAGCCCATAAGTGTTGTACACCAGTGTGACACCAAATGCTTGTTGCTGACAGCAGTGAAGAAATGACACTCTAGTGGTTCTGCACATTAGTATAAATAGAGTGATTCTCTATCATGACATCACAGGACGGCGGCACACTGACTCATTCCATGAACCTGGACACTGATGATCCAGACTCCGGTCCAGATGACACAACAGGCCACAGTGGAAACGGGTCAGAGCATGGACTGGCTGCTGAAAGGATACAGGTAGGTGGCGCTGTCATCCCAAGTTGTGTGGTGTGGAGGATCAGGGCCAAAGTTCCAGATGCTCACAGATGTGACTGTGGATTCAGGAGGAGTGTTTGAAGGCTGGACTCCCAACAGTGATTGGCTGCTGAGGACCTCTCAATCACAATCAGGTTTTTTAGTGGCTGTGAGATTGAAAGTGAGTGAACATCATTAAATAAAGAGCTCCTGCAGGGTCCCAATTTGACAAGTACACTGCTAGGTGTGCTGCTTCGTTTTCGCCAAGGCCCTGTAGCATTCATGACTGACATTGAGGGAACGTTTCATCAAGTAAGAGTTTCCAACCAGGATGTAAACTTCTTACGCTTCCTCTGGTGGCCAGATGGGGACATTACAAAGGACCTACAAGAGCACAGGATGCTGGTCCACATCTTTGGGGCAGTGTCATCCCCAAGCTGTGCTTCATTCGACGACAATCAGCATGACTTCCCAGCCGAGGTTATAAACACTGTTTGTCAAAATTTCTACGTGGATGATTGTCTAAAGGCCGTCAGCACGGTGGAACAAGCAATACATCTGTACCAGCAGCTAACAGACCTGTGCGGTAGAGGTGGATTTAAGCTCAATAAGTGGGTGAGCAATCATCGCTCGGTGCTGGCCGCCATTCCTGAAGAGCAGAGAGCTAAAGAGGTAAAAACACTTAACCTTGACAGAGACCAGCTCCCTATGGAGAGGGCCCTTGGAGCTCAGTGGGATGTACAGCAAGATACATTCACATTCAGCATCAGAACCAAGCTGGGATGGGATGAGGAAATCCCTCAGGTCATGGTACATCCCATATATAGTTTTTCAAGCGCCAAACTACAACAAAGGAACTCATCTATAACAAAACTACAACCTTGTAAGGGCAAAACCTACTTGTTTTAATTCTGATTAATAAACTAAAGCTTATTCGATTATCATTATGTTGTTTTTTTTAAACGCTCATACAAAACAAAAAAAGTGGAGGGAGAGTAGTCTGAATAGGGTTCTGGAGCATTGCTCCACCTCATCCATCGCACTCATTAGCGTCACATCCACTAGTAGTGCATAATTTCCGTCAACAAGCTTCTCCTGTTACGACTGCACACGTTGACACATATTTTCTGTTCACTCGCTCACCCGTATCAGGTGATACCCTGCATGGGTAACCATTGGCACTTGTCTTAGACCTTCCCCGAGGTCGTTGGTGGGGTTGTAGGGGAGGAAATATCTAGCACATATAATAATATCTCCCTAACACGTATTACGTCGTTCCGGTATTTAAGATGAGGATTTCAAAGTAAAGTATATCAAAGTTAATTCAATCTGACTCCATTTAAAAAGTAACTTTACTTTTATACATTGATTAAACAAAAGACTTGACTAATAATTAAGAATATAGACATCTGACTCTAATCTCCAGTTCAGGGATGGCTTCTATAAATTAACAAAACTATTCAGTTTGTTCATTAAACATGGAAGAATAGCCTGATGTCTGGGTTGGAGTATTCAGAGGTTATTGAACATGATACCCAATCTTATCTGACCAACTCAGAGGTTAAGGGTTTGAATAATGTCCAGTGAAACTTACCATATAACTAAGGTCATTGGGATTCTGATTAATCCCTATCTTAGTTCAGTGATGGCAGATATAGACAAAGCATTCAGTGACCTTCTTAACATAGAAGAACAGCCCAGACATCTAGGTTGAGATGTTCAGAGGTTTATATCTTCCAACTCAATAGTTAGAAAAACATGACACTCAATCTTTTCTATTCAACTCAGAGGTAAAGAGTTCAAGCATTACTCAGATAAATTTACCATATAACTGGAGACTTAATCGACTTCTAATAATCAGATAATCTTCCCATAAAATAAAAGTCTCAACAAGTTAGCATTGAAAGGAAAATGATAACATACCAATTTATTGTGAGATCCAGGGAGAAAATACAACAAAAAATGCAACAGACCGGTTGTGTAGAGATGGTGGCACGCAGACCAAAAAGGGGGAACAGGAGCAGCCAAAAAAGACCCCTTCAGATTCTTGTCCCTTCCCTTAAATATCCTCCCAGAACAGAGATACTGCTAAAATGCATATTTAAAAGATTCAGATCAGATCAACTCTTCCTACTCGGGAACCTTTTGATCATCAGGGGTAATTTTCCACAGCAACAATAGATCACCAAGACCTTCACACCTCTCGCACTGACACTCACAACATTTCAAAGGAAAGTTCTAAACAAAAGGCCAAGACAGTTCCTGTATGCAAATCCAACAAACCCAAGGAGATACCTTTTGGCCCTCGGGGGTTCCTTTCCCGCGACATGTAAATCATATCAGCGGATTACAATAGGTGAGATACACACAGTTGGAACCCCCGTCTTTGAAGAACTTCCATTGTTAAAGAAAACGCTTCAGGATGTGAATTTGACTGTCTTACAGTTTCCCCTTTTGACCCCTGAGAGCCATCTGGAAAAACAAAAGAACAAATGAACATAGAATGAAACGGTAGGGGTCAAGTGAGAATTGACAATCTTTTCCACATCCATAGCTTTTCATTTCAATCCTTGTAAATCTGGAAGTTGCAGGGGGCTGAGTACCAGGGCAGAGTGTGTGGCTCTGCGGAGGGAGCGGAGAGCGCATCGGATGTAGCAACATTGGATCAGGGTGGCAAGGAATATGATTGCGCTAACAATCACACATCCCTTGAACACCCAATCCCACCAAGTGTATGCATATTGGGCCGAGCGTGTAGATGAACTGGATAAGATTTCCGCTGTCTTCTTGGCTAAATTGACCTGCACTTGGGCTTGGGTGAGATGGTAGCCTGTGTTTTGAACGATCTCTTCAACCAAGTCCATGGTGTCTGAAAGAGCTTGGGTACTTTCTTCGTAGAAAGTGTCCTCCCACCAGGGAGAGATGTCTAGGTCCAGTGGAACTCTTCCCAAAATGTTGAGTTGACCCATAGAAAAATCCTCTGTTACTTCCAGGCAAAAGCTGTGATTTGCTGGGCAGGTCAATCCCCCATAGGAAAAGGAGTTCATTTCACTGGTGACACACCACTGTGTGTGTGACACCTGGATGGCATCTGCATATCCATGCAGAGACTGGACACTAAGGAGTTTGGAATCATTCTGTGAGAAAGGCTTGAGGGTATTACAGGTACAGATAATATAACTTGGAGTTTCATGACAACATGTGCGAGAGGTAAACAAGGTCTCTGTATCCCTTACTGTCATATACCCCATGATGTGGTCCCATTTTATTACCTGATTCTTCACCACATTGCCTATTGAGCGTATGGTGGTGGAATTTGGAAAAACCTGTTCTGGGTGAATAAGTGGGAAAGTGACAAAGAACCCGATACAACCAATACATTCATTGTTGGTATACATTAAAACAGTGGACAACAATTCTGAATAATTGATATCTGTCATTTCTCTAGACATGAACCATCTATGTAAATCTAGAGTGTCGATCAAATCGTTTAGGGCGTGTCTAGGAGTTTTTTGTAGGCGAAGATCTAGAATCTCCTGTCTAGCTGTTGTGAATAAATCTCGTGCATATGTTTTGCATGCAATATCATGTTCGATAATGCGAGTCTGGTTGAAGAGTAAATGACTAACAGTTAAAAGGGCTCGCGCCTCTGATTTGACTGCTTTGATGATGTTTTCATTACTATTGATGAGGTGTTGAAAACCAGTGGCTACTTGATTTGCTATCCATGATGAGTATAGTGTTTGGTCAGTTATCCTGAAAGAATTGGAAATGGAGTTGGCTGAACCGAAGAATCCAGTAACACCAGCAAGTAAATCTCGTTTAACTCTACTAGATGGAATTTGGATGGCAAGTCTACTTTTGTAATCAGAGACTAGATCATCGATGCGTGATTGTAACCATGTAAAGGTCTCATCTTTGTCGCCACAGTGAGTTAAATATGCAGATAAAACATTTGTGATGTTATAACTAACATGTGTCATTACTAAGTTGACATCATGCAATAATGTCTTATTAATGTTTCCTTTAATAATGCCGCCTGGAGGTGCTGGATATGTTTTAGGACAGTGCGTGGGTTTGCGATACCCACAAGTGGTCAGATTAAAACATCTCTCTTCATTCCAGGTGCAATTGAGCGCGCTAGTGTACGCACTCAACTCTGTTTGACACAGGCCAACGCAATATGTACCCTCCCTCCGGGATGTCCATACAAATGATTTTGGTTCGGGTTGGTCTTCTGTGGAGGAAGTTAGGTTAAACAGTAAATCTGTATATACTATGTGTGTGAGATTATGTGGGGCTGTGTGTGTGCATCTATATGCGTTTGGTTCTAGATCCTTCGTGTCATAACACTTTTTAGGGTCTAGTCCATGGTTTGACTGTTGATAAATCACTTGAATAGAACCAATTTTGGAGTGTGGTGTGTTTCTGAGTTGATACCACGTTGTGAGGTTGCGGAAAATTGATGGGGAAATTGTATAAGTTGTTATATTGAGTGTAGGGAGATGGGTGGATCCCTCTCTACAGCAAATTTTGCTGTTACAATTTTGTTCCGGTGCTAATCCGGGGGACCATGTAACTAGCTGTTTCAAAGGAAGTGTGATGTGAGATTTGTATGGCCCCTTTGAATATTTCCATACCCATCTCCCACAGTTGAAACTATGAGCAAGGAGGACTCGTTGACCCAGCTGGATGCAGGTGGTTCTGGAGACTTTTCTGGTGTCTGGAGTCCATGGAATGGCAAGGGAAGACCTGGGTAAACAGAACAGAAGTAAACAGACAGTTATTTATCAGGTGGACCTTTAAACAATTTGCATTGGGTCATGTGATACCATCTCAGTTTTGCTCTCATGGTGACAGCCACACAGCTGTTACATATGGCTTTTACCTCGTATGGTCCATGCCATCGAGGTGTGAACGCACTTTGTTTCACAAAGACACGTATCATTACCATGTCACCTTCTGTGAATCTGTTTTCAGCAGTCGGGTTGAACCGGGCATCATTGTTTAAATCCGATTGTTGTTGCTTTAATGTGGCCTGTGCATATAATACTTTAAGGCGCTCTTGTAGTTGCAATAGCACAGTTTGTTGTTTTGCCACGGTAAGAGGGCCCAGGTCTTCTGGTGAGATTTCTGGATCAATGGGGAGCTTCATAACTCTTCCTGTCATGAGCTCGTGTGGGCTGATACCTGTGGCTTTTGATGGAGTTGCTCGCAAAACAGTCAAAACTGTGGGCAAAGCGTCAGTCCACTGGTTCTCGTGTTGGGCAATATGTTTTGCAATGTGCTCTTTAATTGTACGATTCGCTCGTTCAACCATTCCAGAACTCTGTGGTCTGTAGGGAATGTGGAATCTCTGTTTGATGTTTAACATGTTGAACATATCTTTCATCACCTGACCTGTGAAATGGCTGCCTTGGTCAGACTCAATTTGAAGAGGTGTTCCGAACAGAGGGATAATTTGGTTCGCTAAAACCCGTGCCACTGTTCTTGCGCAGTTGTTGCGAGTCGGGATGACATCAACCCATTTGGAGAATTTGTCAATTACAACAAGGCAATAGCGGTACCCCCCTTTGGCACTGGGAAGTGGACCAATGAAATCCATCTGTAATGCTTCCCATGGGCCTTTGGGTGCATCTGGCCTGCACAGTTTAGTGCGGCCAGGTTTCCCTTGGTTGTGGGCAGCACACACAAGGCAAGAGGCACACCAGCTGTCAACATCTTCCGCCATTGCTGGCCACCAGAATTGTTTTTTAATCAATTGTAGTGTTTTGTCCGCAGAAACATGTCCATATTCGTGATATAATTTTATCACAGGTTTTTGTAAGGACGCAGGAACAACATATTTATTTTCTCTGAGAATGATGCCATCTTTGATTTCGATTAGCTTATCTTGTGTTAATTGTGGGTTGAGCTGTTCATCAGTGACCCACAAATCTTTTTGGTATTGTTTTATGTCAATCGGTGTAGTCTGGATGGTGCTTATAGCAGGTGTATCTGACATTTTCAGTGTCAACTCTGTACCATGTACTGCTGCCTGTTTGGCTAGCTGATCAACAATGTTGTTGTTTTGTTCATGTACGTCCGGGTTTCGATGAATATGTGCTCGGACCTTGATCACAGACATGGGGTTTTGGCGTGCTTGAATCTCTTGCCAGATTGATGTAATTGTAGAGAAGTGTTTGACTGGTGTTCCTGCCGAGGTTAGAAATTTGCGTAATTGCCATTGAGCCATGTAATCATGCACTGTGCCAAAAACATATCGTGAGTCTGTGAAAACACATAGTGGTTCAGGGTGTTCTTTGATCGCCTGTGACAAAGCAGTGAGCTCTGCTTCCTGTGCTGACATGGTCGGTGGCAATTTGAATAATAGTTTTTGGCCTGTATTAACATTTGGATACTCTGGAGCCCAGAGCGCACAACCAGTGTGATACTTACCATCATCCCAGTAACGAGAGCCATCAACGTAAACTCGGGTTTGACCTGGGAGTTCGATATCTAAAACGGGGCTTATTGTCTCTGGTTTTGGTTCGCAAATGTGTGGGAGTCCTTCTATGTCTCCAATCAGGTGTGGCAGGATCCTGTCATTGACTATTGTGATGTCACGTGCCTGAATGTCTGTCAGCCATCTCGCAAGCCTTTGAGCTGATACGCCTTTGATGGCTCCTTGTAACAGCATTCGGATTGGGGTGTGCATCGTGTGCACCACAACAGGTTGAAAACCGACAATTGGCTCCGTCGTAGTGAGCATCCAATGAACTGCCAACACTTGTTGTGTACATTTGTCAAAACCAGTTTCAACCGCCGATTTTTTGCGACTGTAGTAAGCGATTGGTCTTAACTTTCCCCCATGGTCTTGTGCTAAAACGCCACTGAGTGTTTTGTCGTTTGTGTCGACCTGGATGTGGAAGGTTTTCAATGGATTAGGGAGACCCAATGCTGGTGCGGCGCAGAGACGGTCCTTAAGTTCTGTGAATGCTCTTTCATGCTCGTCAGCCCAGTCAAGTATATCAGAAGGTCTCGACTTGCCTTTTATGAGAGCATACAGTGATGCTACAGTACCAGCAAAGTCTGGGATGAATTCACGGAGGTAATTAGCAGTTCCCAGTACCTTTTGAAGCGCATTCAGCGTGTGAGGTCGTGGCAGCTCTGCAATGCATTTGCGTCTGTCCTCTGTTAGAGATCTGCGGTTTTGGGACAGAGTGTAGCCGAGATATTGCACTTCTTTTTGTGCAATTTGGGCCTTCTCCTTGTTGAGTTTGAAACCAGCAGACTTTAACGTCTGTATGACACTGTCCACAAGGTTCAAATGTTCATGCAATGAATCATTTGTTGTAATCAGAATGTCGTCCACGTAGCTAACAACTTGACCTGTGTTTGCATATGGACTCAGAATGTCTGCTACAGCTTTGTGAAATGCACCTGGACTGATATGAAGGCCCTGTGGCATTCGTTGCCAGGTGTACTGAGTTTCATTGAGAGTGAAAGCAAGTTTCCACTGGTCTTTGGGATTAACCTTAATAGACCAGAAACCATTTTTTATGTCAAGGACGGAGAACAAAGCTGTATTTTCAGGCAATTTCGTTAATATTGTTGCTGGGTTGGCTACAATAGGCGTCGCTTTTGGCAGAACTTGGTTTAAGCGTTGATAGTCAATGCACAACCTCCATTTCCCGGATACCTTCGGCACTGGTAAACATGGAGAGTTGGCAGCTGAGCTACATTGTCTGACTATCCCTCTAGCTTCAAGTTCTTTAACAATTTCAACAACAGCAGTCTCTGCTTCTGGTTTGATTTTGTATTGTTTTTGTGGTGGAGGTGGATTTCCTTCAACACTTATCTCAAAATCAATAAGGCCACAATCATGTTCATGATTGGCCCACGCGTCACTGTGTTTTATCATTAATTGTTGTACTGGGTCGGTGTTGGTGATGGACATAATGCTCGCACAGTTTCTGACTGATTTATTTTTGGCTGTTTTGTCTGTAAGAATCTCAATTTGTTTTTCTAAACAGTGAATAATAAAGCCATGCTTTTCCATTATGTCCATGCCCAAAACCGTACCCTCGCTGTTTCCTGGTAAATACCAAAGCGGCTCTGTTAGCACTGCTGCGCCTAAATCAATCCGGACTGGTTTTGTTAGAGTTGCTGTCATTATTGTGTCACCTATTCCTTTGATTTGAATGGTTTCACTTGTTAAAGGTAGTGGAATATCTGTGCAGGAGCAAGCAGCACCGGTGTCAATTAATATATCTACTAATCGGCCTCCAAGATTAGATTTTACTTTTACACGGTTGCCGCTGGAAACAATGCTCCCAATGGAGGCCACGCATCCCTATTGTTGTTCGTTGATTTGTTCTGGAGTAGCTAGAATAGTGGTGTGAGGATTGCGCGTCTCTGTGTTTCTGTTGTAGGAGGTGTTAAAATGGTTTCGCGGATATTTATTGGTTGATTTGTTAAATCTAAATCGCGACTGTGGGGCACCATGCAGCTTGAAACACCGTTCTCTTTTATGGCCAGGTCGATGACAATAGTCGCAAATGACGACATTATTGTCCCCCTCAGCCACCCACTGTGTTGCAGCTATGGGGCGTGGCTTTAGAGCTTTTGATCTCTGCTCTATCTTTGTGGCCCATTCAACAAGTGCATTAAACGTGTTGTGGGGCCAACGCATTCTGGACAAGTGGTCCAGCATTACTGCGTAGCATTTGCATAATGATTTCGTGGTTGCGGTTGCAATCCTCTACCCCACTGTACTCTTTGAAAACTAACCACATGCGCTCCGCAAATGTTTCGAACGTCTCCTTGTTTGATTGTTTAATATCAAGAATTCTGTGCCATTCAGCCTGTGGCGGTCCTCTCATCTGAAGCAAAACTTCTTTTATTCTATTATAAATGTCGTCGTTAGTTTCGCCGGATCGTCTTTCAAGGATCGTTCCAGTTCTCAATTCTTCAGGAATTTTAGAGTGTAACTCTTCTGGAACCGTTAGCAAAACTATCTGCCACACATCGCGGGGCTCTAGACTGTAAACTAATGCTTGGAGCATTAGTTTGTCCCAGTAACTCTGGAACGGGCCGCGGCGAGGCATGATGCCGATAACTTCGCGATGCTTTGAAGTTTCTTCGCACGACAACGCTCTGGTAATGGTGGTTACACCATTGTTTGCATCTGTAACTGTTTTGATCACAGAAACATTTACGGATTTTCTCGGAATTGTGTTTGTTTGGAGACGAGTTTTCATTCTGTTTTGATTGCCTTGCTTCGAGTGAGAGGTGTACTGGCTGAGGGACGGATAGAGCGTGTTTTCTGCTGTTGCGAGAACTGCGGAGGTTGTAGGAATTTCATTATCAATGTCGACCTGAGTTACAGGGCACCCGGAGATGAGGGTAATATCCTCATCTTCACTGTTGTCTTGATCAAAATTGTCTACAGTTTTTGATCTAATAACAGCCTTTTTTATAGCCGCAACTGGAAAACCGGCATCGTCACAGTAGTCTTCCAGCTGAGAAGTGTAGCATTTATCTAGTTTTAGCTTTTGTTTTAGCAGTTTAATGTCCGCCTCCATTATTTTACTTTGTCGTGCCCAGTTTATTTTTTCAAAATGAAATGCGTCGATTTGTGCACGTAGATGTTTCATTTCTTCGGAGCGTAATGCTTCTAAATCTCGGGTGCTCTCTAAAGTGCGGCGCCCTTCTATTAAGGTTTTTGAGTCGTTGCGCCGGAGTAAATAAACAATTGCGATGGGGAAGTCGTGGAATTTGCTTTTAGATTTTAATGCGACTCCCTTTGTGGAATACCAGTGAAGAATTTCACTGTTATCCCATTTTAAATCTACGCCGAGATCGCGCAAACGGACTAACGTTTCGTATAAGCGTGAACCAGCCATGTCCATGATTTGCTCATCCATGTCTACACTCGAACATCCCTGTCCTAGTGAATTGTGAGATGAAACTTTGCCCCCCATCGGATTTCTACGATCTCCGATCTAAACAATGGATATGTCGATCCGTTCTATTTTATGTGTCTATATGTGATGTGCGTTCAAACTTTCTCTCAATCCTTATTGCTGTCGTAAATTTGTACTTACCACAGAAGCTGCAGGTAGACACACAGGGATTCAAACCTCATTTCTTATACGTGCCGGAACTGACTTCTCTCGCCTTCCTGCTTAATGCGATCGCGAGATCACGTCGGGGTCACCAAACTGTAGGGGAGGAAATATCTAGCACATATAATAATATCTCCCTAACACGTATTACGTCGTTCCGGTATTTAAGATGAGGATTTCAAAGTAAAGTATATCAAAGTTAATTCAATCTGACTCCATTTAAAAAGTAACTTTACTTTTATACATTGATTAAACAAAAGACTTGACTAATAATTAAGAATATAGACATCTGACTCTAATCTCCAGTTCAGGGATGGCTTCTATAAATTAACAAAACTATTCAGTTTGTTCATTAAACATGGAAGAATAGCCTGATGTCTGGGTTGGAGTATTCAGAGGTTATTGAACATGATACCCAATCTTATCTGACCAACTCAGAGGTTAAGGGTTTGAATAATGTCCAGTGAAACTTACCATATAACTAAGGTCATTGGGATTCTGATTAATCCCTATCTTAGTTCAGTGATGGCAGATATAGACAAAGCATTCAGTGACCTTCTTAACATAGAAGAACAGCCCAGACATCTAGGTTGAGATGTTCAGAGGTTTATATCTTCCAACTCAATAGTTAGAAAAACATGACACTCAATCTTTTCTATTCAACTCAGAGGTAAAGAGTTCAAGCATTACTCAGATAAATTTACCATATAACTGGAGACTTAATCGACTTCTAATAATCAGATAATCTTCCCATAAAATAAAAGTCTCAACAAGTTAGCATTGAAAGGAAAATGATAACATACCAATTTATTGTGAGATCCAGGGAGAAAATACAACAAAAAATGCAACAGACCGGTTGTGTAGAGATGGTGGCACGCAGACCAAAAAGGGGGAACAGGAGCAGCCAAAAAAGACCCCTTCAGATTCTTGTCCCTTCCCTTAAATATCCTCCCAGAACAGAGATACTGCTAAAATGCATATTTAAAAGATTCAGATCAGATCAACTCTTCCTACTCGGGAACCTTTTGATCATCAGGGGTAATTTTCCACAGCAACAATAGATCACCAAGACCTTCACACCTCTCGCACTGACACTCACAACATTTCAAAGGAAAGTTCTAAACAAAAGGCCAAGACAGTTCCTGTATGCAAATCCAACAAACCCAAGGAGATACCTTTTGGCCCTCGGGGGTTCCTTTCCCGCGACATGTAAATCATATCAGCGGATTACAATAGGTGAGATACACACAGTTGGAACCCCCGTCTTTGAAGAACTTCCATTGTTAAAGAAAACGCTTCAGGATGTGAATTTGACTGTCTTACAGGGTGACCCACCCAGCACGTGACCTCTACGACGAGTTTCTACCCACGGAAGTGCCATAGGAAGACACTGATTAAACAGTATGGCTTGTCCACCAGAAGGCTGTATTTTGGTGTACATAATATAAAACTTCGGCCCAGTTCTGCTTGTATTGCAATGGTTGCTGTTCCTGAAGTTTCATTTTTCGTCCCTTTTTATTTTTTACATCCATGTTTGTGATGGAATAGTATTGTGAATCGCTAGCTCGCATTGCATGCTGGGAAACAACGTCACTCAAGGAAGTTTTGGCTTCGCTGACACGGTCCTGAAGGGAAGTGGGTTTTAGTGCACTGGAACGGGATGAATGTGTTCAATCAAGCAGTACAAACCTGATTAATTTTCTAAATACTTCACTTGGAATGGCCATATTGTTTAGGATTAGAATTAGATGACAACTTGTTCACAATATTTGCAACTATTCAATTTGACCAGCAGGTGTCAGTAGATGACGAAATTTCATGTTGACTATTTCCTAATGGAAGTGCTCTCTTTACGTTGGATTTTTCTCATAATTATTTGAAGTGTAGGCCTGTATCTGCACACAATTTGGAATTCGTCCCAGCGCCCTGAGCTGTAAATTTGGACGGTGTAAAATGAAAATGGCCATCTGCAGCAGAATGAAAGTGTGATTGCATTGTCCAGGTAGGAGGACAGCAGTCAGTCATGTTTCACCTCCAGTCAACACGCAGTGGTTCACATGAAGGTCCAAGAGGCCTACAGACCTACACTGAGTCTGGACGTGGCAGCACAGTTGGATCATTGTCTTTGTTGTGTTGTTTGGTCATTGTGATCCAATGTAATGTGAGAGAAGGACGAGTGCAGTTATATTGGAGTGAGTTTTTTAGAGTGTAATAGAAGTTATAATGCAGAGTCTTTTTTTATGAAATGTTCTATCACCTGGCATCCATCCATCCATCCATCCATCCATCCATCTTCTACTGCCGTATCCGGAGTCAGGTCTCGGGGGCAGCAGCCTCAGCAGAGACCCCCAGACTTCCCTGGACCCAGTCACCTCCTCCAGCTCCTCCAGTGGGACCCCAAGGCTTCCCAGTCCAGCCCAGAGACCTGGTCAGCACCACTGTGACTCCCTGAGTCCCTGCTGCTCAGGTGAGGCTTCAAAGATCTGGCTGCACCTGATTGGACGGTCGTGGAGGATCTCCTTGGTCTTCTTGGTCTTCTTGGTCTCCAGCTGTTTGACCTCATGCTCTCTGTTGACCTCCTCACTCAGTCCCTCAGTGATGTAGAGCTCAGTGTAGATGCTGTTGAGGAGAGTTTGACTTCCTGCTTCTTCATCTTCAGTCACACGTTCACATCTCCTCTCCAGACTGATCTTCTGCTGCTGTAGAAGCTCCTGCAGACCACCAACCTCTGGAGCTGAGAGAAGGTTGGAGAAGAAAACATCAGTGTGACAGTGTGAGCATCATTTTCTGTCCACGACTTGAAGCTGAAAGCATCCAAACTCCATTTTTCAGCTGATGTGGTGAAGCTGCTGTTGTCTGACTGTTTGCTCTAAATGTCCTCCAGTGGATCTTCTGACTGGAGGTCCTGACCACGGTTATAATAGTTAACGAAAACGAACAAAATAACAAAAACTTCAATTGAAAAAAACAATTGTCACGTTCCCAGGGGTTAGGATTTTGGTACCTGCCTCGTTGGGCTTCGAAGCGAGCAGAGCTGAGACCATAAGGGTGACGTAGCAACGTTCAGGACACTGATTGGCCAAAGGCAGTCTTTCATGAAAGGCCAAAACCGCCATTTTTAAATGCCTCGCGTGTGGATTTTTACATTAACACGTATTAAAAACTGAAAAGCTTCTGAAACTGTACCATGGGTGAACAAAGAACTACAGACGTTTCTGTTCTCTGTGGCCGAAGAAAAAGCACAATGCAGACAGTTGTGCAGAAAGTTTAGTGTTAGCTAAAATATCGGGCACACAGACGTACTTATTATGTATACATTTCTTTCCATTGTAACAGGTGCTACAAGATCTGCAATCCATTACCTAGAATTGGTTTTCCTTAAACTGATGTACAGGATTACTAATCTGACTTTGATGGGCAAATTTGACAACAGAATACAATTATGAAGCACTAAAACACAGGACCACAAAACAATTAAATGCATGATGAAATAATGATATGCTTTGTTAAATGAAATAAAATGGCATTTTCAACTAAGTAATAAAATAGTCGGTGGTGCAGTGGTTAGCGCTGCCGCCTCACAGCAAGAAGGTCGTGGGTTTGATTCCGGGGCCTGGACCTGGGACCTTTCTGTGTGGAGTTTGCATGTTCTCCCTGTGTCTGCGTGGGTTCTCTCCGGCTTCCTCCCACACTCCAAAAACATGCACGTGAGGTCAATTGAACGTTCTAAATTGTCCGTAGGTGTGCATGTGAGTGTGAATGGTTGTTTGTCTCTATGTGGCCCTGCGATGAACTGGCGACTTGTCCAGGGTGTCACCCTGCCTTCGCCCTAAGACAGCTGGGATAGGCTCCAGCAGACCCCCGTGACCCTGAATAGGAATAAGCGGGTATAGAAGATGAATGAATGAAATCTTTATTGAATGAATGACACATTTTATTTCACTCGTGGTTTATGTAATTATTATTTTTTGCTCCATAGCTTTCATGATTCAGCATTACATGTTAAGCGTGATGAATTGCATGAAAAGAGAGAGCACTCGCTGATAAATTAACATGGTGTGCTGTTTAATTCCATGAGAACGACAAAATATTTGCAGATTTGTGTTAGCTACACACATCGACAGGTGCAAGAGAAAGGGAGGAACTTTCAGGGAGGAACTTTCAAGATCGTTGAGTTTTTGTTTTTTTGTTTTTTTTTAGTTCTGATGAAATAAATAGACCAATCATTTCATTACTTTGTCTGCTTTCCAAAGAGGTTATTAATTAAAAAAATATGTGTGGCAGTGCTGTTATGGTCCATAGAGAGTTGCTTCAAAGAATTATCATTTATTATTCAGTGGCACATTGCTCACTTGTTTAATACACAAATAATAGTATATTATTATAATAATACTATTTTATTAATATAATAATAATAATAATAATAATAATAATAATAATCATCATCATCATCATCATCATCATCATCATCATCATCATCATCATCATCATCATCATCATTATTATTTCTAAAATTTCCAAACAACAATCGTCAGTTGTTCCGTAAAAAATACATTGATTTCCATGTTGAATTTTGTACGGTTCGTGAGCGCGCACGTCTGTCAGTGACGGTCTCCACACTGACACAACTGCGCATGCTCTATTATCTCATCAATGCGAAAGTCAAAAAGTTTTTGGAAGCCATGCGCTGGGTGAGCAACTTCATTGAAAGGAATGGGACGCCATCTTGGACTCTGGGGGCTTGCCGCACTGTCACGCAGGTTGTGACGGAGCGGGCCGGCGACGCACAGGTATGACGTGAATGATTGACAGCTACCATTCGTTCCCGTTAGCGAGAGGATTAAAAACAAACAGACACCATAATGGCATCAAAAAGGAGTTATCCCAGCGGTGCGGGAAAACGGAAGGAAAAGAAAACTGATCAAGAAAAACTTGCAAAGGGGAAAGGTAAGTTATTTGTTTGTGATGTGGGCTGGAGAGGTGGAGGGGAAACGCTGTTGTCGCCCCCCCCCCCCCCAAGTTTGTTTATTTGTCCTGCTAGCTAGCTAGCGTCGGATAAATGTTAGCTGGCTGGCTAATATTTGTTCGTCATGAATCAGCGTTTTTGTTTGTTTTATGAAAGTTGACCATGTCCTTCCAAGTTGGCCTATCCTGCCATGGGAATGACTGATTGACTCCACACCCGTTTATTCACATTCTAACAGGGAGGGAGGGAGTGAAGGAGGGCATTTTGTTGTTGTAGTCAGTCCCCTGTTATCGTTCAGTGGAAGTTGTCTCTCACATATTTGACTCTTAATGTTATTTTAGCCTTAACTTAGGATGAATTTACTAAGCTTAGTTTGTATTTTGTAGGCCCTTCATTAGAAATGTGCTACTGTTTTAGAATTCAAAGAAATATTTTATGGAAATACTTTATTTGGCATGGTGTTGACTATTTTAGACTGTTGTGGCAGTGGGTAATTTATCTTAGTTTTATTACTTTAACTAGTACAGTGTGTAAAGTAATGCCAAAAACTCTTAAAAATGACAGTTTTGTAATTGGGTAAAAGCTTTAAAGGGACACTGCAACCATAACGTTTAATTTAAAAACAAATGAATTTTTAATTTTCCTATATTACTGCAACATCACTGTAATAATAAAATATTAAAATGCGCTTCTGATCTATTTTGCTTGATGATCTAATGAGCTTTGTCTCTGCAGGAGCAATTCTAAAATATGTTGGCGCTCCAGACATTGAGCCAGAGGGATCTCCCGAACATCCTGACCAGGAAGCTCCAGGACCAACACATTCCTCAGAACCTCCTTCTGTCCAGGTGAATAATGTGTGTTATTCTTAGTAGCTAAGCTGATAAGTGTGGGACGAAACTAAGGCAATTAAGCATTATTTTGATTGTTGGTTTGCGTTTTAGTGTTGCACTTGTTGGTTTGTTGGATTTTCTTATTTAAAGTAAGCATTTTTTTTTTATGAATATTCAATCTGTTGTATTTATTGACATATAGAGGATTCTTTTCCTAGTATTATAGTGTTTGTTTGTTTTTAAATCAGTTTAACTTGCTTGAGTTGCTCAACTGAAGATGTTTAATTTTACCTGTAGCCTGTTTTGCTCACGAGGTGTAATAGATTGTGGAATCTTAGTAGACCTTAGTAGACGCACGCTGCTGAGAGTGTCAGCAATCAGCTCCGATGACCGTGGTGCTTGTAAATAAGGCAAATGCGCCATCTAGTGGGATGCAGCATGTTTATTCGTGTTGGAGCAATGACAAGTACTACTAACAAAACAAAAGATGCACAGGGTAAAAAAAAAAAATCATAAACTCTTCTTAGATCTCTTATAGATTATTGATAATAGCATTCTAATTGATTTCAAACCTTTTCAAAAGATCTTTTGCCAATAGCACACCCAAATATTTGATCACCTTGGAATTCCATTTGATTTTATATTTTCCTCTAATTTCTCGGCCTGGATGATAATTCAGCGTGAGAATTTGAGTGTTTGCTATGTTTAACTTGTTGCCTGTGTATTTACCATAGGTTTCTATTATCAACATGAAATGAGGTAACGTTCTGTCCGAGTCTTGGAGAACATGGAGAAAATAATATCATCAGCAAAAAGCCCTGTTAGATGTCCCTGCTCTCCTATATGTATTCCTTTTAGATTGTTACTTTGTCTGATCATTTGTGCCAGCGGCTCAATGAACATAGCAAACAATGTAGCGCATAGGCAACATCCTTGACGAGTACCATTAATCTTTATCCTTGCCGTAGGTTCTTGGTAGAGACCTTGAATACACTGTATTAACTTTTCTTGGAACCCCAGTTTCCAAAGAACTTGATACAGAAATCTCCAATTCACACAGCCAAGGCTCACCAGTAACAGCTCGCAGGCCCTGCTTTTGGATCTGATCTATTATGTATAGGACCCGTCTAATGTCTTCTTGAGTCTGCCTACCTGTTAAAAAAGCTGACTGATTGGAAGTCCATCTCGTCCCCTTAAATTTCAAAGCGTAACGAACCTGTGTAGCCCGAGGAATTTTATTATAGTTTTTTTCCTAGGGTGCAACTCCCCAGGTGGCATTGTCAGGCAACCCCCCCGCCCCCATTTTCCTTTATACCCACCATCAGAATTGTCTTGTCTCATGGTTATCTTTTAAGATAACCATTATCTTATCTTTTAAGATAACCATGAGCACAAGAAATAGGGTACAGCTTATCTGCAAAGTAAGTAACACGTACATTATGAACTATCATTCTATATCATAATGATGTAATATGTCAACCGAAAGCAGCTGACCAGCTGAAAAGGCTCACTCCACCCCCTCCTGTTGGGAGAAGGACACGTTCCCGTCAGTAATTCAAATTTCTCAGCTGCATGTATAGGGGGACAAGGTGAGAACTCTGATTGGACGAGAAAACCGAATTATTGCTTAGTTCGATTAAGCTCTGCATGTAAACGCACTGATTACACCTGCGCCAGAGTGCAGAGTGAAAGCAGCTCTTTTAAAAAGAAGCGCAGGCTGGAGTCAGCACTCTGTCCTCTGGCGTGTCCACGCTGAGAACTTTGCAGTTCTTCTTAGCATTTCGGCTAGCAATCCCAGAGCGGGCTGGGCCATAAGCGCAGCTGGAGGAGGAACCCTGCCGGGTGCCCGTTCATCGGGAGGTGGTGCTGTGTGTGCGTGATCGTTGTGCATTCACCGCTTGGCTGTTAAAGCCGAAGTCTTTTTGGTATGGTACTTATTTCCTTGACACTCAGGCAGCTAAACCTGGTCTATTTTAAATTGTTGTCAAATAAAGCTGTTTCTTTGGAAGTCCGTCTCGTCCTCTTAAATTTCAAAGCGTAACGAACCTGTGTAGCCCGAGGAATTTTATTATAGTTTATTTCCTGGGGTGCAACTCCCCAGGTGGCATTGTCAGGCAACCCCCCCCCCCCACCCCACCCAATTTTCCTTTATACCCACCATCTGAATTGTCTCCACCTCCGCCAGACCCTCCCCCTCGCCACATCTAGTCTTTTTTTGATAAATGATGATCTATGCGTATTGATGCGTCGTGCTGATGCGTAGCCCCTCCAGGATCCCTCCTTGCACTGCCACTCCGTCGTAGTGTGGGGCACCGAGTGCCGCAGGCCCCGTCGCCACCGCCGTCTTCTACGCCAGGCCGCGTCTCGCCAATTCCTCCTTTACCTCCTCTGCGCTGTTGTAGGTTCGAGTTTCCGTATCCCAGTGGGTCCTCATCTTGGTGAATGGCGTCTGGAACCAGATGCCCTTCTCCTTCAGGATTCTTTTAGCAGTGTTGTACTCCTTTCTCTTTTGGACCATCTCTGTCGCGTAATCATGATGGAATGAGGGTACTTTATTCCCCAGTTCTATTTTCTTTGTCCATAGCTCTCTCAGGACCCTCTCTTTGGTAGTAAATTCCAGAAAGTTAACAATGATGGGTCTCGGTTGGGCACCGTCCGCTGGTTTCTGTGCAAATGAGCGGTGTGCTCTCTGAATTTGGAAAATAAAATCTGCTGGCAGGTGCAGTTCGCTTTTCAGCAGGTCTTCCACAAACTTGGCCACAGATTCTCCCTCCTCTCCTTCAGTGACTCCATAGGTTGTTTCTCCTCGGCCTGGACTCCAGGTCAGTTAACTTGTCCTGAAGAGCTTTTTGTTCTCTCAGTGATATGACCAGAGCGTCATTAGCTTCCTGTGCCCAACGTTCTAGCTTTTCAATCCGCGACTCAGCCTCGTTGATCTTGCAGGTCTGGAGCTCCTGTTCGGTGATGACTTTCGCAAGTTGTTGATTTATTTCGTCTTTGAAGTCGTCCAAGTCTTTTTCCACGTCGTTCCTCAGTGTTTCTCCAAACGTGCGAAGGACTTCTTTTGATTCCATTTTTAAATCCCGTATCTCCTTGCTAATAATTTCTATGTCCGAGCCCTTTTTCGCGTCGTTAGTCACGAGGAGTTCGTTTCGCCATCTCCCTCTGTTTCAGAGCAAGCTGGTAGTTCCGCCATATTGTCTGTTACCGTGTTTCTGTTTTGGTTGAATGGAGTTTTCCTTCCCATTCCAACGTTCCCCTGATCACTTTGTAGTTAATATGATATCTGACAATAGTTATTCAAGTTTTCGGGGAGTTTTTACCCTGGATGGTCGAGAGCCCTGGTGTCGCGCAGTCTACCGCTTTATGGCCAAACCAGAAGTCCCTTCCCTCTAGCCTTTTCAAGGGGGAGGTGGCTAGACTCGGCTCTTTTGGGACGAGAAGCAGAAGGCGTGTCCGATCGGGGGGGAAGATGAGATCACATTTTTGTGGGTCAACACAAACTCATCTGCGAGGACAGCAGCCTTGGACAATGACGACACTTTCTGTTCATTCAAGAACATTACCACCTTCTCTGGCAAAGAGTCTTTAAAATCTTCTAAAAGAACGAGCTCACGGAGTGACTCAAAGTCATTTTTGACATCATTAGCTGCACACCATTTATCAAAGAGGTTGCTTTTCTCCCATGCAAACTCGACAAAGGTTTGACCACTGGATTTTCTATGGTTCCTAAATTTTTGCCGGTAGGGCTCAGGAACAAGCTCATAAGCAGGAAAAATTGCTTCCTTTACAACATCATATTGCAGGCTGTCTTCTAAGAAAAGAGCAGACACCAACTCCTGTGCTTTTCCCACCCGCTTGCATTGGAGAAGGACAGGCCACATGTCTCTTGGCCAGTTGAGTGGCGAAGCTATTCGCTCCAAGGCACTGAAGTATGAATCAACTTCTGCCTCACGAAATGCTGGCACCAGAAAAATGTTTTTACTGGGGCTGGGCAACGATTAAAAATTTTAATCGCAATTAATCGCATGATTTACCTGATCAATCACGATTAATCACGTTGTATACGCAAAAGCCAATAATGAATTTAACAGAAGTCTTTCATACACTTTAATTGAAATGTTCTGCCATATAAACAAAAGCACCATAACATTTATCGTGCAAACACTTAACATCAGCACTTTACACAGAAACATTTTTAATGTAAATCTAAAGTTAAAAAAAATGCAAATACAAAATTAAAGCTTATTGCCAATGCCAGGGCATTACTGTTATCCTGTTCCTTATGAAAAATAAAAAAAATCTACCTCCAAAATCCTGAGCCACAATAATAACAGGCAATTTCTGAGGTAACAGCAGAAACATTTTTCTTTTATCAGGGAGCAGCATAACCAGTCTGCGTTCCCTTGCAAATGTCCCAGTTAGAAAGGGTGAGGCACAAAAACGTTCACTTTTGGGTTTTTCTTCACAGGGGACTAGAATGTAAAGTCCACATTTATACTGGAGTTCCTTTGGAGAATCTCACTCAACTCAGTGCAGTTTGTCAGTTCCTGGAACTTGACGGCCAGTTATTTTAAATGTACTGCCATATGAATTAAAGTGCCATAACATTTACTGTGCAAACACACTTTTAACATCAGCATTTTTGAACAATTAGCAGCTAAGAAAAAAAAATAGTGTAAATTTAAACTCAACTTAAACAATGTTATCAAAGCAATACAAAATTAAAGCTGTAAGCAGCGTTTGCGGGACTGAGCCCACCTGGCCACTGCCTGCCGTGACGTCCGCCACCTGGCCACGAGCCCCCGACACCCACCAACGCTTCCCAACGCCTGGCGATTCTGCCCGAAACCCGCCGATGCCCCATTCCTGACGCCGACGCCTGCTGATGACACATCAAGCACTGACTTGACATTACTGACTTGACATTTAGAAACATTTGATTTCTAAATGTGATTGATTACTGTATCATTTTGTAGATAATAAGCCTTAAAGTTGGCTTTTTGTTTTGTTTTGCGACAGCTCCAATATTCCATGTTTACTGTACAATAACATCAAATTGCTCCATAAGCTCTGTCAATGGTTGGTACAGTTGACCTCAGGACAACCTTGAATATATCTTCAATCATTATAAGGCATATTTAATGTACCATTTTGGAGATATTAAGCCTCAAAGTTGTTGTTTTCCTTTTTTTTTTTTTTAGCTTTTTCCAACAGGCAAAAAGGGCCCAGTACTCAATTTTTTACTGTACAGTAACATTGCTTTGCTCCATAATTTCTGTCAGTGGTTGGTACAGTTGACCTGAGGAACACCCTAACTATATCCTCAGTCATTATCAAGCATATGTACAGTATCATTTTGGAGATATTAAGCCTTAAAGTTGGCTCTTTTTTTTTCTTTTTTTTTTTCTTTTTTTCCAACAGCTCCAATATTCCATTTTTACTGTACAATAACATCAAATTGCTCCATAAGCTCTGTCAATGGTTGGTACAGTTGACCTCAGGACAACCTTGAATATATCTTCTCTTAATATTCTTGAATATTCTCACTTAATGTACCAGCTCCTTCCTGTAGACATGATATGTACAGTTAGTTATTCTTTGTTTGACGCAAGTGTTATATTAATTTCCTACTATCTGTACCGGTACTTCTTGTTAATTTGAAATAAACACTAACAGCATAATGTCAAAACAAAAACCGAACAAGTCAAACAGGAGCAGATCAGAAAACAAGGAGACTTTGTACTAAAATATGGATAAAATATAAACAGGGAGTTGTCTAATGTCGTCAAGGAAGCCAACATTACGTTACCTGATGATCAGCATGTTGACTCAGAAAATCCTCAGGCTCCTGCTGCGACATTTCATTTGGGGCGACGGTTGTGACTTCACTGCTGGTCCCGTGAGAAACTCAAATCGGTCCCTCACGTTTGTGTTGCGTGGCATGGGTTAGGACATTGAGAGGCATTATAGTGTGGTTGTGTGCACCAAATCGGACTCGGCTTCTAGCTCGATAGCCGTGCATAATTTACGCAAACGCAATGCTCTGTTTATGTGAACTCACGGAGTCCGACTCCTTGCACGTGCTCATCTCGACTCGATGGATTTATGAGCTTGATGACAAGTGTGTATTTTGTATTGGATTGATGTACTGCAATTCTAGTCATGTGAACAAGCAATTAGCATTCCTAGTTATATGTGGCATGACGAAATACTGTACTACCAAAGTTTCTTCAGTTTATGGGGTAGAGGGTGCTCAAATTGGATTGATTGAAGATGTAGTTTAGGTACAATTTGCTTGTTTTTATCAATATTTAAGTTGATTGCAGTTCAAGGTGGCACAATCCTATCAGATGTTGTCATTTTGTCACGAAGAACACTGGTATTTGTTGATTATTACCATTAGTACCACCATGTTGCAGGCATTGTGGTTACAAGTTTCACTCCAATTTTGATTGTTGTCTGTATGACTAGCAATCCGTTGAGCTGTCTAGGGTTATCATTCAGATAAGGTGTCACAACTTTTAATTGCATGGGAACTTTGGGATCCATGGCAGATGGGCATTGTAAAAAAACGGATCTTGAGTCGGAAGGCTAGCTTGTCCTAATTGTGACCTTAATATGATGATTTTTTTTTCCCTGCCAGATTGAGGAGAAATGAAATGGACATCCAAACCGGGGCCAATAATGGATGAGCTGGATGATGTCACAGTATCAATTTTAAATGGTATGTCATGTGTAGGTATGAAAAAATTTCCATTACTGTGATTTGTCCGCTAAGTAATTAAAATAACTGTATGCTGACACTGATTTCAAAAAGAAGTATTTTACAAATTTGAGACAAAATGTCTAAACTGAATTGCATTTACAATTAATTCTGATAACAGAAATTGGCACAAAACAAACTTGGTTTGACTTGTCAAGTTGAATTAAATTCATTAGTGAAAAGATGTATGAGTTGTTAAGTGTAAAAGGTTTGTTAATGATTGGACTGTCTTTATAGCTGCCAACATCGATGAAGTCTTGCTCCACACCCTCAGTCGTGATGATTTGAGAGACCTTTTTCCTGGACCAGAACACTTTCTCAGGAGGAAACGGATTTGGGCCCTTATTAGTGTAGATGTGATTGGTTACCTACTTTGCTCTGAAAACATCGAGCATAACACTTTTTTTTTCTTTTTTCCTAATTGTGTCTATTGTTTCTCTCTTGTTCATAATGTTTTGGATCTGGTTTCCTCTCGGCTGAGAATTCCACCGTACCAGACAAGGCTCTCTCTCTCTCTCTCTCTCTCTCTCTCTCTCTCTCTCTCACTCTCTCTCTCTCTTCACAAGCTCGTAAGCACTACTTCCAGATGGCCCGCACTGCCAGTGAGGGGAAATGTGTCATGTTCAAAGAGCTGAGACGCAGGCTGGTGAGAAACACTGTCACCAGCATGATTTCTATCTTGAGAGCCAGTCAGCAAGGAGAGGGGGTCCGGTACCCTTCTAAGCATGAAGTCACTGCAATGTCTCAAAGACTAGTGGAGTATTATCCCATGCTGAAGGATTAAGACAAAACAATGAAACATGTAAGTGATTATATTATTTTGCGCACTTAGATTTTGAAGCGTGTGGTTATTTTTGGCTGATACTTTTTTTATCTGTGCATGTTCACTTTCCATCTTTATTTGTTCTTTCAATGAGTGAAATTTTATTTACCACAGGCGAGCACTTACAAGAATCTTCACAAGAGATTCACCAGAGAGGGGCCACAAGAAGAAAAGGCATCGCATTGACTTGTCAGCAAGTGACCAAGAAGAAGATCATGATGCAGACTCAATTGGTGGATCAACAATTATTTTGTGTCACACACCAGGGCGCAGTTCTGATAATGGCCACACTTCACATAAGTAGAAACATGTCCATTTTAATAATAATGATAATGTATGAAAGCTAGGCAATGTTTTGATAGTTTTGGATATCATGATATATCACAGGCATTTTTACATTTGAATTGTCATTTGATATATTTTGATGCTCCAAACAATTTCATCCATTTGACTGATTTACTGATTTGTCTCCTCCATTTCATCAGCCAAAGATGGTCTGACAGCACAGGCCAGACATTATCAGACCCTGCAGGAGCTGTACAAGAAACCAAAACCCAACCAAGATGCTGTCTCCCAAATTCTTGACCTGCAGTTTCAAGCAAGAAGATCCTTCATTGATAGTGATGTTCTGAAAGAACAGGACAAGGCCAACAAAGATCCTGGATGCATATCCATGTGTCAAGGATCTTTATCGTGTAAGTGATTAACTTGTTTTGGTTTATGATGAAAAGCAAGCATTTTTGCAGATTTTAACACTGACTTGCATTATAGGCGATGAATGAGCTGCGGCGCATTCTGGATAAGGGCAACAGAAAATTCATTGATGAACTAAAAAAAGAGATGGGAAGACTTCTGCACCAATGTGTAATTTTATGGTGTTTGGAAAAAAAATGAAATGATGAAGCCACGCATAACGCTGGATGTAGGTGAGTCATTTTGCTGTGTCTCTAATTGACTGTGTAGCTGTTTCCTTGAACATAGGATGGTTTATGTTGCGCTGAATGAATAGATGCAGAATGGTAATACTCTTCATGCTGAAAAAATAAGATTTTTTTTTGTGATCAACACAAACCTAATAAGACTCATTTTTAGGAAGACTAACTTTGAACTCAAAGTTGATTTGTTCTATTCCAGTGGAATATTCCATCGCGCTGCTCAGGCCACTCCCCACACTCTTTCCTTCACCAAGTCCACCACCGAAGAAGCTGGGACATGCCAGTGAGGCACTGCTTCATGTCATTCAGGTGAAAGTTTGTTCGCATTTTCTCACATTCAACACTTCATAGTTCCATGCATGGATGTGGCGTTTCCTTCTTCTTTTTCTTTAGCCAACAGAAGATCCCACAATGTACTCGCAGAAGAGGTCTTTCTTCACCACTGTGTTGCTGTTTGATCGGACCCGCTGTCTCATCTGTCTTGGAGCCACTCCCGCCACCACGCTTGCCAAGGAAGACTTGAGTGACGGTCTGCTTCATCTGATGGGTTACTACTATGCCCTGCACCTCACATATTCAAAAGTGTGTGGCAACCCTTCTCTCTGTCATTCAGACAGAAGTGCTACAGGATACTTACTATCCATGAGTGAGACACCACAGCCTCATCCAAAAAAGACCATGGCAGAATGGAAAGATTTTATTGGGGAGTAGAGCTGTGTACTAGGCATAGGTAGTGATACACTCTCCTGGTAGTTGTAACTTGAGGGTGGGTGGGAGTCTGTTGGAACAAACATGTTATCAGTATATATCAACACTATATGCTGTCCCCATGCTGTTTTTTTTTTTGTTTTTTTGTGTAACTGAGTGTCAGGGAATCTGAATCAATATTCAATAATGATGACGGTGAATATTGTAACAATTGTTACTTGCGTTCTAGAAATGATTGCTTGAGGTTGTGTGGTGAATTCTTCTGGTGGATTCAGGTGATGTAGATGTTGAAGGAGTCTTCACTGACACAGACTTAGTTGGATAAAAACTGGTTTATTTCAAAGAAGTCAAGAGTCAGACAGGCACCATGGAAAAGCCTGGGGATGTCTCTGGGCCAGATGTGAGCAACTCCAATGCTTTGTCCGCATCTCCTTTTATACCTCCCAACAAGAAGAGGAGGAAGATCCAGGATATGGGGAATGTATGCATTCCATAGTTGCACCCCTAATGGCCATCTGGTCTAATCTGATAACAGTGATAGTAACAAACCCATACATGAACAATAAGTCCCCTTTTTGGGAGGTAGGCAGCTTGCGAGTTCACATCCTGCCATATATCAAATGGTGTCACATGCATAGGAAGACAGCAGCGGGTTCAGACTGAGTTCACATTCTGCCATATATCAAATGGTGTCCTATGCATAGGAAGGCAGCAGTAGTTTCAGACACTACATATTTCCCCCCTTCGAGACTTCATAAAGTCTCGAAACAAACAGAAGATACCCACACATAATATATGTATAGCAAAGGATGTAAGTACAAATACATAGTACAAACTTGATGAGGTAATAGTCACCTCCTATATCATAATGATTATGAGCAACACTATAAATTTGTAGAGTGTGAGAGCGAAAAACCTATCAGACAGCTATCTTTCAGTTAAAAACCATCACAATCCTTCTAGATAGGAAAATTCTCTCACGGCCCCTCTGTCCTAGGCGACCACCTTACGGCCCTCCAAATCAATTCTGTAGAGAAAACAGCATTCAGGGAAAAGTTTGGCAAACACACACATGAGAAACTCAAAATAAAATCAAAAACATCCAGGGTTTGGCTGGTCATCCCATCGGACCTACACCGTGGACCTTTCCCTGCCTAACACCCCTTTCCCTGTTCACCAAAACAAAGAAAAAGATTGAGTTCCCATAAGCATCTGCCTACTGATAATCCCCTAAATAACTTTATTCTCAAAAAATAAATGTTGTGTTGCAATTCAGCTTAATTCAGTTAATACAAATAAACACAGTGGTTAATACACAGTTGTTTCATTGAGTTCTGTTGTTCATAGTTCCCTGATGCAGGATCTTCACATGTTCTGCATCCTCATTCAGGGTCCTCCAGTGTTCATCAGCTTATTTGAGTCTCTGAGTCCATTCTGAACATAGTTGACACCCCCACGTAGGCTCCCCAACTATTGTCCTGAAACAGAGAAAATATCTGCCAGTATCTTTTGTATACAGAACATCACAAATGTACTTCCATTACAAGAGATACATCAAACATCAAACATCAAACATGAGTACACATACTATTTCCCCCCTTGGGCACTCGCCCACAAGGAAGAGAATAGAAACACAAAGTCATAAGTATCGTTGGCACAAAAACATGTAGGAACTCTCCCAGTTTTCACCCCAATAGAATCAGGTACCGCTGCTAAAAGATCATCCTGTTGATCCAATAGATTAATGTATGGCAGCCCTCTGTAAGGATCGCAAATACCGGTATTCCCATCCATCGACACATTTCTCGATCTCAGGTCCATACCCCTTTGGAGATGGAAAAGCCAGGTCAACAAAGAAAATTGACACTCGTAAGGCAACGGCTCTGCTATTGCCTCTAGAATTGAAGGCCAAGTGCTTGGTGAAGGCACTCTTACGATGCATGGGCCCTTTACTGATGCTTGTGATCTCACTGCATGAGTCAGCTGTTGAAACCACAAATTTTTCGCCGCAAATGGATCCGAAATCTCCAAGACAGATGAATCGAATCCAAACGCTGTCCATCTGTGATTACGTCTCGCCTTGGCACGCAAAGTTTTGTGTCGCCCTTCTGAATCCTGTAAGGCTACTCCCAGGTCAATTTGCTTCGGAATAGATTCGGTCGTAACAACTGTAGTTGTCACAGTCGTAGGTTGAACCACACTGTCATCTTTTGGAGACAGAGTCGTCTCCGCCCGTCGCGTTGTCATCGTCGGAATAGTAACAGCTTGTAACGTGACATGAGTACTTAAAGATGTAGTCAACAGCGTCATAGTCTGCTGAGTAGTAATTAGTGAAGTTGTGGTCTGTAAAGTTGAACATTGGTTTGATTGGATTGCATCGATGACACCTGACCAGGTTGACCTGTCATGACCACTGCTTGTGTTTTCTCTTTGCGTTTATTATCGCCTAGCAGCAACTGATTGAGTTTTCTGAGTGTCTCCTGCTCTTGAGTTTTCAGGTCAGACTCCTTCTTACGAAAAAGTTCAACCTGATGGGCAATGTGATCAATGTACACGCTTTTGGCCATGCCGCCGAGACCAACCACCTCTGCTAATTTACTGCGTACTGCCAGGGGCAGTCCCTGTTGGATTTTAGTCCGCACAATAGATTGTTCCATTTGATTAGCGTCGGGGTCATTGCCGGTAACGTTTCTCCAAGATTGGAGAGCTCTTGGCACATAAGCTCTGGGATTCTCATGATCTCCCAACGGCTCTATTAGAATGTTGTCAGGGTGTACGTTTGTTGGGAAGGCATCACGCAACGCACCCCAAAATTGACCTCTATATGCAGCAAATAATTCAGCATCATTTACCGCTGTACCTATGAAGCGAAGCATCTTAGCCTTCTGCAAAAGTTCCTCCATAGCCGGGACACCAATGAGACTAGCTAAGAGTCGCTTGATGTCACCCACTGCAGACTGTGTGCCTACCATAAGTTCCTCTAATTTTGAAATCCAAGGATGTGCCCCATCCTGGAGAATCGGTAGTTTCTCCAATATGTCGGACATGTCCGAGTTTTGCCAAGGCTTATATTCGAAGGTTTGTCCGCGAACGACCACTGGGCACATTTTAGCAGATGCTCCACCTTTTCTTGAACGCAAGGCATAGCCTGATTGTTCCCTATGAAAAGATTTCTCCATCGACTCCAAGTCACTCAATTTCCTTTCCAGTTTTTTACAGACCTCTGGAGTTCTGGCCTCACAAATGTCTGAACGACATTGCAATATTTTCTTTTCAAGGGTCCTGAGAGACTTCTGTCTCTCTCCCATGGAACAGTGATCAAAGTCGGGATCATCTTCACTGTCAGATTCTGAACTCTCATCAGAGGGATCTCGATTTATTTTCTTCGCTTTCCAGAGTTTAGATCCTAGTTTTTCCGCTCTGGCCAGCATCTTTTTAATGGCAGGATCGTAGCCACCAATGGCCTCTCCCGAGTCACTGTCACTATTATCCAGCTCCAACTTTCTCATTTTACCCTCTAGCTTCCCCACTGCTGTATTTTTAGTTTTCGTGGAAGGATACATTTTCACCGTTGTTTTTGCTTTCCCTGTCTCGAGTATTTCGTCCTGATCATCTTTAATACTGTAATTACCTTTTTGCTTGATCACTGGAAGCTGTGGATAAATGTCAGCGTACTCCGCTTCCTGATAAGATGGCGGATTTTTCACAGGAGCAGTATGCGAGAAAGGAGTATTGATTTTTTTCCAGTAGTGTCGCTGTTGACTCTGTGGCTTTGGCGATTACTTCCATAGCCACTTTATCTTTCCCTTTAGCCGCAGCTCTCAACTTTTGTCCCTCATCCTCAAAAAGCTGCAACATTGTGAGTTCAATTTGTCTCTTCTCAGCACGTGATCTACCTTTTTTACCTTTCTTCTCTTTAGCTTTGTATGCGGTGATGAGCACTCTCATTGTTTTGATCACATCCGAATTGAAAGTACCTTCAACTGGCCAGGGTCTCTCAATATCTGGCCACCGCTTGTTCCACTTCTTAGAGGCTTCTGGTAAACCTTTAACAAGAGGATTATTTTTCTGCATCACCTCAAGTGGTGTTATGGGTTTAGCAACCACCTCCGTCATTTTCGTCTTTCGCGGGGTTTATCTACTGTAAAAAAGAACTGAAAGGTTTCTGATATGGGCTCTCAATCTAAAAAATAAACTCAGTTATGAATTCTAAAAAATTGACCCTTCATTTTCAAAAACAGAGATAACAAAGGTAAAGCAAGATAATATGCACCGAGCCAGAAAAAGACAAAAGATCCAAAAATGACCTGTAAAAATCAGGGTATGCAAGAATAGTTCGGAATGTGTATAAACGTATTTTATGTCCTTCCGAACCTGTTCAAAAGGAGGCCACAAGAGAACAAGCGTAATTTCCAAATCATAAACAATATATGTATATATAAATTTCACTGGTCTTAAATGCAAGACCTCTATGCCGTCACCAACAGGGCAACTCGTCCTCCTGTCTGCTTCCAAAGGATCCAGGTTCAGATGAATCACAAATACAGACAAGGAAAAGAGAAAAAATTAGATAATAAATAAACTGGTGAACTTCTCTAAAGAAAACACAAAGCTTATTTACCTTTTTATTATTAATTATTGAGAAATCATTATTTTAGTTTATAAAGTTATAAACAATCATTATCAAATTATAAACAGCCATCAACAAAAGCTCTATTATAGCCAAACCGCTCTATCATAGCAGACCTACTCCCCCCCCCCCCTTTTTTCTTTTTTTTTTTCAAAAACTGTGAAGAGGGGGTGAGGAAAAAGAATAGCCCCACTTGTAGGAGGAGCAAACAAGCCCCGCTCCTCGAGGCAGGGAAGAACTTCCAGTCTACACTTGACCACCAAAGGTGAAACACCCCACTCAGCTCCTTGGGAGCCAGGCACACCAACCTCTGACTGACCACACAAAGAAAGACCACGCCCTAGTCCAAAAACCTCCAAGGCCAAGATAACCCAAAATAAACTAAAAGAAAATGCACACAATCTTTATGAGAAAAGAAAAACCCACAAAATCACCCAATTCTGAAACAAACAAAAAGAAAATTCTTTATGTCCACACGTTTCTTTATCTAGCCCCCCTTGCACGCACTCACAGCTCTGGCTGCTCATTCACAGTCAGCGCCACACGCACACAAGAGCCAGCACATTCAACGCATATGTGTGTTGGTGCAACAGAAAGTCACTGATGAGGCTCCTCTCTTCACCACCTCAACAGAGACCTCCAAAAATGTTACCTAAGCAAAAATCCTCATTTGGGCTCATTAACTTTCAAAATATTCTAAAAAGGTCCTCATTTGGGCTCATAGAAATTAACTTCAAAATATTCTAATAAACAATAAAACGTCCTAGCTGGGGCTCATAAGTTACCTAGATGTTGAAAGACATATGTCCCTCTAAACACCTTATATTCAGCCTATGCAAAAGTCCCCAGTAGGCTCATAAACTTAACAATGAGGGAATCAACTCAACCTCTCCACATACACCACTATATTTCTAATATCAGCTCTAACACAGGTGATGTAAAACTCCAAACTTCCAACTTCTTCCCACACAAAGAACATCAAGACAGACACACAGAGAACAAAAACCCCAATCACTCCTCCTCTCATACACACACATATCCACCCAAAAGACAAACACAGACAACGGTACCCGACAAAAATAACACAGTCACACACTCCTAACCGGCATATCAACTACGGCCGCAAAGAAAAAGACTACAGCATAAAAATTATGCAAACTAAATTTGTGCTACCTTGAAGTGTGGATATCAGATCAAACGGCATCAAACATCACTCGTCAGCATATGCCAGAGAGGTCATTTACAACCTGATATTTAACCCACAGTTCCAGCTGCCCGAAAGCTGCTGACCAGAATATCCCTAATGGACACCCAGGATTTCACGGCCACGTATGCTAGACGGCCTCCCAGAGGGCTTAGGTCAAATCCCGTGGCAGCTCGAGCGAACGTCCCAGACGCTCAAAACACGTGCACAAATAAAACACTTCACTAAACAGTGAACTTCTTGGGGGAGCCGTAAAACAACAAACTTCACTAAAGAGCGAACGTCCTGGAGGAGACTTAAAACAACAAACTTCACTAAAAAGCGAACATCCTGGCCACCAATCCAACCTACACGTCACTGAAAAGCGACTTTCCAGGGGAACTCCACCAAACCAACCTACACTTCGCACGCCGGCGACTTTCCAGGGGAACTAAAACAAAAATCTTCGCATATCAGCGAACTTCCCAAGGTATCCTAAAACATTAAAAATAAAAAAATAAAAAAGAATTTTGACGAAGGGTCCTACAACATCAACACCCAAATCCACACCCACACAAATGATCTTTATACAGTGTGACCAGACGACAGCCAGCCAAAGGTCTAACTGAACCAGCCAGTACTCCTAAGATAATAGGAACATTGCGCATTATTACCTTTTGTCGACAAGGAGCAGCAGCCAGGCCAAGGAAGCAGATGGCGACAGCGTCAGCAGCCACAGCAGATCCTGTTCGTGACGCCAAATTTGTGGTGAATTCTTCTGGTGGATTCAGGTGATGTAGATGTTGAAGGAGTCTTCACTGACACAGACTTAGTTGGATAAAAACTGGTTTATTTCAAAGAAGTCAAGAGTCAGACAGGCACCATGGAAAAGCCTGGGGATGTCTCTGGGCCAGATGTGAGCAACTCCAATGATGCTTTGTCCGCATCTCCTTTTATACCTCCCAACCAGAAGAGGAGGAAGATCCAGGATATGGGGAATGTATGCATTCCATAGTTGCACCCCTAATGGCCATCTGGTCTAATCTGATAACAGTGATAGTAACAAACCCATACATGAACAATAAGTCCCCTTTTTGGGAGGTAGGCAGCTTGCGAGTTCACATCCTGCCATATATCAAATGGTGTCACATGCATAGGAAGACAGCAGCGGGTTCAGACTGAGTTCACATTCTGCCATATATCAAATGGTATCCTATGCATAGGAAGGCAGCAGTAGTTTCAGACACTACAGTTGTTTTAAGATGCAATGCCTTAGTGACGTTTTTATTACAAGGCAGTGAAGGCACTGTCAGCAATTTAAGTGAATAAATAGTTGTTGACAATATTAATTCTGTTTGCTGAATTATTTTTTTTGGGGGGGGAATGGGCGTAGGGGGGGTGGATGCTTTGTCTCATTTTGAGAAAAAAAAGCTAATATTGTGAACACTTAAATTAAGAAGAATTGCACTGTTAGTAGGTCTGGTTTTAAGATCTTTTCATTCAAATTAAGAAAGAAGCAAACGTGAAAAAAGAATTGAGAAGCTAGTATCAAGTTTATTTGACTTAGTACAGTCCTTGGAATGAGTGCTTTACTGTTTATTTCAAGAGTTTTTCCATTCTTCAAATGCCTAGATATATCGTCTTATTTTAAGAAATCTTACCAAGTCTAAATATCTTACTGCATTGGCAGATAATTTGACTTGTTTCTAGCCTGTTCTTTCTCAATTTAAGTGTTTATTTCTTAGATATATTTTGCAGTGTGTGGACACCGAGGGGAGCTCTAGAATTGGCTCATTCAACCGACCAACGAGCCAATCAGCAGCGGCGTCACAGGCCCTCCTCCTTCTTTGTTCTCTCTCTCACTTTGACTTCTGCACTGGACAGCCAGGTTTGTGGAGGGAAGGTTGGAACAAGGTAAGGACGGGGTACCCCATATATTCATGTACGTAGAGTCACTAAGTCTTAAACTCACCAGGTTTGTATCGCTTATCGATAACCCTAATGCCATACAAGTCTATGAGGGTCAAAGGTCAACTTTGTCCTAGGGACATGGGCCCACTTTCAGGTTCATCAGGATCCTCCTGGACACACCCACGCCAAATTTGGGGCTTCTAGCCCATGAGGAACCCCAAAACCCTCACTCTAATTCCAGCCTCATCGCTCAACCCTAATGCAGTGCAAGTCTATGAAGGTCAAAGCTCAACTTTGTCCGAGAGACATCAAGTGTTTTTTCATGAATCATTCATAAATGTTAAGAGTTTGCTTTGTGGAGAATTCACAATAAAAATACATTGACACTGTCAAGATGGACTCAAGCACTATTATTGAACTATACTGTATTTTTTGAGTGATGTGAAGCTTTTGACAAGCGCTGCGCAAAGGAGGCCCATTTGTTTTTGTTTTTTTGAAGGGGGCCCAAAATTCCTGGCGGCGCCCCTGAGCGGGCATCTCCAGCACCAAGGCAGTGGAGCTGCCGGCCACGAGAGAAGAATTAACCAGTCCATTGAAACCATTTGTTTGGTCTAGTGAGTGGCAACAGTCCTTTCTCAGCTGTAACCCTGTTGTGTCTGCTCCAAATTTTTCCTCATTGGCTAGAAGCCCCAAATCTAGCGTGGGCGCTTCTTCGGGGCTCCTGATGAAAAAGCAAGTGGCCCCATGTCTCTAGGACAAAGTTGAAAATTCACCCCATAGACTTGCATTGAATTAGGGTTAACAATAAGGCTGAAACTAGGGTTAGGGTTAGGGTTAGGGTTAGCTGAAATTAGGGTTAGGGTTTCAGGGTTCCTCAAGGACTAGAAGCCCCAAATTTGGCGTGGGTGCTTCTTGGGGGCTCCTGATGAAAAAGCAAGTGGCCCCATGTCTCTAGGACAAAGTTGAAAATTCACCCCATAGACTTGCATTGAATTAGGGTTAACGATAAGGCTGAAACTAGGGTTAGGGTTAGGGTGAGCTGAAATTAGGGTTAGGGTTTCGGGGTTCCTCAAGTACTAGAACCCCCAAATTTGGCGTGGACGCTTCTTGGGGGTTCCTGATGAAAAAGCAAGTGGCCCCATGTCTCTAGGACAAAGTTGAATTTTCACCCCATAGACTTGCATTGAATTAGGGTTAACGATAAGGCTGAAACTCGGGTTAGGGTTAGGGTTAGCTGAAATTAGGGTTAGGGTTTCAGGGTTCCTCAAGTACTAGAAGCCCCAAATTTGGCGTGGGTGCTTCTTTGGGGCTCCTGATGAAAAAGCAAGTGGCCCCATATCTGTAGGACAAAGTTGAAATTTCACCCCATAGACTTGTATGGCATTAGGGTTAGGGTCCAAGAGTACACATACACATTTTCTTTTGCTTTTTTGATTTAAGCTCATCGTCTCCAGCTGCAAAGGTACAGAAACCTTTCTGTGTTTTGATGTCGTGTGTGAGAAAACATCACTTTTTTCTGTAAACTTGTGTTATCATTGTCCTTCATTGAAAATGACACAATCTTTCATTTCATTGTTCAGATGCCGAACACCAAGGCATTCCGTCGCTCTCTGGCCATGAAACGACGCCTGGAGCAAAAACGGGATTGGACACCTTTTCACCTCGGAAGGACTTTGAACGTCGTGAGTACTTCCACGTTCATGATTTCATGTTCTGCCTGTGTTGTTATGTTGTATTCCAAATAAATCTTACAAAAACATATTTAGATTTTTCTTTTTTGTCAATTTACACAGGGCGCGGTACTGGTCAGCGACCTGGGTGCGAAGATGGCCCGTTTTGCTCCTGACTGACAAAACAGTGCAAGTTCGTTCTTAAGGCCCAGCAACCAGACAAGAAGGTATGGGTCGTGATTTTGTCAAGCCACGAGTTTCTTTATGTTTTTGTTCTGGTGGTGGGAGACTCACATCTCTGTCCACTTGTGGATGGTTTTGTGTTCTCGCCCCGGGCAACAACCTTGAACACGGGCTTGTAACAGACTCCGCCCAGGATTTTGCTGCGCTACTGGCAACTGTGTTGGACCGCTGGCCCAAGGTTTGTTTATCTGCTGTGACAAACAAATTTGAACACATGAATGTCATCGCCACTTTGTTTTATCAATATCAAGTAATTCCATGATCCATAGTTCAATAACAAGAATATTCATGAATTTATTTTGCATTTTTATGTTTGTTTGGGTTTTTTTGTAGGTGTTTGTGCTTGACTTTCCATCTCGCCTGACTGTCAAGCCAGAACTACAAACAGCGCTACGTCAAGTATATCATCGTGTTGCTGCACGCATGGGTGTGTAAAATACATATTTTTGTTGTATTTTTTTCTCTTCAGTGACACTGTGCTAACAGATATTTCTTAGAATTGTGTGATTACATAATTGATTATGTGACACTTCTTCCAGGTTTAACATTTGTGTATATGGCTGATCACCTCCCCCTTCGTCAGCTGTACATGGTGGTGTTATGATGGTGTAAGTTTTGCCTTCTTCAGCCTTACTTGCTCTTCATTTGATATGACAAATATGTGTTAACATGTTGTTTTCTGTTTAGGTGCACCTCAGGACTGATTTTGGTGGAGCGTCTGCATGCTGCATGCTCCATCAGCTCGCACCCCCTTCACCTAGGCCAGGGGTGTTGTGCCACAACCAATCATCGCCCAGGGTGTCTCCCAGAGTGGTTGTGACAGGTCCTGTCCACATGCCAGTGTATGGACCTGCTCCTGAATGGACTCTTGTTGGACAGGAGGTTGAGGTAACCTGTTCATCCCTCTTTTTTTTTTTTTTTACCCCCCAATCGTGTATTTGTCAAACAGTGCAACTTTTTATTTTAAAAATGAACACTTATCCTAAGTTGACTCTGATTTCCTCTCCTCTTTTTTTTATAGACAGTACCAACAGCTGTTGAGACTGCATTTCACACAGACATCCCGTCCAATCCCGTGTGGTTCAGTGAGGCTGTGCTGCTGGACCACATGGAGACCGTCGTGGAGTCATCTGGCAGGGTTTCCCCCGCTGCCACGGTAACATTCACACAATTATTCATACACTTATCAACTAGGGGTGGGTGAAAAAAAAAATCAATATTGCAATATATTGTTGTGCTTTCTGTCGCAATAAATAATCGATACACTGACGGCAAATATCAATATTTTTTTCCAAACACCACCTGTCCACCTGTCCCGGGAAAGATAAAATCTCTCCCGGGACACAATTTGTCCCGTTTTTTATGGAAATTGACAAAACCTCATTTAATTTCCGTCTGTGGTCTAGATAGGGTTGCCAACCCTCCCGTAAAATACGCGATTGTCCCATATTTGCAAATAAAAAAGCCTGTCCCGTAATGAACTGATGGGGGACGCACTTCACTTTGTCCCGTATATTTCGGGGACGCGGTTATTTATTTATTTATTTTGTCTGCATCATTTTTTATTGATTTTCAGAATCGGGGCAGTGAAAGGATTTTTTTCCCTCTCTCATCTTCCCGTCGGTTTGTATATCCCAAGTCCCCAAGTTGAGATAAGACAAGTTGCTACTGACTTTACATTACCAGAAAGCACTGTCCTTGTTTACATGAAAGTTATTAATGTTCATGCACTTTAATATGTTTGCTTGTGCAGTGCACGTTTGTTTGTACATTATACAAAGTTTTGGAATAAATGCAAGATCACAGGCATTTTCCTTTTTATGGCTATTTTTTTCTTTTTCAGTCACATATTGTGACGACCCTGTCTCTATATAACTTGTTGTGGCTCCCAGCTGTTTTCCAATTTCTAGGTAGCGGTGGATGTGGGAGTGGCATCTTCCGATTAGGACACCTGTGCCGATGCCCCCCGCAGGATAAAAGGCCGACTGCGTGTGCCGCTCGGTCTCTTCCCCATTCTCCATCCAGCAGCCATGGGCGTCTGGCCGACTCTCAGCTTCTTCTGTTCTGTTTTGCACCTGACAACACCCCACATCCTATTATTCACTCATCCACACTTACATTACTGATGAATACTGACAAACACACACCATATATTTCATTATTTTGCTTACAATTATCTATTTTGTTATAATAAACCTTTTGATTAATTGCAATCCGCAGTGTCCCTTCCGTTATTGTCATAACTCTTGAGCCGGGTTATGACAATATCGTCTGCAAAATTTCGAAGATATCGTGTGTCGTGATGTTGTCATTATCGTGGGCCAAATATCGTCACAGTATCGAATCGTGGGTTAGCCGTATCGCCCCACCCCTATTATCAACACAAGATCACATATGTACAGTACATGTACAGTTTAATTAGTGTGTTACTTTGTTTATGAATTAATTTCTTTATGTTCTTCCAGATGTCCAGCCTGAGACGTCGATCAGCACGCGTTGCCTCAAAAACCAAAACAAACAAGTGACATGTTGGTATTTGGGATATGTGTATTTCATTGTGTGCATCTTTGTGATAGGACACTAAATGCAGTTCTTTAAACGTTACTTTGTGTCCTTGTATTTGCAGGTGTGGGCAACACGTTCAACTGTCCATATGACTGAGTCTGCCTCCAGCAATGTCACAGCAGTGCAGCAGGTTTGTACTTATTCATTTCCACTTCATCACCTGTGTGTGTTTTCCAAGCTTTACACTGATCTTATCGGCTGTATCGGATCGGCCGATATTTGGCATTTTTTGAAACGTTCGTGATCGGGCGTCATGTCATGAATCACCGATCAATGACGTCATGGTCGTGTTGAAACTTTTTTAATCTGTCTCATTTCCTCCAAAGTAGTTTCACAGCATCGACATGTTTATTTGTTTGTATCCGAGAGCTAATGATTCATGATTCAAAGGCCTTCATTTTCGTCTTCGTGCCTCTTCCTGTTTTGAGTACTGTCGCTATGTGACGGACAATAAAGTTTCTTTGAATCTTCACGACAGCAACATCCATGGGTGACACAAACAAACGTGTCGGGGGTGTGGAAGTTTTTCAAAGTGAGAGAAACAGACATAGCACAAGCTATCTGCAATATATGCAACGCTACAGTACCTCGCGGGGGAACTTTGGCAAAAAATTTCAACACCACAAATTTAATCAGGCGCTTGGAAAAGATACACACGGAGGAGCATGTCGAGTTCAAGAAACGCAGCGCGGAGAAAGAAAAAGAAAAGCAAACTCTGAAACGGATGCTAAAGCAAACAACTTTAGACGGTGCTCGTGAGAAGGCAAGGGGTGTACAGAAACAAGTATTTATTGCCCCTAACGTGATCGGATCGGTGATCGGTTTATTTAAACTCACTGATCGGTGATCGGCACAAAAATCGTGATCGTGTAAAGCCTAGTGTTTTCCTTTCTATGTTTATTGGCATAAAATCACATCTTTCTTATTTTAATCAGTTGGAGGCGACGCCACAGATGACCAGAGCTGTGCCCGTGGTTCCTGTGGCTCCCGTGGTTGCCAGCACCAAGCCAGAGGAGGCCAGCACCGTCCAGGAGGCAACACAGAAGATCAACTAAGCTAAGGAGGCTTTTCTTTCTTCTTCTGTTGCCTCTGACTGCTCCGCTCGTTCTACGCCTCGCACATGTGATTTGTGATCCATCATCAGTTAGTACTAGTGAAGATGCAGTGGCAGATCATGGCACTGGTATTAGATTAGCCAAGGTTCTGCATGGTTCTTTTGATCAAGGCGAAACCGGTCACGGTTTAAAATTCCAGCACCAGCTGGCAACAGTGAGTCACTTCAGAAGAGCAAAACTCCTCACTTTGACATGGATAATTCTGACGTAGAGTTTGTCAGTGCTGTGACCAATGAAGAGTGTAACTTCTCTCCCTTTGATGTTGATGTTTGTTTAGACCTTTGCAAAAACTTGAAGATTCATTTGGACCGTGCGAGTTTTCCAATTTCTGATTGCAATGGCCCATTAGGTTCGCCGTGTACAAATGAGAATGTAGAGGCTGATGGAAACTGCTTCTTCAGAGCCATCAGTCAAGCTGTGACTGGTTTATAGACACAGAAGTGGAAATTCAGGTTGCAGCAGATTGTTTACGATTAGATGTGTACACTTTTATCGATGGTCATGGGTTGAAGTACAGCTCTTGCAAGAAACAATTCTCACATTGTATATATTTATGGATGTATTTGTTTTATATGGAAGCAGTTACCATAATCCAAATTAAAATAAGAATATAATAACAGAAATGCTTTTTCATTTTAAGAACGAGGCTGCATTATTTGACTCATAATTAAAATGGTTAATAAGTCATTCAATCTGCATTTTCATTTTCTTCTTCAAGACTGCTCATTCTTGTACTTAATTCAAATGAAAAAGGAAAACACATTTGAGATTTAATTTTCAAAACATGCACCAGTAAAGAGTTACCAAAATTCAATATGAAATGTAAAATTCAAAAATGAAAAAGCAATAGCAGAATGCTTTTTCATTTTAAGAACAAAGCTGCATTATTTGACTCATAATTAAAATCATTAATAAATATTGCTATATGCATTTTCATTTTCTTATTCATGTCGCACCTTTTATGACACAATCAAAAAGAAAACTGAGGGCATTGCTTTTTAATTTTCATGGTCCTGCCCTGCACAAGAGTTACCACAACTCGAAAACGAAATCGCAATCTCAAAGTAAGCGCGCGGCGCAGGACAGTGACGTCAGCAGCTCTCCACCTCCGCTGTGGGTATGGCGGTATGACGCCAAGTGTCATTTGCCTCCTGTTATGTGTAAATTCTAATGTTTGTGAATTTAATAAATGTATATATATACTGTATATTTAAAAAAACAAAACAAAACAAAAAAAAGGTATAGCGGTATGACACCACTTTGCCATCGTTACTTTTCACGTCATTGAAGTTGCCGGTAAACGAGATTTAAATCGCTGAAAAACGTGGACCACTGACGGATCTCGTTGGTCGGACAGATTTGAGCATGGCGCACATTGACACAATTGTTCAAACCCTGCTGGATTTAGCTTCCCAGGTGGAGTTGAATAGTGTATCTGAATCTGATGCTCGGGACCGAGTTGAGCAGGTATTCTGCCGTCCCAGATACGGACGCAAACAAGGTTGCCCTAGCCAACCTGTTGTCAGTTATGGAACACCTTGATGCACCAGCACAACATCAAAGCTAAAGCTATTTGTTACATGGGTGGAGTAACAGCTGTTCGGCGTCGGCCACCAGTCCATCCGACGAAGGATGCGAAGCAACAGATCAATCCGTCGACTGGTGGCAGATGCTGGTGCGAGATCCGTCAGTGGTCCACGTTTTTCGGCGATTTAAATCTCGATTACCGGCAACTTCAATGACGTGAAAGAAGTAACGATGGCAAAGTGGTGTCATACCGCCATACCTTTTTTTCTTTTCTTTTCTTTTTAAATAAAAAAAAGAATATGTATATATATATATATATATATATATATATATATATATATATATATATCTTTATTAAATTCACAAACATTAGAATTTACACATAACAGGAGGCAAATGACACTTGGCGTCATACCGACATACCCACAGCGGAGGTGGAGAGCTGCTGACGTCACTGTCCTGCGCCGCGCGCTTACTTTGAGATTGCGATTTTGTTTTCGAGTTGTGGTAACTCTTGTGCAGGGCAGGACCACGAAAATTAAAAAACAATGCCCTCAGTTTTCTTTTTGATTGTGTCATAAAAGGTGCGACACGAATAAGAAAATGAAAATGCATATAGCAATATTTATTAATGATTTTAATTATGAGTCAAATAATGCAGCTTCGTTCGTAAAATGAAAAAGCATTCTGCTATTGCTTTTTCATTTTTGAATTTTACATTTCATATTGAATTTTGGTAACTCTTTGCTGGTGCATGTTTTGAAAATTAAATCTCAAATGTGTTTTCCTTCATTTGAATTAAGTACAAGAATGAGCAGTCATGAATAAGAAAATGAAAATGCAGTTTGGATTATTTATTAACGATTTTTTTTATGAGTCAAATAATGCAGCTTCGTTCTTAAAATGAAAAAGCATTTCTGCGGTCATGTTTCACCTCCAGTCAACACGCAGTGGTTCACATGAAGGTCCAAGAGGCCTACAGACCTACACAGAGTCTGGATGTGGCAGCACAGTGGCATCATTGTCTTTGTTGTGTTGTTTGGTCATTGTGATCCAATGTAATGTGAGAGAAGGACGAGTGCAGTTCTATTGGAGTGAGTTGCTTACAAATACAGATCGCACGATTTCTATCCCAATTGTTAAGTGGGAAAGAGACCTGTCTCTCCAGCCTCACTCTAATTTCTGGCGAACAATCTGCCTGAACACCTTTTCACTGATAAAACAACCTATTCTACAATTAATACATTTTAAAGTACTCCACAGGATCCACTACACTGGACAGCGGATGTTTCAGATGGGCATGACCGCCTCTCAGACCTGCTCACACTGCACAGTTAATGTCCCAGATAATTACCTACACGCTGTATGGCATTGCCCACCAGTAAATAAATTCTGGCACGTAGTATGCAATGATCTATCAGCACAGGTTGGTTACAACATCACAGCCACTCCTTCTTTTTGTCTCTTAGGGGACCTCAGTGATATCACATCAGATAAGGCAGAATCTCGCATGCTGATCACTTCCTTATCTATCGCTAAGAAAACAATCCTCACAAACTGGAAAACAAAACAACACCTGCACATTGCACAATATAGGAACTTACTGTTAGACCACACCTCCTTGGTAGGAATGTCTGCTTCATCCTATAACTAACTAGTAATCAATCAATAGCTGAGGCTGCTGGTTGATGTGGGCAGCCGTGGTGGGGGGTCGGGGGTTGGGTGGGTGGTGCTCCAGGGGTGGTGCTCCGGGAGGGGGGGGGGGCGTCCCTGGCTCTGGTCTGGGGGCCCCCTTGTTGGTGGGAGGGCTGGTCCGTCCCTGTGTTTGGGGACTGGCGCTGGATCGTACGCGGTGGGGTCGCATGCCTGGGGTGGGGCTGCACGTTCGCTGGCTACCGCTCCTGTGTGCCCGGGTGGTGCGGTGCGGTGGGGGGCGGGCCCCCTTTGGCTCCTGGATCCCTGTGGTGTCCCCGGCCCCGATGTCGCTGAGGGGGCGCCCTGACCGGGAGTCCCCCCTGGTCACATAATAGGTGTTTTTCTTTTTTGTTTTTTTTTCCCTAAATTTTTAATTAATTTATTTATTTTCTTCTGTTTCGGGGGATTTGTGTCTTGGGTGGTCGCTGCCCGGCCTTCTGGCCTTAAGACCCTCTCCAATCTTAATAGCATTATAGACACTTAGGGCCTGGGGGGGTGGTTCGTGCACTGCGGCCGCCGCCCTGCTCAGCAGCAGTGTGGTTGCCCCAGGGCCTTACCACCCCTCCATTTTAAACGCACCATAGTTCAACACACCAGCAAGTGCACATATACACACACTGACACCCCTACACACAGTGGGGTCGGCCTGCTAGCGGGGGCGGGATCCGGCATCTTTCCCACTCTGGATGGGCCCTGTGCAGTCCGGTGCCCCTGGGGTGTGAGACCGGCTGGGCCTATGGGGACCTCGCCACTTGCGGCGATGCGCCATACTGGGTCCGTAGGGGGGGGGCATCTGGGTGCCCGGGCCTGCCTTGGGTACCGATCCTCCCGGTGGGTGAAGGGGATGGGTCCTGTCATGGGGATGAGTCCGGTCTCGCTTGCCCTGGGGGGCCCCGTCCGGGGGCCGGGCTCTGCTGTCTGTTCGCCCCGGGTGGTGTCCCTTCTCCTTGGGGTATCTGCCTCCCTGTCATCTTGCCCTGGCTCCTCGTGGGGCGGGTGCCCTCCGGTCCGGGGGCCTGCTGCTCCGGGCCTCTTCCTGGCCGGCATTGCGGCGGGTGTGCCGTGTCCGAGCCCCCCCGCCCTGGACTCGTCGCTGGCGTGGGGCGGTTGCGGCCTCGGAGGCCGCACTAATTGGCAGCCTACTTCCAGTGACGTACTTAAACACACCCACTCCCACATTCAGGTACACACACCACCACATCCACACACACACACACACACACACAGACACACACACACACACACGCACGCACGCACGCACGCACGCACGCACGCACGCACGCACACACACACACACAGGAGCAGCAGCTCTAATTGGCTGAGAGCTAAATATCTTCTTATCTTACTGGGTGTAAATGAATCTGTCCATTTTTTAAATGTCAAAATTTAACATTTGGTTTCTATTTTTTCAGATATTATTTCCATCAAATTCATTTGAATCAACAGAAGAAGAAAATCAGTGTGTAGTTCAAACTTTGTGCGTCTTTGTGTTCAGTTTTTCTGCTGTAGTTGTGCTTTTCTTTTCATTCCAGATGAATTCCACTCAATTTCCTTTTCAAACCTTGTAGGTGTTGAGTGAGCTGCAGCGCCCCCTGGCTACAAGTTTCATACTGTGACTCTGCCGACCGAGGTAAAAAACCAACAAACTCTGACACTTTGCTGAGGACCTCCTGGAGGAGCTGAAGGTGCAGAACCTTCTCAGGCCTCTCTGAGGAGGAACTTGCGGCTGTCGGTCCTCTGCTGCCCCCTGCTGGTCACACAGGCCTCTTACACCTCCGTTTGTCTGTTCAGCACATATTACATTTTTGAATGGCTCTATAAACGTCACTGATGAGACGATTTTATGATTCCTGCAGTTAAATGTTTTTAATTCCAAATCTGCAAAAACCTTCTGATCAATGAAGACAGAGTTGATTAAAATGATTTCAAAATTGACCCGTTTGAGAAAAGCTGCACTGTGGCATTGTTTGCATGTTGTTTTAGCTCTCAGTGGCTTCATTTCGCATTTTTCTTAAAAGCTTCGTTTAGTGGTCCATTGTGGTCAATGGGACACTGAACATCCGCTTTGTGTGCTCGAGTTTTAAGAGGATCAGTTGCGGACATTTTAGCATTTAAATTATTATGGCTTATTAGCATAGGTACGTAGTACCTCACCTGTCCGTTCTTTTTACAGTGCTTCCTGAACACCTCACCGGCACACTACAGCCGCCTGCTAGCACAAAGCTGCGCAGAGCCTCCTCGTTGTTCTCCTCACCTGGAGGACGCTTGGTGATCAAGACCTGTGGCCCAAAACTCGGTCCTATAAGATAAGTGCAGGAACACTGCCGCTTCGCCCGCACTTGATTGTGCTAGTCGCCCCGTACAGACGGTGGACGGTGGCTGTTGCTTCCGTCCCGCCTTGGTTTTACTTGTTGTTTCTCCGTTCTCGTTGTGTTTTTCTTTGTTTGCTTACGTCGCCACTGCTGACCCTCAGACAGCAGACGTTACACTATCAAGTCGCCGGTCCAGCTACAGTGGTGTGCGTGCGTGTATGCGTGTGCGTGGTTGGTGGGAACTTGGTGTGTGTGTGTGTGTGTGTGTGTGTGTGTGTGTGTGTGTGTGTGTGTGTGTGTGTGTGTGTGTGTGTGTGTGTGTAATTGCATTGTTTGTTTGTTTTTCTTGCTATTTCAGTACATGTGACAGATTTTAGGGAACTTTTAGTAACCAACTGTTTATCTTTTCTTTTGTAGTCGCTGAGAGCTGCTGGTGGTGGCGGTGTCCCGGGTGGTGGGCCCCTTCGAGTGCTGTGACCCGGGATTGTGGTTGATTGTGCTTCTTTTTTTTTGCACTTCACTTTCTTTGCAGGTGTGTCACGTGTGAGTGGGGTGTTCCTTGTTTTCTTTGGTTCCTCCCCCGTTTGGCCCCCTCATCGGTAAGCCTCAGTTTCTACACCAAGAATAAGGAGCTCAGTAGCTCCGTTTTAAGTGTTGGTCTGTTTGTTCCTTTTATTTTTAAATGTTGAATAAAAGTTGGTTTGATATTTTAAACATTCTGAACCACATCTCCTACTCCTTCCTCGTAGAACTTACCTGTGTGCCTAATTATTACTTTTGTGTTTAGTAGAACTCCCTGGGTGAAATTCCCAGAGTGGCGTTGTCGGTTCCTTTTCATTTTGTTAAATTCCCAAGATTAAATCTTGCTTTATCAGATAGCCATAACCACTCTCATCGCCACAGGATATTTGAGTCAACTGAGTCAAACTGTCGTGTCTACTTCCCAGTCTCAATAAACATGTTCACTACTGCTTTGTGCGAGCTTCTTAAATGGAGGTTTGTCGGGGTTTTTCCCTTTTTAGAAGCAAGCCACATATTTTGTGTCTTTCCACCACAAGACATTGGCTTTTGTCACTCTCTTCGTCGTATTGGGAAAAAGTGGCATACCGGACTTTCCCGCCGCGAGTCGCTCGTCAACATACTGCTGTGAAAGAGGGGTGACGTCACAGAACGCGAGGTGCATTTAGGTGCTGCTGCGTAAAACGCAAACATTTTCCTGGGCAAATATTCATTTGACAGACGTAAACAAAGTGAAATATGACTTCAATTTAAGTTTGTTTTAGTTTGTTTTTATAAACACACAAAAAAGTTTGAGTTAGTTATCGTTTTTGAAAAAAGTTCTTGACTTCTACTTTAGAGATATTGATGACGAGTTGTTGTATATAAACGGTGTGACTATGTGGTTCGGCAAGCGGTGGTGCTGTCTGTACATAGCTTAGCAAACGGCTAGCGCTAGCACCCCCTTTCAATGCCAGAGTGAAAAGATCCACACGGAGTGTTATGACCCACGGGTGGGTCTAGGTGCCTCTATCTTTGTGTCTGTGTGTGTGTCTGGATGTCGGCTGCTGATTGGACGAGCCACGGCTGAGAAGGAGGAGCAGTCGAGCCAGCCTGACAGTCGTCCCTCCTCCGCTCCCAACTCTGCAGTTAGTCACTTCTGAAATGGTGTTAGAGCACGCAGCCGTAGGTAGTGATGGCCGATCGAGGCTTTGTTGAAGCTTCGACACTTGTTTCAAAAAATGGTTCATTACTCGAGGCTTCAATGACACAGTGCTCGAGGAGGTCATCTAGTGCTCAATAAAATGAAGTGCAATGGAAACGTGTTCATTGTTTCATGGGTTGTTTGGGATTTGATTCGCCATGCATTCTTGTTGGACAACACTACATGCTTGTATGGTTCAATGCTGACACAATAAAATAAAAATGAAAAATAAAGACAATGTCTCTTTTTTGGCACGACTGATTGTAGTAGACTATAGCTCTTATACTTAGCCTGACAGTTTGTGCAATGAATTATATTATATCCTAAAACAAGACTAAATAGCCCATAGTTTAAAAATATGTTCAATAGTAAGTGTTCAGTGGGTCAGATGTCAAATGTGATCTATTTAAAATGTAGAATAGATGAGCTAAATAACACATATATAATACACATTGATGGGAATTGAACCGTCGCCTCAGTCTTGCAAGTCCAAGATTGTCATAATGTACCACAAACCCAAATCGCACTCCCTTTTTTTCATCTAAGCTGTTTGAGTAGCGTTAGCACACCGTGATTCCTCATCAACTACAGGCCTACACTTCAAATAATTATGAGAAAAATCCAACGTAAAGAGAGCACTTCCATTAGGAAATAGTCAACATGAAATTTCGTCCTCTACTGACACCTGCTGGTCAAATTGAATAGTTGCAAATATTGTGAAGAAGTTGTCATCTAATTCTAATCCGAAACAATATGGCCATTCCAAGTGAAGTATTAAGACAATTAATCAGGTTTGTACTGCTTGATTGAACACATTCATCCCGTTCCAGTGCACTAAAACCCACTTCCCTTCAGGACCGTGTCAGCGAAGCCAAAACTTCCTTGAGTGACGCTGTTTCCCAGCATGCAATGCGAGCTAGCGATTCATAATACTATTTCATCACAAACATGGATTTTAAAAAATAAAAAGGGAAAAAGGGAAAAATGAAACTTCAGGAACACCAACCATTGCAATACAAGCAGAACTGGGCCGAAGTTTTATATTATGTACACCATAATACAGCCTTCTGGTGGACAAGCCATACTATTTAATCCGTGTCCTCCTATGGAACTTCCGTGGGTGGAAGCTCATCGTAGAGGTCACGTCCTGGTTGTGCGTCACTCCTCGGGGCCCTTATAAGGGGATCTGCAGGGCAACTGATTCATGTGAGTATATGGAAAATATGGGTCAATGTAGTCAGTTGTAACATGAGAAGCTTGCTGGCGGAAATAATGCACTACAAGTGAATGTCACACTTTTTTTTTGGTTTTGTATGAGCATTTAAAAAAAACAACAACATCCTAATAATAATAATAATAAACTTTTATTTGTACAGCGCTAAATCACAGCCAAAGGCGTCTCAAAGCGCTTTATACAATCAGAGAGAACCAACCGGGCCCCCGGAGCAAGCAAGATGCGACAGTGGCTGGGAAAAACTCCCCTGTGGGAAGAAACCTAGGGCAGAACCAGACTCCAGAGGGCGATCATCTGCCTATGAGTAGTTGGGGTGAAGTATAAAGATAGAGGAGAGACAGAGAAAGAGAGAAAGGAGCAGAGTGAGCCAGGTTGGCAGACAGGACAGAGTGAAAAACAGATACACCAACCAGGCAAAACGGATATAAACACAAAGAATAGGAACTAATTCAAGGCTGCTGTCCATGTGGAGTGTAAGTGTCCATGCTTTGGAAGGCAAGAGCCTAGCTCGATGGACAATCTGCCGATAGGACTAGTCCAGGTCTTAAGCGTGGCGGTGGGATGAAGCGATGACAGCAAGACCCCCAGGACAGCACAATCCAGCTCCTGGCGCAGTGGTCATCACCTGCCGGGGACACAGAGACTGCGGCAGTATCATGCATATCGAGCATACTGTACAAAGCATAATGAGAGCTTGGACAGAGTGGATAGAGTAAAAGATTGATTGGGTGAGGAGAGTGATAAAGGTTCCGCCTGCACAGAGCAACGATCCCTGTAACGGGAGCGAAAGATCTCCCTCCACGGCGTAAGCCTACAGCAGCTTAACTGACAGTGTATGGAGTCTAACTATAAGCTTTAAGAAAAAGGAAAGTCTTAAGTCTACTCCTAAATAAACTAACTGTGTCTGCCCCCCTCACCGAGGCTGGAAGATGGTTCCAAAATAGAGGTGCCAGGAAACTGAAACACCTACCTCCTGATCTAACTCTAGAAAATTTTGGGATAACTAAAAGACCTGAATCCTCAGAGCGAAGGGCTCTTGGAGGATGATAAAGTTCAATGAGTTCCCTAATATAAGAAGGAGCCTGAGAATGAAGAGCTTTGTAAGTTAAAACTAGAATCTTAAATTCAATTCTAAATTTGACAGGCAGCCAATGCAAGGAAGCTAAAATTGGAGTAATATGCTGCCTCCTTCTAGTTCCGGTTAACAATCGTGCCGCGGAGTTTTGGATTAACTGTAATGTCCTAAGGGATGAATTTGGGCATCCTGCTAGTACCGAGTTACAGTAATCTAGCCTAGACGTAACAAAAGCATGGATTATTTTTTCCGCATCTTTGAAGGACAAAAAACTTCGAATTTTGGCAATGTTTCTTAAGTGGAAGAAAGCTGACCTCCCTACATTCTGTATATGAGAATTAAAGGTCAGGTCCTGATCAAAAGTGACTCCTAGGTTCCGCACGGTAGAACTGGGTGTAGTACCAAATAGACCACTTTGTCCATCAAAAACTCTGTCCCTACTCTCTCGCGATCCAAATATAATGACCTCAGTTTTGTCGGAATTAAGCAACAGGAAATTCTGTGTCATCCAAGTTCTGACATCACGAAGACAAGATTCCAATTTGGCCAACTGATGAGCCTCGTTTGCCTTAAAAGAAAAGTACAACTGTGTGTCATCTGCGTAAGAATGGAAACTGATGCTATGCTTTCTGATGATGTCACCAAGAGGTGACATGTAGATGTTGAAGAGGAGTGGCCCAAGTACAGATCCTTGCGGGACACCATGACTAACCCTCCTACGTTCTGACGAATGATTATGAACATGAACAAACTGAAAACGGTCAGACAAGTAAGATCCAAACCAGTCCAAGGCGCGATCCTTGATGCCGATAGTATCTTCTAATCTCCTAAGAAGAATGCTGTGGTCAACTGTATCAAATGCTGCACTGAGATCTAGGAGGACCAGAACAGAGAGAAGACCTTTGTCAGATGCACACAAGAGGTCATTACTTACCTTAAGCAATGCAGTTTCAGTGCTGTGACCAACTCTGAAGCCAGACTGAAAAGCCTCAAGTAGATTGTTGTCGTTCAAGAAGTCCACAAGCTGCCTAGCAACAACTTTTTCTAAGATCTTGGAGAGAAACGGAAGGTTCGAGATTGGCCTATAATTTGAAAGCACACTCGAGTCCAAATTGGGTTTTTTGATCAGAGGCTTGATTACAGCCACCTTGAAAGCATGAGGGACAAAACCTGTTGATAGAGAATGATTAATAATTCTAAGAATGACACAATGAAGCAATGGGGAAACCTCCTTGAGAAGCCTGGTTGGAATTGGGTCCAGAAGACTGGTGGTCGACTTAGCAGAGGAGACAAGAGAATCAAGTTCCGAGAGTCCAACTTGCTGAAAACTCCCGAAATACACACTGGGGTTGCCATGTTGAGAAAGATCTGCCATGTGACCTGTGGAAGACAAAGAAGACAAAGAAGACGAGGAATTCCCAATCTCAGTAATAATATGGATTTTGACCATGTATGTTTTGGAGTTCAATGAAAGAGGTTAATATATATATATATATATATATATATATATATATATATATATATATATATATATACATATATATAGAGTCAGCTGCTTTCAGTTGACATATTAAATCTATTATGATATGGAACGATAGTTCATAATGTACGTGTTACTTGCTTTGCAGATAAGGTGTACCCTATTTCTTGTGCTCCTGGTTATTTTAAAAGGCAGACAAGAACGTTGTTTGCTGTTGGAGGGCTACAACAACACTTCGATGCTACGCTTTGTGCCGTCGCTACGGACCCCAAAATCTCGTTCTTGTTGGATTCGGGTTCTGCGCAGACTGGTGGGAGAGTTTGTGTACAGGTTTTGCAAAGGAACGGTGTCTTCAGTTATACACACGCTCATTAAAGTGCCGACCGTGGAGGAAGCTGGTGCCGCTGCACGCCGTTTCCAGCAGAATAACAGCGAAATTACCAAAATAAAAACAAATCAGGAAAACATGTCTTTGCTGTGCTTTTATTTACAAAGTTAAAATTCTTCTAACTTATAAAAAATGTGAACGAAAAGGTAGAAATATAAATACGAAGGAATACGTATTTGTTCAGGGGTGCGCAAAGCCGGAGCCCTGCATTTGCTGCGCTACCCTTTTTAAAAAGGTCTCCGTTGTGCGTTATTTTAATATGTCCATCTCTTTTAGAAGAGAAAGCATCGCCCCGGTCTCATCCTCTCTCCAAATGTCAACATTCTTATTCGCGTTTGCCAGGTTGTTTCGCGCCGTCTGTTTTGTTAGACGACGTAGTTGTGCGGTCATGAGTCGCGAGAGCGAGGCGTGGCGCATGCGCACTCGCATTGTCCAGTTAATAGTCCGATTAAGGCGTATACATGGCAGAGAAATTTGAATTCCAATCGCATCTATCTGGGTGTCTCAGTCGGGGTTCTCCGATTCCAATCGGAGTTCTCAAACTCCAATCATAATCGGAGTAAGGTGTTTACACGCACGTGAGTTCTCCGATCATAATCGGACTAAGGCAATAATTCGATTTTCTCTAGTGCCATGTAAACGCACTGAATGTAGTGGTTCAGACCAGACGCGAACAGGCGCGCGGCTCGTGCCATTCATTTCAATGGAAGCGGAAGCGCCGCGAAGCGGAGCGCCGACGAATTTCGCGAGCGAGGCTCCAACTGGTTCACAGCAGACGCGAACAGCTCCGCGACGGTCGACAAGCGCTTCTGCTCAGCTGCAGTCTTTTTTTCACTCCCACTTGAGCTTCTTTTTTTTTTCTTTAAAAAAAATTAGATAAAAAAAATCATTTTCATCATCGCCCCCCCTCGCCCCGTAGCCAGCCCGTAGCTTACTTTTGTGTGTGTGTGTGTGTGTGTAAATAAATAGAAACACGCACTCAGGTGTCCATCTCAAGACAAGACCTCTTTCATAATGATCATTGACCGGCATCTCTAGGATCAAACAGACGTATTTTGATCAAGTCTTCCTCTCTCTGTGTGTGTGTGTGTGTGTGTGTGTGTGTGTGTGTGTGTGTGTGTGTGTGTGTGTGTGTTTAATCTCTCTCGCACTCTGATACAATGTACTGACAAATATAACATACAAATATGATATATGATTGAATTTATCATTCGGTTTTTATTTTTGAAATTAGTTTATTTTGAAAATTCACCGGATTTTCTCGTTTTTATTGAGCGACTTCCTGTACTTTTGACGAGGATCGCTCGCGGCTCGCGCACGAAATAGAGCAGACGCCGAAACAACAAATGCATGCCGCGAGCCGCGCAACCACCACATTGATTAACGTGGGCGCCGAATGGAAGCGCTCGGCGGCGCTTCGTGGCGCTTCCGCGTCCAGTGTGAACCGGGCGTTACGTCGCTCGGAAAAATGTGTCGCCTGAGCCTCCGCCCCCTCCGTGCCCATTGGCGGGGGGAGGGCTCATTGAAAAAAAAAAAAAAAATCGGTGTTCCTTCGGCGCGCCTGGGAAACTCTGAAATTATGAATAACTTAAGCTCGTTTTTGTCCCATTTGCCTGCATCAGCCCGTCATGATATTGTTAAATTAATTAAGAGCCACCCACTATTGTTTTCTGACCACCCCCGCTGTAGAATAGCATAGAAGTAGAGGGACATGCCACAACTAAGCAGCACACACACAGAGTCATTATTGGGAAGTTAAGAAAGAAGCTTTGGCTCTCCTTCTGACAGTGCTCATCTTGATGTTAATTTGGGGTCAGGTTTTTACAGACTATAATGCCCTCGTAGATGCGGTGGTCTCTGCCCCTGCAAGACTTCAATCTCCAGATTTGCCACAGGAAGGGGGGTTGATAATGTGTTGGCAGATGCGTTTTCACGTGTACATGTGGACTAGCTGCGGAATTTTATTTTGGGGGAACTGAGCTGTTTTTCTTGTTTAGTTTTGTTTGTAGGTATGTTAATAGGGTTTAGTTCTTAAGGGAGGGGGTGATATGACCCACAGGTGGGTCTAGATGCCTCTATGTTTGTGTGTGTGTGTGTGTGTGTGTGAGAGTGGATGACGCCTTGCAGGTGCGGTCCTGGATGTCGGCTGCTGATTGGACGCGCCACGGCTGAGAAGGAGGAGCAGTCGAGCCAGCCTGACGGTCATCCCTCCTCCGCTCCCAACTCTGCAGTTAGTCACTTCTGAAATGCTGTTAGAGCACGCAGCCGTAGGGGTGGGCTGCCATTTTCTTTGTCCCCTCTTTTCTCCTGTTTAATAAGTATGTAGGGAGGTTAGCCTTTCTGTATTTGGGTTCTCTTTCTTTCTTTAGTTAGTTCTTAAGGCGAGCTGCTTCGTTTTCGCCAAGGCCCTGTAGCATTCATGACTGACATTGAGGGAACGTTTCATCAAGTAAGAGTTTCCAACCAGGATGTAAACTTCTTACGCTTCCTCTGGTGGCCAGATGGGGACATTACAAAGGACCTACAAGAGCACAGGATGCTGGTCCACATCTTTGGGGCAGTGTCATCCCCAAGCTGTGCTTCATTCGACAACAATCAGCATGACTTCCTAGCTGAGGTTATAAACACTGTTGGTCAAAATTTCTACGTGGATGATTGTCTAAAGGCCGTCAGCACGGTGGAACAAGCAATACATCTGTACCAGCAGCTAACAGACCTGTGCGGTAGAGGTGGATTTAAGCTCAATAAGTGGGTGAGCAATCAACGCTCGGTGCTGGCCGCCATTCCTGAAGAGCAGAGAGCTAAAGAGGTAAAAACACTTAACCTTGACAGAGACCAGCTCCCTATGGAGAGGGCCCTTGGAGCTCAGTGGGATGTACAGCAAGATACATTCACATTCAGCATCAGAACCAAGCTGGGATGGGATGAGGAAATCCCTCAGGTCATGGTACATCCCATATATAGTTTTTCAAGCGCAAAGGAACTCATCGATAACAAATCTACAACCTTGTAAGGGCAAAACCTACTTGTTTTAATTCTGATTAATAAACTAAAGCTTATTCGATTATCATTATGTTGTTTTTTTTAAACGCTCATACAAAACAAAAAAAGTGGAGGGAGAGTAGTCTGAATCGGGTTCTGGAGCATTGCTCTACCTCATCCATCGCACTCATGAGCGTCACATCCACTTGTAGTGCATCATTTCCGCCAGCAAGCTTCTCCTGTTAGACCTTCCCCGAGGTGGTTGGTGGGGTGACGAGCACCCAGCACGTGACCTCTACGACGAGCTTCTACCCACGGAAGTGCCATAGGAGGACACGGATTAAATAGTATGGCTTGTCCACCAGAAGGCTGTATTATGGTGTACATAATATAAAACTTCGGCCCAGTTCTGCTTGTATTGCAATGGTTGGTGTTCCTGAAGTTTCATTTTTCGTCCCTTTTTATTTTTTACATCCCTGTTTGTGATAAAATAGTATTGTGAAATCGCTAGCTCGCATTGCATGCTGGGAAACAGCGTCACTCAAGGAAGTTTTGGCTTCGCTGACACAGTCCTGAAGGGAAGTGGGTTTTAGTGCACTGGAACGGGATGAATGTGTTCAATCAAGCAGTACAAACCTGATTAATTGTCTTAATACTTGACTTGGAATGGCCATATTGTTTAGGATTAGAATTAGATGACAACTTGTTCACAATATTTGCAACTATTCAATTTGACCAGCAGGTGTCAGTAGAAGACGAAATTTCATGTTGACTATTTCCTAATGGAAGTGCTCTCTTTACGTTGGATTTTTCTCATAATTATTTGAAGTGTAGGCCTGTATCTGCACACAATTTGGAATTCGTCCCAGCGCCCTGAGCTGTAAATTTGGACGGTGTAAAATGAAAATGGCCATCTGCAGCAGAATGAAAGTGAGATTGCATTGTCCAGGTAGGAGGACAGCAGTCAGTCATGTTTCACCTCCAGTCAACACACAGTGGTTCACATGAAGGTCCAAGAGGCCTACAGACCTACACTGAGTCTGGACGTGGCAGTACAGTTGGATCATTGTCTTTGTTGTGTTGTTTGGTCATTGTGATCCAATGTAATGTGAGAGAAGGACGAGTGCAGTTATATTGGAGTGAGTTATTTAGAGTGTAATAGAAGTTATAATGCAGAGTCTGTTTTTATGAAATGTTCTATCACCTGGCATCCATCCATCCATCTATCCATCCATCCATCTTCTACTGCCGTATCCGGAGTCAGGTCTCGGGGGCAGCAGCCTCAGCAGAGACCCCCAGACTTCCCTGGACCCAGTCACCTCCTCCAGTTCCACCAGTGGGACCCCAAGGCTTCCCAGTCCAGCCCAGAGACCTGGTCAGCACCACCCTGACTCCCTGAGTCCCTGCTGCTCAGGTGAGGCTTCAAAAATCTGGCTGCACCTGATTGGACGGTCGTGGAGGATCTCCTTGGTCTTCTTGGTCTTCTTGGTCTCCAGCTGTTTGACCTCATGCTCTCTGTTGACCTCCTCTTCTTCACCTTCAGTCACACGTTCACATCTCCTCTCCAGACTGATCTTCTGCTGCTGTAGAAGCTCCTGCAGACCACCAACCTCTGGAGCTGAGAGAAGGTTGGAGAAGAAAACAGACACCAGAAAACATCAGTGTGACAGTGTGAGCATCATTTTCTGTCCACGACTTGAAGCTGAAAGCATCCAAACTCCATTTTTCAGCTGATGTGGTGAAGCTGCTGTTGTCTGACTGTTTGCTCTAAATGTCCTCCAGTGGATCTTCTGACTGGAGGTCCTGACCACGGTTATAATAGTTAACGAAAACGAACAAAATAACGAAAACTTCAATTGAAAAAAACAATTGTCACGTTCCCAGGGGTTAGGATTTTGGTACCTGCCTCGTTGGGCTTCGAAGCGAGCAGAGCTGAGACCATAAGGGTGACGTAGCAACGTTCAGGACACTGATTGGCCAAAGGCAGTCTTTCACGAAAGACCAAAACCGCCATTTTTAAATGCCTCGCGTGTGGATTTTTACATTAACACGTATTAAGAACTGAAAAGCTTATGAAACTGTACCATGGGTGAACAAAGAACTACAGACGTTTCTGTTTTCTGTGGCCGAAGAAAAAGCACAATGCAGACAGTTGTGCAGAAAGTTTAGTGTTAGCTAAAATATCGGGCACACAGACGTACTTATTATGTATACATTTCTTTCCATTGTAACAGGTCACTACAAGATCTGCAATCCATTACCTAGAATTGGTTTTCCTTAAACTGATGTACAGGATTACTAATCTGACTTTGATGGGCAAATTTGACAACAGAATACAATTATGAAGCACTAAAACACAGGACCACAAAACAATTAAATGCATGATGAAATAATGATATGCTTTGTTAAATGAAATAAAATGGCATTTTCAACTAAGCAATAAAATAGTCGGTGGTGCAGTGGTTAGCGCTGCCGCCTCACAGCAAGAAGGTCGTGGGTTCGATTCTGGGGCCTGGACCTGGGACCTTTCTGTGTGGAGTTTGCATGTTCTCCCTGTGTCTGCGTGGGTTCTCTCCGGGTTCCTCCCACACTCCAAAAACATGCACGTGAGGTCAATTGAACGTTCTAAATTGTCCGTAGGTGTGCATGTGAGTGTGAATGGTTGTTTGTCTCTATGTGGCCCTGCGATGAACTGGCGACTTGTCCAGGGTGTCACCCTGCCTTCGCCCTAAGACAGCTGGGATAGGCTCCAGCAGACCCCCGTGACCCTGAATAGGAATAAGCGGGTATAGAAGATGAATGAATGAAATCTTTATTGAATGAATGACACATTTTATTTCACTCGTGGTTTATGTAATTATTATTTTTTGCTCCATAGCTTTCATGATTCAGCATTACATGTTAAGCGTGATGAATTGCATGAAAAGAGAGAGCACTCGCTGATAAATTAACATGGTGTGCTGTTTAATTCCATGAGGACGACAAAATATTTGCAAATTTGTGTTAGCTACACACACACGGACGTACATACGTAAAAACATCAGCGGCATAAAAGTGCCTTACAGTCATTTCATTAATCATTCTTACCGAAATAACGTGGGTCCTTTGCACCCTTTGCCTGTTGATCGGGTGACACAGTTAATTGCAGCACAGGTCGGCATTTTCTCGAACACTGTAGAGAAGCCAAAAGTTGACCGGTCGACAGGTGCAAGAGAAAGGGAGGAACTTTCAAGATCGTTCAGTAGACCAATAGACCAATCATTTCATTACTTTGTCTGCTTTCCAAAGAGGTTATTAATTAAAAAAATATATGTGGCAGTGCTGTTATGGTCCATAGAGAGTTGCTTCAAAGAATTATTATTTATTATTCAGTGGCACATTGCTCACCTGTTTAATACACAAATAATAGTATATTAATATAATAATAATAATAATAATAATAATAATAATAATAATAATAATAATAATAATAATAATAATAATCATCATCATCATTATTATTTATAAAATTTCGAAACATCGTCAGTTGTTCCGTAAAAAATACATTCATTTCCACGTTGAATTTTGTACGGTTCGTGAGCGCGCAAGTCTGTCAGTGACAGTCTCCACACTGACACAACTGCGCATGCTCTATTATCTCATCAATGCGGAAGTCAAAAAGTTTTTGGGAGCCATGCGCTGGGTGAGCAACTTCATTGAAAGGAATGGGACGCCATCTGGGGGCTTGCCGCACTGTCACGCAGTTAGTGACGTGGAGGGCAGGCGACGCCAACAGGTATGATTGACAGCTACCATTCGTTCCCGTTAGCAAGAGGATTAAAAACAAAAACCGTAATGGCATCAAAAAGGAGTTATCCCAGCGGTGCGGAAAAACGGAAGGAAAAGAAAACCGATCAAGAAAAACTTGCAAAGGAGAAAGGTAAGTTATTTGTTTGTGATGTGGGCTGGAGAGGTGGAGGGGAAACGCCCCCCCGGCCCCCCAAGTTTGTTTATTTGTCCTGCTAGCCAGCTAGCTAGCTAGCGTCGGATAAATGTTAGCTGGCTGGCTAATATTTGTTCGTCATGAATCAGCGTTTTTGTTTGTTTTATGAAAGTTGACCATATCCTGCCAAGTTGGCCTATCCTGCCATGGGAATGACTGATTGACTCCACACCCGTTTATTCACATTTTAACAGGGAGGGAGGGAGGGAGGGCATGTTGTAGTTGTTGTTGTAGTCAGTCCCCTGTTATTGTTCAGTGGAAGTTGTCTCTCACACGTTTGACTCTTAATGTTATTTTAGCCTTAACTTAGGATGAATTTACTGATTTTGTATTTTGTAGGCCCTTCATTAGAAATGTGCTACTGTTTTATAATTCAAAGAAATATGGAAATATTTTATTTGGCATGGTGTTGACTATTTTAGACTATTGTGGCAGTGGGTCATTTATCTTAGTTTTATTACTTTAACTAGTACAGTGTGTAAAGTAATGGCAAAAACTCTTAAAAATGACAGTTTTGTAATTGGGTAAAAGCTTTAAAGGGACACTGCAACCATAATGTTTAATTTAAAAACAAATTCATTTTTAATTTTCTTATATTACTGCAACATCACTGTAATAAAAAAAAAAAAAAAAAAAAAAAAAAAGGAAAATGCACTTCTGATCTATTTTGCTTGATGATCTAATGAGCTTTGTCTCTGCAGGAGCAATTCTAAAATATGTTGGCGCTCCAGACATTGAGCCAGAGGGATCTCCCGAACATCCTGACCAGGAAGCTCCAGGACCAACACGTTCCTCAGAACCTCCTTCTGTCCAGGTGAATAATGTGTGTTATTCTTAGTAGCTAAGCTGAGTAGTGTGGGACGAAACTAAGGCAATTAAGCATTATTTTGATTGTTGGTTTGCTTTTTAGTGTTGCACTTGTTGGTTTGTTGGATTTTCTTATTTAAAGTAAGCGTTTTTTTATGAATACTCAATCTGTTGTATTTATTGACATATAGCGGATTCTTTTCCTAGTATTATAGTGTTTGTTTGTTTTTAAATCAGTTTAACTTGCCTGAGTTGCTCAACTGAAGATGTTTAATTTTACCTGTAGCCTGTTTTGCTCACGAGGTGTAATAGATTGTGGAATCTTAGTAGACCTTAGACTCACGCTGCTGAGAGTGGCAGCAATCAGCTCTGATGACCATGGTGCTTGTAAATAAGGCAAATGCGCCATCTAGTGGGATGCAGCATGTTTATTCGTGTTGGAGCAATGACAAGTACGACTAACAAAACAAAACATGCACAGGGTAAAAAAAAATAATCATAAACTCAAGCCCAACAAAGATAACAGATGGGCATAACTGTAACATTACATAGTAATGATTACTAGTACTACCAAAATTTCTATATCTTACTTTTCAACTCCAACTGCTTTTTTCAGCAGCCATTAAGACAAAAGGATGACACTTATGCATTGCATCAAACTGTGATGCACAAAATAAATTAAATTAAATCAAAACAATAAATAAAGTGTGCATTAAACAGGGGGCAGTGCAATACAGTACAGGACTCAACTGATATAGTGCAGTTAGGCAGTATAGCCTATAACAGCTGTTTAGCATCCATAGTAATCCACAGTCAGTGCCATAATCATCCAGTCAGTGTCATATTCATCCATAGTCAGTCTAATATATATGATATCGCGCAGACCCTCGTCCTCCACCACATTAATTGGCCTGCAAGCCGTAGCCACACCCATTTAGCCCCCGCTGTTGAAAGTTGGCGTGTGGTGGACGCGGCCAGCGGTCTCCGTGCCACACCATCCAACGTGGTTTGCTTTACCTCAGAAGGGGGCGGAGGGCTCTCCGCGTCAGCTGTATGCTTCGCAGACAAGTGAAACGTAAGACTGCTCGTACTACGGTGGAAACTAAATACAGCTTTACAGTAAATGCATATCACTTGTGTCCTGTCAAGACTGCCATCTGGCAGGGTTTTGAAGTGGAACTTTCCATTTACAATTGACGCCTTATCCATGTTAGTCCTTCCTAGTGCTCATCTACGCTCAGTGTCTTTTTCTTTTTTTTGTTGTGTTTACAAGCCGGCTGCAAGCGTGTGACTGTGTGCTGTGAGTCAATTCATTTCCCGTTTCCACAATCTACGGAGCGGCCAAAGGTTCAAAAAGCACTTTAATGAATTAATTGAATTAATTAACTATGTGGCAGGTGGGTTTGCCCCCACCTTCACGTCATCAATCACACCTGCGCCGGAGTGCAATCTTTGCGTCCCTCAGTGCGTTTACATGGTACTAGAGAAATTTGAATTATTGCCTTAGTCCGATTCTGATCGGAGTTTGAGAACTCCGATTGGAATCGGAGAATTCCGATTGAGACACCCAGATAATGCGATTGGAATTCTAATTTCTCGGCCATGTATACGCCTTAGTCGGACTATTAACTGGACAACGCAAGTGCGCACGCGCCACCGCACAACTACGTCGTCTAACAAAACAGACAGCGTGAAACAACCAGCAAACGCGAATAAGAATGTTGACATTTGGAGAGAGGATGAGACCGGGGCGATGCTTTCTCTTCTAAAAGAGATGGACATATTAAAATAACACACAACAGAGACCTTTTTTAAAAGGGTAGCGCAGCAAATGCACGGCTTTGCGCATCCCTGAACAAATACGTATTCCTTCGTATTTATATTTCTACCTTTTCGTTCACATTTCTTGTAAGTTAGAAGAATTTCAACTTTGTAAATAAAAGCACAGCAAAGAGATGTTTTTCTGATTTGTTTTCATTTCGATAATTTCGCTGTTATTCTGCTGGAAACGGCGTGCAGCGGCACAAGCTTCCTCCACGGTCGGCACTTTAATGAGCGTGTGTATAACTGAAGACACCGTTCCTTTGCAAAACCTGTACACAAACTCTCCCACCAGTCTGCGAAGAACCCGCATCCAACAAGAACGAGAGTTTGGGGTCCGTGGCGACGGCACAAAGCGTAGCATCGAAGACATTGTGTTGTTTTAGCCCTCCAACAGCAAACAACGTTCTTGTCTCATGGTTATCTTTTAAAATAACCATGAGCACAAGAAATAGGGTACAGCTTATCTGCAAAGTAAGTAACACGTACATTATGAACTGTCATTCTATATTGTAATGATGTAATATGTCAACCGAAAGCAGCTGACCAGCTGAAAAGGCTCACTCCACCCCCTACTGTTGGGAGGAGGACACGTTCCCGTCAGTAATTCAAATTTCTCAGCTGCATGTATAGGGGGACAAGGTGAGAACTCCGATTGGACGAGAAAACCAAATTATTGCTTAGTCCGATTAAGCTCTTCCTGCAACTCCCCAGGTGGCATTGTCAGGCAACCCCCGCCCCAATTTTCCTTGATACCCACCATCTGAATTGTCTCCACCTCCGCCAGACCCTCCCCCTCGCCACATCTAGTCTTTTTTTGATAGGCTGCCCTCGCTATTAACCTCCCTCTCATCACAGCTTTAATTGTGTCCCACAGTATGGAAGTGTCTACTGGACTATCTATGTTCTCCTCCATAGAGCATTTAATCTCTTTCTTAACCTCCTCCAGTGTTTTTGGATTATTTAGCATACCCACATTTAATCTCCAAAGTGTGTTTTTCTTCCTCTTATTTAGACAAATAATAAGGTAATTAATACTGTGTCAGTACAAGTCAGTCGTTCCTATTTTACATTCCTCTATTCTGTATCTGTCTGTAATGTTAATAAAAAAAATAGTCCTCTGTAACGGGTGGAGGTCCCTCCAAACATCAAACATCCCTAGTTCGGCTAGAGAGACGTTGACAAGTTTTGACAGGCGGGTCTGACTTCTGTTGCCATTAGTTGTGTCGAGTTTAGCTTTTAAATCATGTTGATTTAGCTCTTGCTGAGAGAGATGTGTTTCCTGTAGATCAGGCATGGCCAAACTACGGCGTGTCTCTGTCTGGCCCGCGTGAAGGCAGTCAAAAATCTAACCTAACTTAGAAATGACACTTGAACCTGCAATGAGTATTTTAGTCGTTCTAAATGAGTCCAACGTTAGAAAAAAAGGAGCGACCCGGACTTCCCACAGTCTCTTTTCTATTAACATGGGAATTCAATTTTAATAATTTGTCAACTAAAAACACCCGTCATACTAGAACATCCCTACCAGCTTTCTTCCCTTTATTCTCTGAATTTAATCAAAGAATCTTGAAACTCTTGTAGCTTTTCTCTGGCTCGTGTCGCTGCTGATGCGTAGCCCCTCCAGGATCCCTCCTTGCACTGCCACTCCGTCGTAGTGCGGGGCACCGAGTGCCGCAGGCCCCTCCGCACCCGTCGCCACCGCCGTCTTCTCCGCCAGGCCTCGTCTCGCCAATTCCTCCTTGACCTCCTCTGCGCTGTTGTAGGTTCGAGTTCCCATATCCCAGTGGGTCCTCATCTTGGTGAATGGCGTCTGGAACCAGATGCCCTTCTCCTTCAGGATTCTTTTAGCAGTGTTGTACTCCTTTCTCTTTTGGACCATCTCTGTCGCGTAATCGTGATGGAATGACGGTACTTTATTCCCCAGTTCTATTTTCTTTCTCCATAGCTCTCTCAGGACCCTCTCTTTGGTAGTAAATTCCAGAAAGTTAACAATGATGGGTCTCGGTTGGGCACCGTCCGCTGGTTTCTGTGCGAGTGAGCGGTGTGCTCTCTGAATTTGGAAATTAAAATGTGCTGGCAGGTGCAGTTCGCTTTTCAGCAGGTCTTCCACAAACTTGGCCACAGATTCTCCCTCCTCTCTTTCAGTGACTCCATAGATATGTATGTAACCAGAAGTCCCTTTCCTCTAGCCTTTTCAAGGGGGAGGTGGCTAGACTCGGCTCTTGTGGGACGAGAAGCAGAAGGCTTGTCCGATCGGGGGGGAAGATGAGATCACATTTTTGTGGGTCAACACAAACTCATCTGCGAGGACAGCAGCCTTGGACAATGACGACACTTTCTGTTCATTCAAGAACATTACCACCTTCTCTGGCAAAGAGTCTTTCAAATCTTCTAAAAGAACGAGCTCACGGAGTGACTCAAAGTCATTTTTGACATCATTAGCTGCACACCATTTATCAAAGAGGTTGCTTTTCTCCCATGCAAACTCAACAAAGGTTTGACCACTGGATTTTCTATGGTTCCTAAATTTTTGCCGGTAGGGCTCAGGAACAAGCTCATAAGCAGGAAAAATTGCTTCCTTTCCAACATCATATTGCAGGCTGTCTTCTAAGAAAAGAGCAGACACCAACTCCTGTGCTTTTCCCACCCGCTTGCATTGGAGAAGGACAGGCCACATGTCTCTTGGCCAGTTGAGTGGCGAAGCTATTCGCTCCAAGGCACTGAAGTATGAATCAACTTCTGCCTCACGAAATGCTGGCACCAGAAAAATGTTTTTACTGGGGCTGGGCAACGATTACAAATTTTAATCGCAATTAATCGCATGATTTACCTGATCAATCACGATTAATCACGTCGTATACGCAAAAGCCAATAATGAATTTAAAAGAAGTCTTTCATACACTTTAATTTAAATGTTCTGCCATATAAACGAAAGCACCATAACATTTATCGTGCAAACACTTAACATCAGCACTTTACACAGAAACATTTTTAATGTAAATCTAAAGTTAAAAAAAATGCAAATACAAAATTAAAGCTTATTGCCAATGCCAGGGCATTACTGTTATCCTGTTCCTTATGAAAAATAAAAAAAAATCTACCTCCAAAATCCTGAGCCACAATAATAACAGGCAATTTCTGAGGTAACAGCAGAAACATTTTTCTTTTATCAGGGAGCAGCATAACCAGTCTGCGTTCCCTTGCAAATGTCCCAGTTAGAAAGGGTGAGGCACAAAAACGTTCACTTTTGGGTTTTTCTTCACAGGGGACTAGAATGTAAAGTCCACATTTATACTGGAGTTCCTTTGGAGAATCTCACTCAACTCAGTGCAGTTTGTCAGTTCCTGGAACTTGACGGCCAGTTATTTTAAATGTACTGCCATATGAATTAAAGTGCCATAACATATACTGTGCAAACACACTTTTAACATCAGCATTTTTGAACAATTAGCAGCTAAGAAAAAAAAAATAGTGTAAATTTAAACTCAACTTAAACAATGTTATCAAAGCAATACAAAATTAAAGCTGTAAGCAGCGTTTGCGGGACTGAGCCCACCTGGCCACTGCCTGCCGTGACGTCCGCCACCTGGCCACGAGCCCCCGACACCCGCCGACGCTTCCCAACGCCTGGCGATTCCGCCCGAAACCCGCCGATGCCCCATTCCTGACGCCGACGCCTGCTGATGACACATCAAGCACTGACTTGACATTACTGACTTGACATTTAGAAACATTTGATTTCTAAATGTGATTGATTACTGTATCATTTTGGAGATAATAAGCCTTAAAGTTGGCTTTTTGTTTTGTTTTGCGACAGCTCCAATATTCCATTTTTACTGTACAATAACATCAAATTGCTCCATAAGCTCTGTCAATGGTTGGTACAGTTGACCTCAGGACAACCTTGAATATATCTTCAATCATTATAAGGCATATTTAATGTACCATTTTGGAGATATTAAGGCTCAAAGTTGTTGTTTTCCTCTTTTTTTTAGCTTTTCAAACAGGCAAAAAGGGCCCAGTACTCAATTTTTTACTGTACAGTAACATTGCTTTGCTCCATAATTTCTGTCAGTGGTTGGTACAGTTGACCTGAGGAACACCCTGACTATATCCTCAGTCATTATCAAGCATATGTACAGTATCATTTTGGAGATATTAAGCCTTTTTGCGACAGCTCCAATATTCCATTTTTACTGTACAATAACATCAAATTGCTCCATAAGCTCTGGCAATGGTTGGTACAGTTAACATCAGGACAACCTTGAATATATCTTCTCTTAATATTCTTGAATATTCTCACTTAATGTACCAGCTCCTTCCTGTAGACATGATATGTACAGTTAGTTATTCTTTGTTTGACACAAGTGTTATATTAATTTCCTACTATCTGTACCGGTACTTCTTGTTAATTTGAAATAAACACTAACAGCATAATGTCAAAACAAAAACCGAACAAGTCAAACAGGAGCAGATCAGAAAACAAGGAGGCTTTGTACTAAAATATGAATAAAATATAAACAGGGAGTTGTCTAATGTCGTCAAGGAAGCCAACATTACGTTACCTGTTGATCAGCATGTTGACTCAGAAAATCCTCAGGCTCCTGCTGCGACATTTCATGTGGGGCGACGGTTGTGACTTCACTGCTGGTCCCGTGAGAAACTCAAATCGGTCCCTCACGTTTGTGTTGCGTGGCATGGGTTAGGACATTGAGAGGCATTATAGTGTGGTTGTGTGCACCAAATCGGACTCGGCTTCTAGCTCGATAGCCGTGCATAATTTATGCAAACGCAATGCTCTGTTTACGTGAACTCACGGAGTCCGACTCCGTGCACGTGCTCATCTCGACTCGATGGATTTATGAGCTTGATGACAAGTGTGTATTTTGTATTGGATTGATGTACTGCAATTCTAGTCATGTGAACAAGCAATTAGCATTCCTAGTTATATGTGGCATGACGAAATACTGTACTACCAAGTTTGTGTTGCAGTATCTTCAGTTTATGGGGTAGAGGGTGCTCAAATTGGATTGATTGAAGATGTAGTTTAGGTACAATTTGCTTGTTTTTATCAAAATTTAAGTTGATTGCAGTTCAAGGTGGCACAATCCTATCAGATGTTGTCATTTTGTCACAAAGAACACTGGTATTTGATGATTATTACCATAAGTACCACCATGTTGCAGGCATTGTGGTTACAAGTTTCACTCCAATTTTCGATTGTTGTCTGTATGACTAGCAATCCGTTTAGCTGTCTATGGTTATCATTCAGATAAGGTGTCACAACTTTTAATTGCATGGGAACTTTGGGATCCATGGCAGATGGGCATTGTAAAAAAACAGATCTTGAGTCGGAAGGCTAGCTTGTCCGAATTGTGACCTTAATATGATGATTTCTTTTCCCCTGCCAGATTGAGGAGAAATTAAATGGACATCCAAACCGGGGCCAATAATGGATGAGCTGGATGATGTCACAGTATCAATTTTAAATGGTATGTCATGTGTAGGTATGAAAAAATTTCCATTACTGTGATTTGTCCGCTAAGTAATTAAAATAACTGTATGCTGACACTGATTTCAAAAATAAGTATTTTACAAATTTGAGACAAAATGTCTAAACTGAATTGCATTTACATTTAATTCTGATAACAGAAATTGGCACAAAACAAACTTGGTTTGACTTGTCAAGTTGAATTAAATTCATTAGTTAAAAAATGTATGAGTTGTTAAGTGTAAAAGGTTTGTTAATGATTGGACTGTCTTTATAGCTGCCAACATCGATGAAGTCTTGCTCCACACCCTCAGTCGTGATGATTTGAGAGACCTTTTTCCTGGACCAGAACATTTTCTCAGGAGGAAACGGATTTGGGCCCTTATTAGTGTAGATGTGATTGGTTACCTACTTTGCTCTGAAAACATCTAGCATAACACTTTTTTTTTCTTTTTTCCTAATTGGGTCTATTGTTTCTCTCTTGTTCATAATTTTTTGGATCTGGTTTCCTCTCGGCTGAGAATTCCACCGTACCAGACAAGGCTGCCCCGAATGAAGCCAGGAACTGTGTCTTCACCAGGAGGAACATCTCCAATCTGTCCTCAGACATCCACTCCTTTGGTGAGAAGCAGCCCAAAGAGGACCCTACAGCTTCCTGCTCCTCCACAATATGTTGTCTATACTAGACATGGGCAAACCCCGGCCCGCGGGCCTCATCCGGCCCGCTGCGTGTCTCTTTCCGGCCCGCGTGAAGCCAGTCATAACCCCCCAACACCGCACCCCCCAACAAAACTTTGTCGGCACGTAACTTTGCCGAGTTAGTGTAGCGCGATAGCGATAGCGTGCTTCCCCCCCGTCAACGAGGTGTAGGTACAGAATTAGTCCGGGTGCAGAATCGTTCAAGGCGGAAGTGACTGCCGATACGGCAACTCCATTGGGACATACCTCTACATCGTGTTCGAACGTGATATATGGACAGATCGCGGTACGATTATAGAGTTGTCGTATGTGACGTAATTGGCAGTCGCCTCTGTCCAGTGGGTGAATGCCAACAACGTCACATACGGCAACTCTATTAGGACAAACTACATCGGTTGATTAAGGTTATCTTTTTTTTTCTGTCAATCCCTGCCGTATTTACAGTACTTTGTTTGTATTATGTTGTATACACGAAATTCTCTCTCTCTCTCTCTCGCTCTCTCTCTCTCTTCACATCACCTCCGCTGTGGGTATGTCGGTATGACGCCAAGTGTCATTTGCCTCCTGTTATGTGTAAATTCTAATGTTTGTGAATTTAATAAAGATATATATATATATATATATATATATATATATATATATATATATATATGTATATACATATATATATGTATATACGAATGTATGTATTCAGCACACACTATCTATATATCTATCTATCTATCACCCGCGAAATAGCGTTTTGACCGTGATCTATCCATATATCACGTTCGACCGCGATGTAGAGGTATGTCCCAATGGAGTTGCCGTATCGGGCAGTCACTACGCCCAGAACGATTCTGCACCCGGACTCATTCTGTACCTACCTACAACCCCCCCTTCCGTGGCCCACCGACTTGATGCAGGTCTGTCATGTGGCCCGTTGCTAAAAAAGTTTGCCCACCCTCTATACAGACAGTGAGTTGGAGCAAGCTCGTAAGCACTACTTCCAGATGGCCCGCCCTGCCAGTGAGGGGAAATGTGTCATGTTCAAAGAGCTGAGATGCAGGCTGGTGAGAAACACTGTCACCAGCATGATTTCTATCTTGAGAGCCAGTCAGCAAGGAGAGGGGGTCTGGTACCCTTCTAAGCATGAAGTCACTGCAATGTCTCAAAGACTAGTGGAGTATTATCCCATGCTGAAGGATTAAGACAAAACAATGAAACATGTAAGTGATTATATTATTTTGCGCACTTAGATTTTGAAGCGTGTGGTTATTTTTGGCTGATACTTTTTTTTATCTGTGCATGTTCACTTTCCATCTTTATTTGTTCTTTCAATGAGTGAAATTTTATTTACCAAGCGAGCACTTACAAGAATCTTCACAAGAGATTCACCAGAGAGGGGCCACAAGAAGAAAAGGCATCACATTGACTTCTCAGCAAGTGACCAAGAAGAAGATCATGATGCAGACTCAATTGGTGGATCAACAATTATTTTGTGTCACACACCAGGGCGCAGTTCTGATAATGGCCACACTTCACGTAAGTAGAAACATGTCCATTTTAATAATAATGATAATGTATGAAAACTAGGCAATGTTATGATAGTTTTGGATATCATGATATATCACAGGCATTTTTGCATTTGAATTGTCATTTGATATATTTTGATGCTCCAAACAATTTCATCCATTTGACTGATTTACTGATTTGTCTCCTCCATTTCATCAGCCAAAGATGGTCTGACAGCACAGGCCAGACATTATCAGACCCTGCAGGAGCTGTACAAGAAACCAAAACCCAACCAAGATGCTGTCTCCCAAATTCTTGACCTGCAGTTTCAAGCAAGAAGATCCTTCATTGATAGTGATGTTCTGAAAGAAGAGGACAAGGCCAACAAAGATCCTGGATGCATATCCATGTGTCAAGGATCTTTATCATGTAAGTGATTAACTTGTTTTGGTTTATGATGAAAAGCAAGCATTTTTGCAGATTTTAACACTGACTTGCATTAATAGGCGATGAATAAGCTGCGGCGCATTCTGGATAAGGACAACAGAAAATTCATTGATGAACTAAAAAAAGAGATGGGAAGACTTCTGCACCAATGTGTAATTTTATGGTGTTTGGAAAAAAAATGAAGTGATGAAGCCACGCATAACGCTGGATGTAGGTGAGTCATTTTGCTGTGTCTCTAATTGACTGTGTAGCTGTTTCCTTGGACATAGGATGGTTTATGTTGCGCTGAATGAATAGATGCAGAATGGTAATACTCTTCATGCTGAAAAAATAAGATTTTTTTTGTGATCAACACAAACCTAATAAGACTCATTTTTAGGAAGACTAACTTTGAACTCAAAGTTGATTTGTTCTATTCCAGTGGAATATTCCATTGCGCTGCTCAGGGCACTCCCCACACTCTTTCCTTCACCAAGTCCACCACCGAAGAAGCTGGGACATGCCAGTGAGGCACTGCTTCATGTCATTCAGGTGAAAGTTTGTTTGCATTTTCTCACATTCAACACTTCATAGTTCCATGCATGGATGTGGCGTTTCCTTCTTCTTTTTCTTTAGCCAACAGAAGATCCCACAATGTACTCGCAGAAGAGGTCTTTCTGCACCCCTGTGTTGCTGTTTGATGGGACCCGCTGTCTCATCTGTCTTGGAGCCACTCCCGCCACCACGCTTGCCAAGGAAGACTTGAGTGACGGTCTGCTTCATCTGATGGATTACTACTATGCCCTGCACCTCACATATCCAAAAGTGTGTGGCAACCCTTCTCTCTGTCATTCAGACAGAAGTGCTACAGGACACTATCCATGAGTGAGACACCACAGCCTCATACAAAAAAGACCATGGCAGAATGGAAAGATTTTATTGGGGAGTAGAGCTGTGTACTAGGCATAGGTAGTGATACACTCCCCTGGTAGTTGTAACTTGAGGGTGGGTGGGAGTCTGTTGGAACAAACATGTTATCAGTGGTGATAGGAACACAACACTATATGCTGTCCCCATACTGTTTTTTTTTGTGTGTGTAACTGAGTGTCAGGGAATCTGAATCAATATTCAATAATGATGACGGTGAATATTGTAACAATTGTTACTTGCGTTCTAGAAATTATTGCTTGACGTTGTTTAAAGATGCAATGCCTTAGTGACGTTTTTATTAGAAGGCAGTGAAGGCACTGTCAGCAATTTAAGTGAATAAATAGTTGTTGACAATTAATTCTGTTTGATGAATTATTTTTTTTTGGGGGGGAATGGGCGTAGGGGGGGTGGATGCTTTGTCTCATTTTGAGAAAAAAAAAGCTCATATTGTGAACACTTAAATTAAGAAGAATTGCACTGTTAGTAGGTCTGGTTTTAAGATCTTTTCATTCAAATTAAGAAAGAAGCAAACGTGAAAAAAGAATTGAGAAGCTAGTATCAAGTTTATTTGACTTAGTACAGTCCTTGGAATGAGTGCTTTACTGTTTATTTCAAGAGTTTTTCCATTCTTCAAATGCCTAGATATATCGTCTTATTTTAAGAAATCTTACCAAGTCTAAATATCTTACTGCATTGGCAGATAATTTGACTTGTTTCTAGCCTGTTCTTTCTCAATTTAAGTGTTTATTTCTTAGATATATTTTGCAGTGTGTGGACACCGAGGGGAGCTCTAGAATTGGCTCATTCAACCGACCAACGAGCCAATCAGCAGTGGCGTCACAGGCCCTCCTCCTTCTTTGTTCTCTCTCTCACTTTGACTTCTGCACTGGACAGCCAGGTTTGTGGAGGGAAGGTTGGAACAAGGTAAGGACGGGGTACCCCATATATTCATGTACGTAGAGTCACTAAGTCTTAAACTCACCAGGTTTGTATCGCTTATCGATAACCCTAATGCCATACAAGTCTATGAGGGTCAAAGGTCAACTTTGTCCTAGGGACATGGAGCCACTTTCAGGTTCATCAGGATCCTCCTGGACACACCCACGCCAAATTTGGGGCTTCTAGCCCATGAGGAACCCCAAAACCCTCACTCTAATTCCAGCCTTATCGCTAAACCCTAATGCAGTGCAAGTCTATGAAGGTCAAAGCTCAACTTTGTCCGAGAGACATCAAGTTTTTTTTTCATGAATCATTCATCAATGTTAAGAGTTTGCTTAGTGGAGAATTCACAATCAAAAAAGATGGACTCAAGCACTATTATTGAACTATACTGCATTTTTAGAGTGATGTGAAGCTTTTGACAAGCGCTGCGCAAAGGAGGCCCATTTGTTTTTGTTTTTTTGAAGGGGGCCCAAAATTCCTGGCGGCGCCCCTGAGCGTTCATCTCCAGCACTAAGGCAGTGGAGCTGCCGGCCACAAGAGAAGAATTAACCAGTCCATTGAAACCATTTGTTTGGTCTAGTGAGTGGCAACAGTCCTTTGAGGATCTTAAGTGCCTTCTCAGCTGTAACCCTGTTGTGTCTGCTCCAAATTTTTCCTCATTGGCTAGAAGCCCCAAATCTAGCGTGGGCGCTTCTTGGGGGCTCCTGATGAAAAAGCAAGTGGCCCCATGTCTCTAGGATGAAGTTGAAAATTCACCCCATAGACTTGCATTGAATTAGGGTTAACAATAAAGCTGAAACTAGGGTTAGGGTTAGGGTTAGGGTTAGCTGAAATTAGGGTTAGGGTTTCGGGGTTCCTCAAGTACTAGAAGCCCCAAATTTGGTGTGGGTGCTTCTTGGGGGCTCCTGATGAAAAAGCAAGTGGCCCCATGTCTCTAGGATAAAGTTGAAAATTCACCCCATAGACTTGCATTGAATTAGGGTTAACAATAAAGCTGAAACTAGGGTTAGGGTTAGGGTTAGGGTTAGCTGAAATTAGGGTTAGGGTTTCGGGGTTCCTCAAGTACTAGAAGCCCCAAATTTGGTGTGGGTGCTTCTTGGGGGCTCCTGATGAAAAAGCAAGTGGCCCCATGTCTCTAGGACAAAGTTGAAATTTCACCCCATAGACTTGTATGGCATTAGGGTTAGGGTCCAAGAGTACACATACACATTTTCTTTTGCTTTATTGATTTAAGCTCATCGTCTCCAGCTGCAAAGGTACAGAAACCTTTCTGTGTTTTGATGTCGTGTGTGAGAAAACATCACTTTTTTCTGTAAACTTGTGTTATCATTGTCCTTCATTGAAAATGACACAATCTTTCATTTCATTGTTCAGATGCCGAACACCAAGGCATTCCGTCGCTCTCTGGCCATGAAACGACGCCTGGAGCAAAAACGGGATTGGACACCTTTTCCACCTCGGAAGGACTTTGAACGTCGTGAGTACTTCCACGTTCATGATTTCATGTTCTGTCTGTGTTGTTATGTTGTATTCCAAATAAATCTTACAAAAACATATTTAGATTTTTCTTTTTTGTCAATTTTTACACAGGGCGCGGTACTGGTCAGCGACCTGGGTGCGAAGATGGCCCGTTTTGCTCCTGACTGACAAAACAGTGCAAGTTCGTTCTTAAGGCCCAGCAACCAGACAAGAAGGTATGGGTCGTGATTCTGTCAAGCCACGAGTTTCTTTATGTTTTTGTTCTGGTGGTGGGAGACTCACATCTCTGTCCACTTGTGGATGGTTTTGTGTTCTCGCCCCGGGCAACAACCTTGAACACGGGCTTGTAACAGACTCCGCCCAGGATTTTGCTGCGCTACTGGCAACTGTGTTGGACCGCTGTCCCAAGGTTTGTTTATCTGCTGTGACAAACAAATTTGAACACATGAATGTCATCGCCACTTTGTTTTATCGATATCAAGTAATTCCATGATCCATAGTTCAATAACAAGAATATTCATGAATTTATTTTGCATTTTTATGTTTGTTTGGGTTTTTTTTTTTATATACAACTATTTTGTAGGTGTTTGTGCTTGACTTTCCACCTCGCCTGACTGTCAAGCCAGAACTACAAACAGCGCTACGTCAAGTATATCATCGTGTTGCTGCACGCATGGGTGTGTAAAATACATATTTTTGTTGTATTTGTTTCTCTTCAGTGACACTGTCCTAACAGATATTTCTTAGAATTGTGTGATTACATAATTGATTATGTGACACTTCTTCCAGGTGTAACATTTGTGTATATGGCCGATCACCTCCCCCTTCGTCAGCTGTACATGGTGGTGTTATGATGGTGTAAGTTTTGCCTTCTTCAGCCTTACTTGCTCTTCATTTGATATGACAAATATGTGTTAACATGTTGTTTTCTGTTCAGGTGCACCTCAGGACTGATTTTGGTGGAGCTTCTGCATGCTGCATGCTCCATCAGCTCGCACCCCCTTCACCTAGGCCAGGGGTGTTGTGCCACAACCAATCATCGCCCAGGGTGTCTCCCAAAGTGGTTGTGACAGGTCCTGTCTACATACCAGTGTATGGACCCGCTCCTGAATGGACTCTTGTTGGACAGGAGGTTGAGGTAACCCCCAATCGTGTATTTGTCAAACAGTGCAACTTTTTATTTTAAAAATGAACACTTATCCTAAGTTGACTCTGATTTCCTCTCCTCTTTTCTTTTATAGACAGTACCAACAGCTGTTGAGACTGCATTTCACACAGACATCCCGTTCAGTGAGGCTGTGCTGTTGGACCACATGGAGACCGTCGTGGAGTCATCTGGCAGGGTTTCCCCAGCTGCCACGGTAACATTCACACAATTATTCATACACTGATCAACTAGGGGTGGGTGAAAAAAAAAATCAATATTGCAATATATTGTTGTGCTTTCTGTCGCAATAAATAATCGATACACTGACGGCAAATATCAATATTTTTTTCCAAACACCACCTGTCCACCTGTCCCGGGAAAGATAAAATCTCTCCCGGGACACAATTTGTCCCGTTTTTTAGGGAAAATGACAAAACCTCATTTAATTTCTGTCTGTGGTCTAGATAGGGTTGCCAACCCTCCCGTAAAATACGCGATTGTCCCATATTTGGCAACTAAAAAGCCTGTCCCGTAATGAACTGATGGGGGACGCACTTCACTTTGTCCCGTATATTTCGGGGACGCGGTTATTTATTGATTTATCTTGTCTGCATCATTTTATATTGATTTTCAGAATCGGGGCAGTGAAAGTATTTTTTTCCCTCTTTCATCTTCCCGTCGGTTTGTATATCCCAAGTCCCCAAGTTGAGATAAGACAAGTTGCTACCGACTTTACATTACCAGAAAGCACTGTCCTTGTTTACATGAAAGTTATTAATGTTCATGCACTTTAATATGTTTGCTTGTGCAGTGCACGTTTGTTTGTACATTATACAAAATTTTGGAATAAATGCAAGATCACAGGCATTTTCCTTTTTATGGGTATTTTTTTCTTTTTCAGTCACATATCGTCTGCAAAATTTCGAAGATATCGAAGATATCGTGTGTCGTGATGTTGTCATTATCGTGGGCCAAATACCGTCACAGTATCGAATCGTGGGTTAGCCGTATCGCCCCACCCCTATTATCAACACAAGATCACATATGTACAGTACATGTACAGTTTAATTAGTGTGTTACTTTGTTTATGAATTAATTTCTTTATGTTCTTCCAGATGTCCAGCCTGAGACGTCGATCAGCACGCGTTGCCTCAAAAACCAAAACAAACAAGTGACATGTTGGTATTTGGGATATGTGTATTTCATTGTGTGCATCTTTGTGATAGGACAATAAATGCAGTTCTTTAAACGTTACTTTGTGTCCTTGTATTTGCAGGTGTGGGCAACACGTTCAACTGTCCACATGACTGAGTCTGCCTCCAGCAATGTCACAGCAGTGCAGCAGGTTTGTACTTATTCATTTCCACTTCATCACCTGTGTGTGTTTTCTAGGCTTTACACCGATCTTATCGGCTGTATCGGATCGGCCGATATTTGGCATTTTTTGAAACGTTCATGATCGGGCGTCATGTCATGAATCACAGATCAATGACGTCATGGTCGTGTTGAAACTTTTTTAATCCGTCTCATTTCCTCCAAAGTAGTTTCACAGCATCGACATGTTTATTTGTTTGTATCCGAGTGTTATGTAAATGTATAGATTTGGGTTTACATTGTTGTCAGTTCCTTTTGTCTGCTGTGTGTCCGTTTGGGCACTAGATGGCGCAGTAGATCCTGTGTTCCCTTTTTTTTGCTTGTTCCAGGTGTGGAAAGGTGATTGGCTGGTGCCAATATTTAAGGAGGAGGACTTCAACACCTCGGTCTCTTTGTCCTTCTCCCAGCTCCCAACCAGAGGCCATGTGCCGCAGCAGCAGCATTCTGTGTTCAGCCATCAATTCTGTTTTGTAATCTATTTCAGTTCCCTTTGTGTCCACGTAGCCCGTAGGGGAGGGAAGCCATTTGTGTTGTGACCCTTTTCTCCTGTGTTTTAGTTAAGGAGGTTAGTTTGACTGTCATTTATTTGATTGTTTTCTTCATAGGTAAGATCCATAAGAGAGCCATTTTGTTTGTTGTTTTGGCCATGCCCTCCCTGACGCCAGTGCAATGATGGTGACGTTTAATAAAAACCATCCTGTGGACGAAGCACCTTTGTCTAATTTGAGAGCTGGGAGAAGGGGTGGAGCCTTTATGTTGTGTCCTGGTTCCCCCTAGGCCGGGGCATATCACCGAGAGCTAATGATTCATGATTCAAAAACCTTCATTTTCGTCTTCGTGCCTCTTCCTGTTTTGAGTACTGTCGCTATGTGACGGACAATAAAGTTTCTTTGAATCTGCAATATATGCAACGCTACAGTACCTCGCGGGGGAACTTTGGCAAAAAATTTCAACACCACAAATTTAATCAGGCACTTGGAAAAGATACACACGGAGGACGTTGGATCGGTGATTGGCACAAAAATCGTGACCGTGTAAAGCCTAGTGTTTTCCTTTCTATGTTTATTGGCATAAAATCACATCTTTCTCATTTTAATCAGGTGGAGGCGACGCCACAGATGACCAGAGCTGTGCCCGTGGTTCCTGTGGCTCCCGTGGTTGCCAGCACCAAGCCAGAGGAGGCCAGCACCGTCCAGGAGGCAACACAGAAGATCAACTAAGCTAAGGAGGCTTTTCTTTCTTCTTCTGTTGCCTCTGACTGCTCCGCTCGTTCTACGCCTCGCACATGTGATTTGTGATCCATCATCAGTTAGTACTAGTGAAGATGCAGTGGCAGATCATGGCACTGGTATTAGATTAGCCAAGGTTCTGCATGGTTCTTTTCATCAAGGCGAAACCGGTCACGGTTTAAAATTCCAGCACCAGCTGGCAACAGTGAGTCACTTCAGAAGAGCAAAACTCCTCACTTTGACATGGATAATTCTGACGTAGAGTTTGTCAGTGCTGTGACCAGTGAAGAGTGTAACTTCTCTCCCCTTGATGTTGATGTTTGTTTAGACCTTTGCAAAAATTTGAAGAATCATTTGGACCGTGCAAGTTTTCCAATTTCTGATTGCAAAGGCCCATTAGGTTCGCCGTGTACAAATGAGAATTTAGAGGCTGATGGAAACTGCTTCTTCAGAGCCATCAGTCAAGCTGTGACTGGTTTATAGACACAGAAGTGGAAATTCAGGTTGCAGCAGATTGTTTACGATTAGATGTGTACACTTTTATCGATGGTCATGGGTTGAAGTGCAGCTCTTGCAAGAAACAATTCTCACATTGTATATATTTATGGATGTATTTGTTTTATATGGAAGCAGTTACCATAATCCAAATTAAAATAAGAATATAATAACAGAAATGCTTTTTCATTTTAAGAACGAAGCTGCATTATTTGACTCATAATTAAAATGGTTAATAAGTCATTCAATCTGCATTTTCATTTTCTTCTTCAAGACTGCTCATTCTTGTACTTAATTCAAATGAAGGAAAACACATTTGAGATTTAATTTTCAAAACATGCACCAGCAAAGAGTTACCAAAATTCAATATGAAATGTAAAATTCAAAAATGAAAAAGCAATAGCAGAATGCTTTTTCATTTTAAGAACAAAGCTGCATTATTTGACTCATAATTAAAATCATTAATAAATATTCCTATATGCATTTTCATTTTCTTATTCGTGTCGCACCTTTTATGACACAATCAAAAAGAAAACTGAGAGCATTGCTTTTTAATTTTCGTGGTCCTGCCCTGCACAAGAGTTACCACAACTCGAAAACGAAATCGCAATCTCAAAGTAAGCGCGCGGCGCAGGAAAGTGACGTCAGCAGCTCTCCACCTCCGCTGTGGGTATGGCGGTATGACGCCAAGTGTCATTTGCCTCCTGTTATGTGTAAATTCTAATGTTTGTGAATTTAATAAATGTATATATATACTGTATATTTAAAAAAACAAAACAAAACAAAAAAAAGGTATAGCGGTATGACACCACTTTGCCATCGTTACTTTTCACGTCATTGAAGTTGCCGGTAAACGAGATATAAATCGCCGAAAAACGTGGACCACTGACGGATCTCGTTGGTCGGACAGATTTGAGCATGGCGCACATTGACACAATTGTTCAAACCCTGCTGGATTTAGCTTCCCAGGTGGAGTTGAATAGTGTATCTGAATCTGATGCTCGGGACCGAGTTGAGCAGGTATTCTGCCGTCCCAGATACGGACGCAAACAAGGTTGCCCTAGCCAGCCTGTTGTCAGTTATGGAACACCTTGATGCACCAGCACAACATCAAAGCTAAAGCTATTTGTTACATGGGTGGAGTAACAGCTGTTCGGCGTCGGCCACCAGTCCATCCGTCGCAGGATGCAATGCAACGGATCATTGCTTCCGTTCGGCGTCGGCCACCAGTCCATCCGACGAAGGATGCGAAGCAACAGATCAATCCGTCGACTGGTGGCAGATGCTGGTGCGAGATCTGTCAGTGGTCCACGTTTTTCGCCGATTTAAATCTCGATTACCGGCAACTTCAATGACGTGAAAGAAGTAACGATGGCAAAGTGGTGTCAGACCGCCATACCTTTTTTTTCTTTTCTTTTCTTTTTAAATAAATAAAAAAATATGTATATATATATATATATATATATATATATATGTATATATATGTATATATATATATATATATATATATATATACATATATATATATATATATATATATATATATATATATATATATATATCTTTCTCTTTTTCACAAACATTAGAATTTACACATAACAGGAGGCAAATGACACTTGGCGTCATACCGCCATACCCACAGGTGGAGAGCTGCTGACGTCACTTTCCTGCGCCGCGCGCTTACTTTGAGATTGCGATTTCGTTTTCGAGTTGTGGTAACTCTTGTGCAGGGCAGGACCACGAAAATTAAAAAGAAATGCCCTCAGTTTTCTTTTTGATTGTGTCATAAAAGGTGCGACACGAATAAGAAAATGAAAATGCATATTGGAATATTTATTAATGATTTTAATTATGAGTCAAATAATGCAGCTTCGTTCTTAAAATGAAAAAGCATTCTGCTATTGCTTTTTCATTTTTGAATTTTACATTTCATATTGAATTTTGGTAACTCTTTGCTGGTGCATGTTTTGAAAATTGAATCTCAAATGTGTTTTCCTTCATTTGAATTAAGTACAAGAATGAGCAGTCATGAAGAAGAAAATGAAAATGCAGTTTGGATTATTTATTAACGATTTTTTTTATGAGTCAAATAATGAAAAAGCATTTCTGCTGTTGCTTTTTCATTTGGATTATGGTAACTGTCTGCTTCCACACTCCAGTGGTTCTGCACATTAGTATAAATAGAGTGATTCTCTATCATGACATCACAGGACGGCGGCACACTGACTCATTCCATGAACCTGGACACTGATGATCCAGACTTTGGACCAGATGAGCCAACAGGCCACAGTGGAAACGGGTCAGAACATGGGACTGGCTGCTGAAAGTATACAGGTAGGTGGCGCTGTCATCCCAAGTTGTGTGGTGTGGAGGATCAGGGCCAAAGTTCCAGATGCTCACAGATGTGACTGTGGATTCAGGAGGAGTGTTTGAAGGCTGGACTCCCAACAGTGATTGGCTGCTGAGGACCTCTCCATCACAATCAGGTTTTTTAGTGGCTGTGAGATTGAAAGTGAGATTGCATTGTCCAGGGAGGAGGACAGCAGTCAGTCATGTTTCACCTCCAGTCAACACGCAGTGGTTCACATGAAGGTCCAAGAGGCCTACAGACCTACACAGAGTCTGGATGTGGCAGCACAGTGGCATCATTGTCTTTGTTGTGTTGTTTGGTCATTGTGATCCAATGTAATGTGAGAGAAGGACGAGTGCAGTTATATTGGAGTGAGTTGCTTACAAATACAGATTGCACAATTTCTATCCCAATTGTTAAGTGGGAAAGAGACCTGTCTCTCCAGCCTCACTCTAATTTTTGGCGAACAATCTGCCTGAACACCTTTTCACTGATAAAACAACCTATTCTACAATTAATACATTTTAAAGTACTCCACAGGATCCACTACACTGGACAGCGGATGTTTCAGATGGGCATGACCGCCTCTCAGACCTGCTCACACTGCACAGTTAATGTCCCAGATAATTACCTACACGCTGTATGGCATTGCCCACCAGTAAATAAATTCTGGCACGTAGTATGCAATGATCTATCAGCACAGGTTGGTTACAACATCACAGCCACTCCTTCTTTTTGTCTCTTAGGGGACCTCAGTGATATCACATCAGATAAGGCAGAATCTCGCATGCTGATCACCTCCTTCTCTATCGCTAAGAAAACAATCCTCACAAACTGGAAAACAAAACAACACCTGCACATTGCACAATATAGGAACTTACTGTTAGACCACACCTCCTTGGTAGGAATGTCTGCTTCATCCTATAACTAACTAGTAATCAATCAATAGCTGAGGCTGCTGGTTGATGTGGGCAGCCGTGGTGGGGGGTCGGGGGTTGGGTGGGTGGTGTTCCAGGGGTGGTGCTCCGGGGGGGGGGGGGGGGGGCGTCCCTGGCTCTGGTCTGGTGGGGTCGCATGCCTGGGGTGGGGCTGCACGTTCGCCGGCTACCGCTCCTGTGTGCCCGGGTGGTGCGGTGCGGTGGGGGGCGGGCCCCCTTTGGCTCCTGGATCCCTGTGGTGTCCCCGGCCCCGATGTCGCTCAGGGGGCGCCCTGACCGGGAGTCCCCCCTGGTCACATAATAGGTGTTTTTCTTTTTTGTTTTTTTTCCCTAAATTTTTAATTAATTTATTTATTTTCTTCTGTTTCAGGGGATTTGTGTCTTGGGTGGTCGCTGCCCGGCCTTCTGGCCTTAAAACCCTCTCCAATCTTAATAGCATTATAGACACTTAGGGCCTGGGGGGGTGGTTCGTGCACTGCGGCCGCCGCCCTGCTCAGCAGCAGTGTGGTTGCCCCAGGGCCTTACCACCCTTCCATTTTAAACGCACCATAGTTCAACACACCAGCAAGTGCACATATACACACACTGACACCCCTACACACAGTGGGGTCGGCCTGCTAGCGGGGGCGGGATCCGGCATCTTTCCCACTCTGGATGGGCCCTGTGCAGTCCGGTGCCCCTGGGGTGCGAGACCGGCTGGGCCTATGGGGACCTCGCCACTTGCGGCGATGCGCCATACTGGGTCCGTAGGGGGGGGCATCTGGGTGCCCGGGCCTGCCTTGGGTACCAATCCTCCTGGTGGGTGAAGGGGATGGGTCCTGTCATGGGGATGAGTCCGGTCTCGCTTGCCCTGGGGGGCCCCGTCCGGAGGACGGGCTCTGCTGTCTGTTCGCCCCGGGTGGTGTCCCTTCTCCTTGGGGTATCTGCCTCCCTGTCATCTTGCCCTGGCTCCTCGTGGGGCGGGTGCCCTCCGGTCCGGGGGCCTGCTGCTCTGGGCCTCTTCCTGGCCGGCATTGCAGCGGGTGTGCCGTGTCCGGGCCCCCCCGCCCTGGACTCGTCGCTGGCGTGGGGCGGTTGCGGCCTCGGAGGCCGCACTAATTGGCAGCCTACTTCCAGTGACGTACTTAAACACACCCACTCCCACATTCAGGTACACACACCACCACATCCACACACACACACACACACACACACACACACACACACACACACACACACGCACGCACACACACACACACACACAGGAGCAGCAGCTCTAATTGGCTGAGAGCTAAATATCTTCTTATCTTACTGGGTGTAAATTAATCTGTCCATTTTTTAAATGTCGAAATTTAACATTTGGTTTCTATTTTTTCAGATATTATTTCTGTCAAATTCATTTGAATCAACAGAAGAAGAAAATCAGTGTGTAGTTCAAACTTTGTGCGTCTTTGTGTTCAGTTTTTCTGCTGTAGTTGTGCTTTTCTTTTCATTCCAGATGAATTCCACTCAATTTCCTTTTCAAACCTTGTAGGTGTTGAGTGAGCTGCAGCGCCCCCTGGCTACAAGTTTCATACTGTGACTCTGCCGACCGAGGTAAAAAACCAACAAACTCTGACACTTTGCTGAGGACCTCCTGGAGGAGCTGAAGGTGCAGAACCTTCTCAGGCCTCTCTGAGGAGGAACTTGCGGCTGTCGGTCCTCTGCTGCCCCCTGCTGGTGACACAGGCCTCTTACACCTCCGTTTGTCTGTTCAGCACATATTACATTTTTGAATGGCTCTATAAACGTCACTGATGAGACGATTTTATGATTCCTGCAGTTAAAATGTTTTAATTCCAAATCTGCAAACAGCTTCTGATCAATGAAGACAGAGTTGATTAAAATGATTTCAAAATTTACCCGTTTGAGAAAAGCTGCACTGTGGCATTGTTTGCATGTTGTTTTAGCTCTCAGTGGCTTCATTTCGCATTTTTCTTAAAAGCTTTGTTTAGTGGTCCATTGTGGTCAATGGGACACTGAACATCCGCTTTGTGTGCCCGAGTTTTAAGAGGATCAGGTGTGGACATTTTAGCATTTAAATTATTATGGCTTATTAGCATAGGTACGTAGTACCTCACCTGTCCGTTCTTTTTACAGTGCTTCCTGAACACCTCACCGGCACACTACAGCCGCCTGCTAGCACAAAGCTGCGCAGAGCCTCCTCGTTGTTCTCCTCACCTGGAGGACGCTTGGTGATCAAGACCTGTGGCCCAAAACTCGGTCCTATAAGATAAGTGCAGGAACACTGCCGCTTCACCCGCACTTGATTGTGCTAGTCGCCCCGTACAGACGGTGGACGGTGCATGTTGCTTCCGTCCCGCCTTGGTTTTACTTGTTGTTTTTCCGTTCTCGTTGTGTTTTTCTTCGTTTGCTTACGTCGCCACTGCTGACCCTCAGACAGCAGACGTTACACTATCAAGTCGCCGGTCCAGCTACAGTGGTGTGCGTGCGTGTATGCGTGTGCGTGGTTGGTGGGAACTTGGTGTGTGTGTGTGTGTGTGTGTGTGTGTGTGTGTGTGTGTGTGTGTGTGTGTGTGTGTGTGTGTGTGTGTGTGTGTGTGTGTGTGTGTGTGTGTAATTGCATTGTTTGTTTGTTTTTCTTGCTATTTCAGTACATGTGACAGATTTTAGGGAACTTTTAGTAACCAACTGTTTATCTTTTCTTTTGTAGTCGCTGAGAGCTGCTGGTGGTGGCGGTGTCCCGGGTGGTGGGCCCCTTCACGTGCTGTGACCTGGGATTGTGGTTGTTTTCTTCTTTTTTTTTGCACTTCACTTTCTTTGCAGGTGTGTCACGTGTGAGTGGGGTGTTCCTTGTTTTCTTTGGTTCCTCCCCCGTTTGGCCCCCTCATCGGTAAGCCTCAGTTTCTACACCAAGAATAAGGAGCTCAGTAGCTCTGTTTTAAGTGTTGGTCTGTTTGTTCCTTTTATTTTTAAATGTTGAATAAAAGTTGGTTTGATATTTTAAACATTCTGAACCACGTCTCCTACTCCTTCCTCGTAGAACTTACCTGTGTGCCTAATTATTACTTTTGTGTTTAGTAGAACTCCCTGGGTGAAATTCCCAGGGTGGCGTTGTCGGTTCCTTTTCATTTTGTTAAATTCCCAATATTAAATCTTGCTTTATCAGATAGCCATAACCACTCTCATCGCCACAGGATATTTGAGTCAACTGAGTCAAACTGTCGTGTCTACTTCCCAGTCTCAATAAACATGTTCACTACTGCTTTGTGCGAGCTTCTTAAATGGAGGTTTGTCGGGGTTTTTCCCTTTTTAGAAGCAAGCCACATATTTTGTGTCTTTCCACCACAAGACATTGGCTTTTGTCACTCTCTTCGTCGTATTGGGAAAAAGTGGCATATCGGACTTTCCCGCCGCGAGTCGCTCGTCAACATACTGCTGTGAAAGAGGGGTGACGTCACAGAACGCGAGGTGCATTTAGGTGCTGCTGCGTAAAACGCAAACATTTTCCTGGGCAAATATTCATTTGACAGACGTAAACAAAGTGAAATATGACTTCAATTTAAGTTTGTTTTAGTTTGTTTTTATAAACACACAAAAAAGTTTGAGTTAGTTATCGTTTTTGAAAAAAGTTCTTGACTTCTACTTTAGAGATATTGATGACGAGTTGTTGTATATAAACGGTGTGACTGTGGTTCGGCAAGCGGTGGTGCTGTCTGTACATAGCTTAGCAAACGGCTAGCGCTAGCACCCCCTTTCAATGCCAGAGTGAAAAGATCCACACGGAGTGTTATGACCCACGGGTGGGTCTAGGTGCCTCTATCTTTGTGTCTGTGTGTGTGTCTGGATGTCGGCTGCTGATTGGACGCGCCACGGCTGAGAAGGAGGAGCAGTCGAGCCAGCCTGACCGTCGTCCCTCCTCCGCTCCCAGCTCTGCAGTTAGTCACTTCTGAAATGGTGTTAGAGCACGCAGCCGTAGGTAGTGATGGCCGATCGAGGCTTTGTTGAAGCTTCGACACTTGTTTCAAAAAATGGTTCATTACTCGAGGCTTCAATGACACAGTGCTCGAGGAGGTCATCTAGTGCTCAATAAAATGAAGTGCAATGGAAACGTGTTCATTGTTTCATAGGTTGTTTGGGATTTGACTCGCCATGCATTCTTGTTGGACAACACTACATGCTTGTATGGTTCAATGCTGACACAATAAAATAAAAATGAAAAATAAAGACAATGTCTCTTTTTTGGCACGACTGATTGTAGTAGACTATAGCTCTTATACTTAGCCTGATAGTTTGTGCAATGAATTATATTATATCCTAAAACAAGACTAAATAGCCCATAGTTTAAAAATATGTTCAATAGTAAGTGTTCAGTGGGTCAGATGTCAAATGTGATCTATTTAAAATGTAGAATAGATGAGCTAAATAACACATATATAATACACATTGATGGGAATTGAACCATTGCCTCAGTCTTGCAAGTCCAAGATTGTCATAATGTACCACAAACCTAAATCACACTCCCTTTTTTCATCTAAGCTGTTTGAGTAGCGTTAGCACACCGTGATTCCTCATCAACTACAGGCCTACACTTCAAATAATTATGAGAAAAATCCAACGTAAAGAGAGCACTTCCATTAGGAAATAGTCAACATAAAATTTCGTCTTCTACTGACACCTGCTGGTCAAATTGAATAGTTGCAAATATTGTGAACAAGTTGTCATCTAATTCTAATCCTAAACAATATGGCCATTCCAAGTCAAGTATTAAGACAATTAATCAGGTTTGTACTGCTTGATTGAACACATTCATCCCGTTCCAGTGCACTAAAACCCACTTCCCTTCAGGACCGTGTCAGCGAAGCCAAAACTTCCTTGAGTGACGCTGTTTCCCAGCATGCAATGCGAGCTAGCGATTCACAATACTATTCCATCACAAACATGGATGTAAAAAATAAAAAGGGAAAAAGGGAAAAATGAAACTTCAGGAACAGCAACCATTGCAATACAAGCAGAACTGGGCCGAAGTTTTATATTATGTACACCATAATACAGCCTTCTGGTGGACAAGCCATACTATTTAAGCCGTGTCTTCCTATGGCACTTCCGTGGGTGGAAGCACATCGTAGAGGTCACGTGCTGGTTGTGCGTCACTCCTCGGGGCCTTTGTAAGGAGATCTGCAGGGCAACTGGTTCATGTGAGTAAATGGAAAATATGGTTCAATGTAGTCAGTTGTAACATCAGAAGCTTGCTGGTGAAAATAATGCACTATAAGTGAATGTCACACTTTTTTTTTTTGTTTTGTATGAGCATTTAAAAAAAACAACAACATACAAATAATATGGATTTTCACCATGTATCTTTTGGAGTTCAATGAAAGAGGTTAATATATATATATCTATATATACATATATATATATATATGTATATATATATATATATATATATATATATATATATATGTATACATATATATATACATATATATATATATATATATATATAGAGTCAGCTGCTTTCAGTTGACATATTAAATCTATTATGATATGGAACGATAGTTCATAATGTACGTGTTACTTGCTTTGCAGATAAGGTGTACCCTATTTCTTGTGCTCCTGGTTATTTTAAAAGGCAGACAAGCACGTTGTTTGCTGTTGGAGGGCTACAACAACACTTCGATGCTACGCTTTGTGCCGTCGCTACGGACCCCAAAATCTCGTTCTTGTTGGATTCGGGTTCTGCGCAGACTGGTGGGAGAGTTTGTGTACAGGTTTTGCAAAGGAACGGTGTCTTCAGTTATACACACGCTCATTAAAGTGCCGACCGTGGAGGAAGCTGGTGCCGCTGCACGCCGTTTCCAGCAGAATAACAGCGAAATTACCAAAATAAAAACAAATCAGGAAAACATGTCTTTGCTGTGCTTTTATTTACAAAGTTAAAATTCTTCTAACTTACAAAAATTGTGAACGAAAAGGTAGAAATATAAATACGAAGGAATACGTATTTGTTCAGGGGTGCGCAAAGCCGGAGCCCTGCATTTGCTGCGCTACCCTTTTTAAAAAGGTCTCCGTTGCGCGTTATTTTAATATGTCCATCTCTTTTAGAAGAGAAAGCATGGCCCCGGTCTCATCCTCTCTCCAAATGTCAACATTCTTATTCGCGTTTGCCAGGTTGTTTCGCGCCGTCTGTTTTGTTAGACGACGTAGTTGTGCGGTCATGAGTCACGAGAGCGAGGCATGGCGCATGCGCACTCGCATTGTCCAGTTAATAGTCCGATTAAAGCGTATACATGGCAGAGAAATTCGAATTCCAATCGCATTATCTGGGTGTCTCAGTCGGGGTTCTCCGATTCCAATCGGAGTTCTCAAACTCCAATCATAATCGGAGTAAGGTGTTTACACGCATGTGAGTTCTCCGATCATAATCGGACTAAGGCAATAATTCGATTTTCTCTAGTGCCATGTAAAGGCACTGAATGTAGTGGTTCAGACCAGACGCGAACAGGCGCGCGGCTCGTGCCATTCATTTCAATGGAAGCGGAGCGCCGACGAATTTCGCGAGCGAGGCTCCAACTGGTTCACAGCAGACGCGAACAGCTCCGCGACGGTCGACAAGCGCTTCTGCTCAGCTGCAGTCTTTTTTTCACTCCCACTTGAGCTTCTTTTTTTTTTCTTTAAAAAAAATTAAATAAAAAAAATCATTTTCATTATCGCCCCCCCTCGCCCCGTAGCCAGCCTGCTCCGTAGCTTACTTTTGTGTGTGTGTGTGTGTGTGTGTGTGTAAATAAATAGAAACTCGCACTCAGGTGTCCATCTCAAGACAAGACCTCTTTCATAATGATCATTGACCTGCATCTCTAGGATCAAACAGACGTATTTTGATCAAGTCTTCGTGTGTGTGTGTGTGTGTGTGTGTGTGTGTGTGTGTGTGTGTGTGTGTGTAAATAAATAGAAACACGCACTCAGGTGTTCATCTCAAGACAAGACCTCTTTCATAATGATCATTGACCGGCATCTCTAGGCTCAAACAGACGTATTTTGATCAAGTCTTCCTGTGTGTGTGTGTGTGTGTGTGTGTGTGTGTGTGTGTGTGTGTGTGTGTGTGTGTGTGTGTGTGTGTGTGTTTAATCTCTCTCGCACTCTGATACAATGTACTGACAAATATAACATACAAATATGATATATGATCGAATTTGTCATTCGGTTTTTATTTTGAAATTAGTTTATTTTGAAAATTCACCGGATTTTCTCGTTTTTATTGAGCGACTTCCTGTACTGTAGACGAGGATCGCTCGCGGCTCACGCACGAAATAGAACAGACGCCGAAACAACAAATGCATGCCGCGAGCCGCGTGCCTGTTCGCGTCTACTGTGAACCACCACATTGATTAACATGGGCGCCGAATGGAAGCGCTCGGCGCTTCGTGGTGCTTCCCTGTCTAGTGTGAACCGGGCGTTACGTTACTCGGA
>NW_027466189.1:1852500-1882500 GCF_046127955.1 Nelusetta ayraudi | reverse complement strand
ATCAACATGAAATGAGGTAAGGTTCTGTCCGAGTCTTAGAGAACCAAAATAATATCATCAGCAAAAAGCCCTGTTAGATGTCCCTGCTCTCCTATATGTATTCCTTTTAGATTGTTACTTTGTCTGATCATTTGTGCCAGCGGCTCAATGAACATAGCAAACAATGTAGCGCATAGGCAACATCCTTGAGGAGTACCATTAATCTTTATCCTTGCCATAGGTTCTTGGTAGAGACCTTGAATACACTGTATTAACTTTTCTTGGAACCCCAGTTTCCCAAGAACTTGATACAGAAATCTCCAATTCACACAGCCAAGGCTCACCAGTAACAGCTCGCAGGCCCTGCTTGTGGATCTGATCTATTATGTATAGGACCCGTCTAATGTCTTCTTGAGTCTGCCTACCTGTTAAAAAAGCTGACTGATTGGAAGTCCATCTCGTCCCCTTAAATTTCAAAGCGTAACAAACCTGTGTAGCCCGAGGAATTTTATTATAGTTTATTTCCTAGGGTGCAACTCCCCAGGTGGCGTTGTCAGGCAACCCCCCCCCCATTTTCCTTTATACCCACCATCAGAATTGTCTTGTCTCATGGTTATCTTTAAGATAACCATTATCTTATCTTTTAAGATAACCATGAGCACAAGAAATAGGGTACAGCTTATCTGCAAAGTAAGTAACACGTACATTATGAACTATCATTCTATATCATAATGATGTAATATGTCAACCGAAAGCAGCTGACCAGCTGAAAAGGCTCACTCCACCCCCTACTGTTGGGAGGAGGACACGTTCCCGTCAGTAATTCAAATTTCTCAGCTGCATGTATAGGGGGACAAGGTGAGAACTCCGATTGGACGAGAAAACCAAATTATTGCTTAGTCCGATTAAGCTCTGCATGTAAACGCACTGATTACACCTGCGCCAGAGTGCAGAGTGAAAGCAGCTCTTTTAAAAAGAAGCGCAGGCTGGAGTCAGCACTCTGTCCTCTGGCGTGTCCACGCTGAGAACTCTGTCCTTCGCAGTTCTTAGCATTTCGGCTAGCAATCCCAGAGCGGGCTGGGCCATAAGCACAGCCGGAGGAGGAACCCTGGCGGGTGCCCGTTCATCGGGAGGTGGCGCTGTGTGTGCGTGATCGTTGTGCATTCACCGCTTGGCTGTTAAAGCCGCAGCCCCCCCCCCTCCTCCTCTGGCGCTCGGCGGGGAGGCTGCCTTGCAGTTGAACACTGGTGCGCCGAGACGGGTACTGGAAGGACGCTGGTCTCAACCCCCTGCCTGGGTGCAGTCGCTCCGTCTTCCTCTGTTTTCTCCATTCCCCTCTGTTACTGTTGCGGCGGCGATGTCCTCGCAATCAATTGCCGCACCAGTCTAGCCGGGTAACAGCGGTGTCACCACCACAACGCGGACACTTTTCCTTTGATTTTGGTTTATTTGGTTTAGACAATTCAGTTTGTCTGTTTCTTTTGTTAGCGTAACCACTTTCTTTGGTTGGTTTTCTTTTCTTTGTTTTGTTGTGAAATTTTGGTGAAACTTTGGGTTTTCTATTGAGTAGCGATTTTGTTATAGTTTGATTTCCTTTTTTAGTTCATTAATATCTTGTTCCCCAGTGATCGTTACCTTTTTGTTTTGGGTTTTGGTCCTGTGTGTGTGTGTGTGTGTGTGTGTGTGTGTGTGTGTGTGTGTGTGTGTGCGTGTGCGTGTGTGTGTGTGTGTGTGTGTGTGCGTGTGTGTGTGTGTGCGTGTGTGTGTGTATGCGTGTGTGTGCGTGCGTGCGTGCGTGCGTGCGTGCGTGCGTGCGTGCGTGCGTGCGCGCGAAGAATAAATAAAAGTTTTCCTTTCGTTCTAACTGTTTAACGCTTGCCTGGGTGTCTCAAGGTATTAGTATGTTAATTTTGTTCTCTTTTCTTTAGGACAGGAGTTGGCGTAGCGTGAATTTTGGTTTGTAGTGATTCCCTTAGCTTTGTTTATTCCCTTTTTTGAGTTTTCTTTGGTTTCTTTGGTCCTGTTCCCCTTATTTTCTAATGTTGAACAGTATTTTTGGTATGGTACTTATTTCCTTGACACTCAGGCAGCTAAACCTGGTCTATTTTAAATTGTTGTCAAATAAAGCTGTTTCATTGGAAGACCATCTCGTCCCCTTAAATTTCAAAGCGTAACAAACCTGTGTAGCCCGAGGAATTTTATTATAGTTTATTTCCTAGGGTGCAACTCCCCAGGTGGCGTTGTCAGGCAACCCCCCCCACCCCCCCCAATTTTCCTTTATACCCACCATCTGAATTGTCTCCACCTCCGCCAGACCCTCCCCCTCGCCACATCTAGTCTTTTATTGATAGGCTGCCCTCGCTATTAACCTCCCTCTCATCACAGCTTTAATTGTGTCCCACAGTATGGTAGTGTCTACTGGACTATCTATATTCTCCTCCATACCCACATTTAATCTCCAAAGTGTGTTTTTCTTCCTCTTATTTAGACAAATAATAAGGTAATTAATACTGTGTCAGTACAAGTCAATCGTTCCTATTTTACATTCCTCTATTCTGTATCTGTCTGTAATGTTAATAAAAAAAAATAGTCCTCTGTAACGGGTGGAGGTCCCTCCAAACATCAAACATCCCGAGTTCGGCTAGAGAGACGTTGACAAGTTTCGGCAGGCGGGTCTGACTTCTGTTGCCATTAGTTGTGTCGAGTTTAGCTTTTAAATCATGTTGATTTAGCTCTTGCTGAGAGAGATGTGTTTCCTGTAGATCAGGCATGGCCAAACTATGGCGTGTCTCTGTCTGGCCCGCGTGAAGGCAGTCAAAAATCTAACCTAACTTAGAAATGACACTTGAACCTGCAATGAGTATTTTAGTCGTTCTAAATGAGTCCAACGTTAGAAAAAAAGGAGCGACCCGGACTTCCCACAGTCTCTTTTCTATTAACATGGGAATTCAATTTTAATAATTTGTCAACTAAAAACACCGGTCATACTAGAACATCCCAACCAGCTTTCTTCCCTTTATTCTCTGAATTTAATCAAAGAATCTTTGAAACTCTTGTAGCTTTTCTCTGGCTCGTGTCGCTGCTGATGCGTAGCCCCTCCAGGATCCCTCCTTGCACTGCCACTCCGTCGTAGTGCGGGGCACCGAGTGCCGCAGGCCCCTCCGCACCCGTCGCCACTGCCGTCTTCTCCGCCAGGCGCGTCTCGCCAATTCCTCCTTTACCTCCTCTGCGCTGTTGTAGGTTCGAGTTCCCGTATCCCAGTGGGTCCTCATCTTGGTGAATGGTGTCTGGAACCAGATGCCCTTCTCCTTCAGGATTCTTTTAGCAGTGTTGTACTCCTTTCTCTTTTGGACCATCTCTGTCGCGTAATCGTGATGGAATGACGGTACTTTCTTCCCCAGTTCTATTTTCTTTGTCCATAGCTCTCTCAGGACCCTCTCTTTGGTAGTAAATTCCAGAAAGTTAACAATGATGGGTCTCGGTTGGGCACCGTCCGCTGGTTTCTGTGCAAGTGAGCGGTGTGCTCTCTGAATTTGGAAATTAAAATCTGCTGGCAGGTGCAGTTCGCTTTTCAGCAGGTCTTCCACAAACTTGGCCACAGATTCTCCCTCCTCTCCTTCAGTGACTCCATAGATACGTAGGTTGTTTCTCCTCGGCCTGGACTCCAGGTCAGTTAACTTGTCCTGAAGAGCTTTTTGTTCTCTCAGTGATATGACCAGAGCGTCATTAGCTTCCTGTACCCAACGTTCTAGCTTTTCAATCCGCGACTCAGCCTCGTTGATTTTGCCGGTCTGGAGCTCCTGTCGAGTCAAGTCGTCCAAGTCTTTTTCCACGTTGTTCCTCAGTGTTTCTCCAAACGTGCAAAGGACTTCTTTTGATTCAATTTTTAAATCCCGTATCTCCTTGCCAATAATTTCTATGTCCGAGGCCTTTTTTGTGTCGTTAGTCACGAGGAGTTCGTTTCGCCATCTCCCTCTGTTTCAGAGCAAGCTGGTAGTTCCGCCATATTGTCTGTTACCATGTTTCTGTTTTGGTTGAATCAAGTTTTCCTTCCCATTCCAACGTTCCCCTGATCACTTTGTAGTTAATATGATATCTGACAATAGTTATTCAAGTTTTCGGGGAGTTTTTACCCTAGACGGTCGAGAGCCCTGGTGTCGCGCAGTCTACCGCTTTATGGCCAAACCAGAAGTCCCTTCCCTCTAGCCTTTTCAAGGGGGAGGTGGCTAGACTCGGCTCTTGTGGGACGAGAAGCAGAAGGCTTGTCCGATCGGGGGGGAAGATGAGATCACATTTTTGTGGGTCAACACAAACTCATCTGCGAGGACAGCAGCCTTGGACAATGACGACACTTTCTGTTCATTCAAGAACATTACCACCTTCTCTGGCAAAGAGTCTTTCAAATCTTCTAAAAGAACAAGCTCACGGAGTGACTCAAAGTCATTTTTTACATCATTAGCTGCACACCATTTATCAAAGAGGTTGCTTTTCTCCCATGCAAACTCGACAAAGGTTTGACCACTAGATTTTCTATGGTTCCTAAATTTTTGCCGGTAGGGCTCAGGAACAAGCTCATAAGCAGGAAAAATTGCTTCCTTTCCAACATCATATTGCAGGCTGTCTTCTAAGAAAATAGCAGACACCAACTCCTGTGCTTTTCCCACCCGCTTGCATTGGAGAAGGACAGGCCACATGTCTCTTGGCCAGTTGAGTGGCGAAGCTATTTGCTCCAAGGCACTGAAGTATGAATCAACTTCTGCCTCACGAAATGCTGGCACCAGAAAAATGTTTTTACTGGGGCTGGGCAACGATTAAAAATTTGAATCGCAATTAATCGCATGATTTACCTGATCAATCACAATTTATCACGTCGTATACGCAAAAGCCAATAATGAATTTAAAAGAAGTCTTTCATACACTTTAATTTAAATGTTCTGCCATATAAACAAAAGCACCATAACATTTATCGTGCAAACAGTTAACATCAGCACATTACACAGAAACATTTTTAATGTAAATCTAAAGTTAAAAAAAATGCAAATACAAAATTAAAGCTTATTGCCAATGCCAGGGCATTACTGTTATCCTGTTCCTTATGAAAAATAAAAAAAATCTACCTACAAAATCCTGAGCCACAATAATAACGGGCAATTTGTGAGGTAACAGCAGAAACATTTTTCTTTTATCAGGACGACACAAAAACTTGTTTCTCACCGATCTCTCACTAAAGGCAGGAATATTCAATATGCATAACCAGTCTGCGTTCCCTTGCAAATGTCCCAGTTAGAAAGGGTGAGGCACAAAAACGTTCACTTTTGGGTTTTTCTTCACAGGGGACTAGAATGTAAAGTCCACATTTATACTGGAGTTCCTTTGGAGAATCTCACTCAACTCAGTGCAGTTTGTCAGTTCCTGGAACTTGACGGCCAGTTATTTTAAATGTACTGCCATATGAATTAAAGTGCCATAACATATACTGTGCAAACACACTTTTAACATCAGCATTTTTGAACAATTAGCAGCTAAGAAAAAAAAAAAGTGTAAATTTAAACTCAACTTAAACAATGTTATCAAAGCAATACAAAATTAAAGCTGTAAGCAGCGTTTGCGGGACTGAGCCCACCTGGCCACTGCCTGCCGTGACGTCCGCCACCTGGCCACGAGCCCCCGACACCTGCTGACGCTTCCCAACGCCTGGCGATTCCGCCCGAAACCCGCCGATGCCCCATTACTGACGCCGACGCCTGCTGATGACACATCAAGCACTGACTTGACATTACTGACTTGACATTTAGAAACATTTGATTTCTAAATGTGATTGATTACTGTATCATTTTGGAGATAATAAGCCTTAAAGTTGGCTTTTTGTTTTGTTTTGCGACAGCTCCAATATTCCATTTTTACTGTACAATAACATCAAATTGCTCCATAAGCTCTGTCAATGGTTGGTACAGTTGACCTCAGGACAACCTTGAATATATCTTCAATCATTATAAGGCATATTTAATGTACCATTTTGGAGATATTAAGCCTCAAAGTTGTTGTTTTCCTTTTTTTTTTAGCTTTTCAAACAGGCAAAAAGGGCCCAGTACTCAATTTTTTACTGTACAGTAACATTGCTTTGCTCCATAATTTCTGTCAGTGGTTGGTACAGTTGACCTGAGGAACACCCTGACTATATCCTCAGTCATTATCAAGCATATGTACAGTATCATTTTGGAGATATTAAGCCTTAAAGTTGGCTTTTTTTTTTTTTTTGCGACAGCTCCAATATTCCATTTTTACTGTACAATAACATCAAATTGCTCCATAAGGTCTGGCAATGGTTGGTACAGTTGACCTCAGGACAACCTTGAATATATCTTCTCTTGATATTCATGAATATTCTCACTTAATGTACCAGCTCCTTCCTGTAGACATGATATGTACAGTTAGTTAATTCTTTGTTTGACGCAAGTGTTATATTAAGTTCCTACTATCTGTACCGGTACTTCTTGTTAATTTGAAATAAACACTAACAGCATAATGTCAAAACAAAAACCAAACAAGTCAAACAGGAGCAGATCATAAAACAAGGAGGCTTTGTACTAAAATATGGATAAAATATAAACAGGGAGTTGTCTAATGTCGTCAAGGAAGCCAACATTACGTTACCTGTTGATCAGCATGTTGACTCAGAAAATCCTCAGGCTCCTGCTGCGACATTTCATTTGGGGCGACGGTTGTGACTTCACTGCTGGTCCCGTGAGAAACTCAAATCGGTCCCTCACGTTTGTGTTGCGTGGCATGGGTTAGGACATTGAGAGGCATTATAGTGTGGTTGTGTGCACCAAATCGGACTCGGCTTCTTGCTCGATAGCCGTGCATAATTTATGCAAACGCAATGCTCTGTTTATGTGAACTCACGGAGTCCGACTCCGTGCACGTGCTCATCTCGACTCGATGGATTTATGAGCTTGATGACAAGTGTCACAAGTGTGTATTTTGTATTGGATTGATGTACTGCAATTCTAGTCATATGAACAAGCAATTATCATTCCTAGTTATATGTGGCATGACGAAATACTGTACTACCAAGTTTGTATTGCAGTATCTTCAGTTTATGGGGTAGAGGGTGCTCAAATTGGATTGATTGAAGATGTAGTTTAGGTGCAATTTGCTTGTTTTTATCAAAATTTAAGTTGATTGCAGTTCAAGGTGGCACAATCCTATCAGATGTTGTCATTTTGTCACGAAGAACACTGGTATTTGATGATTATTACCATAAGTACCACCATGTTGCAGGCATTGTGGTTACAAGTTTCACTCCAATTTTGATTGTTGTCTGTATGACTAGCAATCCGTTGAGCTGTCTAGGGTTATCATTCAGATAAGGTGTCACAACTTTTAATTGCATGGGAACTTTGGGATCCATGGCAGATGGGCATTGTAAAAAAACGGACCTTGAGTCGGAAGGCTAGCTTGTCCTAATTGTGACCTTAATATGATAATTTTTTTTCCCTGCCAGATTGAGGAGAAATTAAATGGACATCCAAACCGGATGTCCATTCATGTCCATTTAAGCAAGCATTTTTGCAGATTTTAACACTGACTTGCATTAATAGGCGATGAATGAGCTGTGGCGCATTCTGGATAAGGGCAACAGAAAATTCATTGATGAACTAAAAAATGAGATGAGAAGACTTCTGCACCAATGTGTAATTTTATGGTGTTTGGGAAAAAAATCAAGTGATGATGCCACGCATAACGCTGGATGTAGTTCAGTCGAGTCATTTTGCTGTGTCTCTAATTGACTGTGTAGCTGTTTCCTTGGACATAGGATGGTTTATGTTGCGCTGAATGAATAGATGCAGAATGGTAATACTCTTCATGCTGAAAAAATAAGATTTTTTTTGTGATCAACACAAACCTAATAAGACTTATTTTTAGGAAGACTAACTTTGAACTCAAAGTTGATTTGTTCTATTCCAGTGGAATATTCCATCGCGCTGCTCAGGCCACTCCCCACACTCTTTCCTTCACCAAGTCCACCACCGAAGAAGCTGGGACATGCCAGTGAGGCACTGCTTCATGTCATTCAGGTGAAAGTTTGTTCGCATTTTCTCACATTCAACACTTCATAGTTCCATGCATGGATGTGGCGTTTCCTTCTTCTTTTTCTTTAGCCAACAGAAGATCCCACAATGTACTCGCAGAAGAGGTCTTTCTGCACTCCTGTGTTGCTGTTTGATGGGACCCGCTGTCTCATCTGTCTTGGAGCCACTCCCGCCACCACGCTTGCCAAGGAAGACTTGAGTGACCGTCTGCTTCATCTGATGGGTTACGACTATGCCCTGCACCTCACATATCCAAAAGTGTGTGGCAACCCTTCTCTCTGTCATTCAGACAGAAGTGCTACAGGACACTATCCATGAGTGAGACACCACAGCCTCATACAAAAAAGACCATGGCAGAATGGAAATTGGGGAGTATAGCTGTGTACTAGGCATAGGTAGTGATACACTCCCCTGGTAGTTGTAACTTGAGGGTGGGTGGGAGTCTGTTGGAACAAACATGTTATCAGTGGTGATAGGAACACTATATGCTGTCCCCATACTGTTTTTTTTTTTTTTTGTGTAACTGAGTGTCAGGGAATCTGAATCAATATTCAATAATGATGACGGTGAATATTGTAACAATTGTTACTTGCGTTCTAGAAATTATTGCTTGAGGTTGTTTTAAGATGCAATGCCTTAGTGACGTTTTTATTACAAGGCAGTGAAGGAACTGTCAGCAATTTAAGTGAATAAATAGTTGTTGACAATATTAATTCTGTTTGCTTAATTATTTTTTTTGGGGGGGAGTGGGCGTAGGGGGGGTGGATGCTTTGTCTCATTTTGAGAAAAAAAAGCTCATATTGTGAACACTTAAATTAAGAAGAATTGCACTGTTAGTAGGTCTGGTTTTAAGATCTTTTCATTCAAATTAAGAAAGAAGCAAACGTGAAAAAAGAATTGAGAAGCTAGTATCAAGTTTATTTGACTTACAGTACAGAGTACAGTCCTTGGAATGAGTGCTTTACTGTTTATTTCAAGAGTTTTTCCATTCTTCAAATGCCTAGATATATCGTCTTATTTTAAGAAATCTTACCAAGTCTAAATATCTTACTGCATTGGCAGATAATTTGACTTGTTTCTAGCCTGTTCTTTCTCAATTTAAGTGTTTATTTCTTAGATATATTTTGCAGTGTGTGGACACCGAGGGGAGCTCTAGAATTGGCTCATTCAACCGACCAACGAGCCAATCAGCAGCGGCGTCACAGGCCCTCCTCCTTCTTTGTTCTCTCTCTCACTTTGACTTCGGCACTGGACAGCCAGGTTTGTGGAGGGAAGGTTGGAACAAGGTAAGGACGGGGTACCCCATACATTCATGTACGTAGAGTCACTAAGTCTTAAACTCACCAGGTTTGTATCGCATATCGATAGCCCTAATGCCACACAAGTCTATGAGGGTCAAAGGTCAACTTTGTCCTAGGGACATGGGGCCACTTTCAGGTTCATCAGGATCCTCCTGGACATACCCACACCAAATTTGGGGCTTCTAGCCCATGAGGAACCCCGAAACCCTCACTCTAATTCCAGCCTTATCGCTAACCCTAATGCCATACAAGTCTATGAGGGTCAAAAGTCAACTTTGTCCTAGAGACATGGGGCCACTTCCTTTTTCATCAGGAGCCCCCAAGAAGCGCACACGCCAAATTTGGGGCTTCTAGTTCTTGAGGAACCCCAAAACCCTCACTCTAATTCCAGCCTTATCGCTAAACCCTAATGCAGTGCAAGTCTAAGAAGGTCAAAGCTCAACTTTGTCCGAGAGACATCAAGTGTTTTTTTCATGAATCATTCATCAATGTTAAGAGTTTGCTTTGTGGAGAATTCACAATAAAAATACATTGACACTGTCAAGATGGACTCAAGCACTATTATTGAACTATACTGTATTTTTAGAGTGATGTGAAGCTTTTGACAAGCGCTGCGCAAAGGAGGCCCATTTGTTTTTGTTTTTTTTCAGGGGGCCCAAAATTCCTGGCGGCGCCCCTGAGCGGGCATCTCCAGCACTAAGGCAGTGGAGCTGCCGGCCACAAGAGAAGAATTAACCAGTCCATTGAAACCATTTGTTTGGTCTAGTGAGTGGCAACAGTCCTTTGAGGATCTTAAGTGCCTTCTCAGCTGTAACCCTGTCGTGTCTGCTCCAAATTTTTCCTCATTGGCTACAAGCCCCAAATCTAGCGTGGGCGCTTCTTGGGGGCTCCTGATGAAAAAGCAAGTGGCCCCATGTCTCTAGGACAAAGTTGAAAATTCACCCCATAGACTTGCATTGAATTAGGGTTAACAATAAGGCTGAAACTAGGGTTAGGGTTAGGGTTAGCTGAAATTAGGGTTAGGGTTTCGGGGTTCCTCAAGGACTAGAAGCCCCAAATTTGGCGTGGGCGCTTCTTGGGGGCTCCTGATGAAAAAGCAAGTGGCCCCATGTCTCTAGGACAAAGTTGAAAATTCACCCCATAGACTTGCATTGAATTAGGGTTAACAATAAGGCTGAAACTAGGGTTAGGGTTAGGGTTAGCTGAAATTAGGGTTAGGGTTTCGGGGTTCCTCAAGTACTAGAAGCCCCAAATTTGGCGTGGGTGCTTCTTGGGGGCTCCTGATGAAAAAGCAAGTAGCCCCATATCTGTAGGACAAAGTTGAAATTTCGCCCCATAGACTTGTATGGCATTAGGGTTAGGGTCCAAGAGTACACATACACATTTTCTTTTGCTTTATTGATTTAAGCTCATCGTCTCCAGCTGCAAAGGTACAGAAACCTTTCTGTAAACTTGTGTTATCATTGTCCTTCATTGAAAATGACATAATCTTTCATTTCATTGTTCAGATGCCGAACACCAAGGCATTCCGTCGCTCTCTGGCCATGAAACGACGCCTGGAGCAAAAACAGGATTGGACACCTTTTCCACCTCGGAAGGACTTTGAACGTCGTGAGTACTTCCACGTTCATGATTTCATGTTCTGCCTGTGTTGTTATGTTGTATTCCAAATAAATCTTACAAAAACATATTTAGATTTTTCTTTTTTGTCAATTTACACAGGGCGCGGTACTGGTCAGCGACCTGGGTGCGAAGATGGCCTGTTTTGCTCCTGACTGACAAAACAGTGCAAGTTCGTTCTTAAGGCCCAGCAACCAGACAAGAAGGTATGGGTCGTGATTTTGTCAAGCCACGAGTTTCTTTATGTTTTTGTTCTGGTGGTGGGAGACTCACATCTCTGTCCACTTGTGGATGGTTTTGTGTTCTCGCCCCGGGCAACAACCTTGAACACGGGCTTGTAACAGACTCCGCCCAGGATTTTGCTGCGCTACTGGCAACTGTGTTGGACCGCTGGCCCAAGGTTTGTTTATCTGCTGTGACAAACAAATTTGAACACATGAATGTCATCGCCACTTTGTTTTATCAATATCAAGTAATTCCATGATCCATTGTTCAATAACAAGAATATTCATGAATTTATTTTGCATTTTTATGTTTGTTTGGGTTTTTTTTTTATACAACTATTTTGTAGGTGTTTGTGCTTGACTTTCCACCTCGCCTGACTGTCAAGCCAGAACTACAAACAGCGCTACGTCAAGTATATCATCATGTTGCTGCACGCATGGGTGTGTAAAATACATATTTTTGTTGTATTTTTTTCTCTTCAGTGACACTGTGCTAACAGATATTTCTTAGAATTGTGTGATTACATAATTGATTATGTGACACTTCTTCCAGGTTTAACATTTGTGTATATGGCCGATCACCTCCCCCTTCGTCAGCTGTACATGGTGGTGTTATGATGGTGTAAGTTTTGCCTTCTTCAGCCTTACTTGCTCTTCATTTGATATGACAAATATGTGTTAACATGTTGTTTTCTGTTTAGGTGCACCTCAGGACTGATTTTGGTGGAGCGTCTGCATGCTGCATGCTCCATCAGCTCGCACCCCCTTCACCTAGGCCAGGGGTGTTGTGCCACAACCAATCATCGCCCAGGGTGTCTCCCAGAGTGGTTGTGACAGGTCCTGTCCACATGCCAGTGTATGGACCTGCTCCTGAATGGACTCTTGTTGGACAGGAGGTTGATGTAACCTGTTCACCCCTCTATTTTTTTTCCCCCCCCAATCGTGTATTTGTCAAACTGTGCAACTTTTTTTTTTAAAAATGAACACTTATCCTAAGTTGACTCTGATTTCCTCTCCTCTTTTTTTTATAGACAGTACCAACAGTTGTTGAGACTGCATTTCACACAGACATCCCGTCCAATCCCGTGTGGTTCAGTGAGGCTGTGCTGCTGGACCACATGGAGACCGTCGTGGAGTCATCTGGCAGGGTTTCCCCAGCTGCCACGGTAACATTCACACAATTATGCATACACTTATCAACTAATATTGTTGTGCTTTCTGTCGCAATAAATAATCGATACACTGACGGCAAATATCAATATTTTATTTCAACACACATTATGGATTTACCCCGTTGTCACCGTCAACTATTAATCTCTCCTGTCCTGTTTGTGGGGGCGCTAATCCCGTAAGAGTCAAGTAGGCGTAAGCAGCGGCCGGTGAATAAGACGAGTTAACAACGGAAGAGCACATGCAAGAACGGCGGAAAATACCAACAACGGAAAACAAATCAAAGACCCACCCGCAAGTTACTGCTCTAAAGTGTGGACCCACTTTGGCTTTTACGAGACGGATGACGGGAGGAAACTTCATAAAGAATATGCAATCTGCAACAACTGTTTTGCGAAGGTAAAATACAATGGCAACACTACGAATCTGCAGAGCTGCCTCGTTCGCTATCACCCGTCCCGTTTTTCCCATAATTGTTTTCTTTTTTCACCACCTGTCCCGGGAAAGATAAGATCTCTCCCGGGACACAATTTGTCCCGTTTTTTAGGGAAAATGACAAAACCTCATTTAATTTCCGTCTGTGGTCTAGATAGGGTTGCCAACCCTCCCGTAAAATACGCGATTGTCCCATATTTGGCAACTAAAAAGCCTGTCCCGTAATGAACTGATGGGGGACGCACTTCACTTTTTCCTGTATATTTTGCGGACGCGGTTATTTATTTATTTATTTTGTCTGCATCATTTTTTATTGATTTTCAGAATCGGGGCAGTGAAAGGATTTTTTTTCGCTCTTTCATCTTCCCGTCGGTTTGTATATCCCAAGTCCCCAAGTTGAGATAAGACAAGTTGCTACTGACTTTACATTACCAGAAAGCACTGTCCTTGTTTACAGGAAAGTTATTAATGTTCATGCACTTTAATATGTTTGCTTGTGCAGTGCACGTTTGTTTGTACATTATACAAAGTTTTGGAATAAATGCAAGATCACAGGCATTTTCCTTTTTATGTGTATTCTTTTCTTTTTCAGTCACATATCGTCTGCAAAATTTCGAAGATATCGAAGATATCGTGTGTCGTGATGTTGTCATTATCGTGGGCCAAATATCGTCACAGTATCGAATCGTGGGCTAGCCGTATCGCCCCACCCCTATTATCAACACAAGATCACATATGTACAGTACATGTACAGTTTAATTAGTGTGTTACTTTGTTTATGAATTAATTTCTTTATGTTCTTCCAGATGTCCAGCCTGAGACGTCGATCAGCACGCGTTGCCTCAAAAACCAAAACAAACAAGTGACATGTTGGTATTTGGGATATGTGTATTTCATTGTGTGCATCTTTGTGATAGGACAATAAATGCAGTTCTTTAAACATTACTTTGTGTCCTTGTATTTGCAGGTGTGGGCAACACGTTCAACTGTCCACATGACTGAGTCTGCCTCCAGCAATGTCACAGCAGTGCAGCAGGTTTGTACTTATTCATTTCCACTTCATCACCTGTGTGTGTTTTCTAGGCTTTACACCGATCTTATCGGCTGTATCGGATCGGCCGATATTTGGCATTTTTTGAAACGTTCATGATCGGGCGTCATGTCATGAATAACCGATCAATGACGTCATGGTCGTGTTGAAACTTTTTTAAACTGTCTCATTTCCTCCAAAGTAGTTTCACAGCATCGACATGTTTATTTGTTTGTATCCGAGTGTTATGTAAATGTATAGATTTGGGTTTCCATTGTTGTCAGTTCCTTTTGTCTGCTGTGTGTCCGTTTGGGCACTAGATGGCGCAGTAGATCCTGTGTTCCCTTTTTTTTGCTTGTTCCAGGTGCGGAAAGGTGATTGGCTGGTGCCAATATTTAAGGAGGAGGACTTCAACACCTCGGTCTCTTTGTCCTTCTCCCAGCTCCCAACCAGAGGCCATGTGCCGCAGCAGCAGCATTCTGTGTTCAGCCATCAATTCTGTTTTGTAATCTATTTCAGTTCCCTTTGTGTCCTCGTAGCCCGTAGGGGAGGGAAGCCATTTGTGTTGTGACCCTTTTCTCCTGTGTTTTAGTTAAGGAGCTTAGTTTGACTGTCATTTATTTGATTGTTTTCTTCATAGGTAAGATCCATAAGAGAGCCATTTTGTTTGTTGTTTTGGCCATGCCCTCCCTGACGCCAGTGCAATGATGGTGACGTTTAATAAAAACCATCCTGTGGACGAAGCACCTTTGTCTAATTTGAGAGCTGGGAGAAGGGGGGGAGCCTTTATGTTGTGTCCTGGTTCCCCCTAGGCCGGGGCATAACACCGAGAGCTAATGATTCATGATTCAAAAACCTTCATTTTCGTCTTCGTGCCTCTTCCTGTTTTGAGTACTGTCGCTATGTGACGAACAATAAAGTTTCTTTGAATCTGCAATATATGCAACGCTACAGTACCTCGCGGGGGAACTTTGGCAAAAAATTTCAACACCACAAATTTAATCAGGCACTTGGAAACTATACACACGGAGGAGCATGTCGAGTTTAAGAAACGCAGCGCGGAGAAAGAAAAAGAAAAGCAAACTCTGAAACGGATGCTAAAGCAAACAACTTTAGACGGTGCTCGTGAGAAGGCAAGGGGTGTACAGAAACAAGTATTTATTGCCCCTAACGTGATCGGATCGGTGATCGGTGATCGGTTTATTTAAACTCACTGATCGGTGATCGGCACAAAAATCGTGATCGTGTAAAGCCTAGTGTTTTCCTTTCTATGTTTATTGGCATAAAATCACATCTTTCTTATTTTAATCAGGTGGAGGCGACGCCACAGATGACCAGAGCTGTGCCCGTGGTTCCTGTGGCTCCCGTGGTTGCCAGCACCAAGCCAGAGGAGGCCAGCACCGTCCAGGAGGCAACACAGAAGATCAACTAAGCTAAGGAGGCTTTTCTTTCTTCTTCTGTTGCCTCTGACTGCTCCGCTCGTTCTACGCCTCGCACATGTGATTTGTGATCCATCATCAGTTAGTACTAGTGAAGATGCAGTGGCAGATCATGGCACTGGTATTAGATTAGCCAAGGTTCTGCATGGTTCTTTTCATCAAGGCGAAACTGGTCACGGTTTAAAATTCCAGCACCAGCTGGCAACAGTGAGTCACTTCAGAAGAGCAAAACTCCTCACTTTGACATGGATAATTCTGACGTAGAGTTTGTCAGTGCTGTGACCAATGAAGAGTGTAACTTCTCTCCCCTTGATGTTGATGTTTGTTTAGACCTTTGCAAAAACTTGAAGATTCATTTGGACCGTGCGAGTCTTCCAATTTCTGATTGCAATGGCCCATTAGGTTCGCCGTGTACAAATGAGAATGTAGAGGCTGATGGAAACTGCTTCTTCAGAGCCATCAGTCAAGCTGTGACTGGTTTATAGACACAGAAGTGGAAATTCAGGTTGCAGCAGATTGTTTACGATTAGATGTGTACACTTTTATCGATGGTCATGGGTTGAAGTACAGCTCTTGCAAGAAACAATTCTCACATTGTTTATATTTATGGATGTATTTGTTTTATATGGAAGCAGTTACCATAATCCAAATTAAAATAATAATATAATAACAGAAATGCTTTTTCATTTTAAGAACGAAGCTGCATTATTTGACTCATAATTAAAATGGTTAATAAGTCATTCAATCTGCATTTTCATTTTCTTCTTCAAGACTGCTCATTCTTGTACTTAATTCAAATGAAGGAAAACACATTTGAGATTTAATTTTCAAAACATGCACCAGCAAAGAGTTACCAAAATTCAATATGAAATGTAAAATTCAAAAATGAAAAAGCAATAGCAGAATGCTTTTTCATTTTAAGAACGAAGCTGCATTATTTGACTCATAATTAAAATCATTAATAAATATTCCTATATGCATTTTCATTTTCTTATTCGTGTCGCACCTTTTATGACACAATCAAAAAGAAAACTGAGGGCATTGCTTTTTAATTTTCGTGGTCCTGCCCTGCACAAGAGTTACCACAACTCGAAAACGAAATCGCAATCTCAAAGTAAGCGCGTGGCGCAGGAAAGTGACGTCAGCAGCTCTCCACCTCCGCTGTGGGTATGGCGGTATGACGCCAAGTGTCATTTGCCTCCTGTTATGTGTAAATTCTAATGTTTGTGAATTTAATAAATGTATATATATACTGTATATTTAAAAAAAACAAAACAAAACAAAAAAAAGGTATGGCAGTATGACACCACTTTGCCATCGTTACTTTTCACGTCATTGAAGTTGCCGGTCAACGAGATTTAAATCGCCGAAAAACGTGGACCACTGACGGATCTCGTTGGTCGGACAGATTTGAGCATGGCGCACATTGACACAATTGTTCAAACCCTGCTGGATTTAGCTTCCCAGGTGGAGTTGAATAGTGTATCTGAATCTGATGCTCGGGACCGAGTTGAGCAGGTATTCTGCCGTCCCAGATACGGACGCAAACAGGGTTGCCCTAGCCAACCTGTTGTCAGTTATGGAACACCTTGATGCACCAGCACAACATCAAAGCTAAAGCTATTTGTTACATGGGTGGAGTAACAGCTGTTCAGCGTCGGCCACCAGTCCATCCGTCGCAGGATGCAATGCAACGGATCATTGCTTCCGTTCGGCGTCGGCCACCAGTCCATCCGACTAAGGATGCGAAGCAACAGATCAATCCGTCGACTGGTGGCAGATGCTGGTGCGAGATCTGTCAGTGGTCCACGTTTTTCGGCGATTTAAATCTCGATTACCAGCAACTTCAATGACGTGAAAGAAGTAACGATGGCAAAGTGGTGTCATACCGCCATACCCACAGGTGGAGAGCTGCTGACGTCACTTTCCTGCGCCGCGCGCTTACTTTGAGATTGCGATTTCATTTTCGAGTTGTGGTAACTCTTGTGCAGGACAGGACCATGAAAATTAAAAAGCAATGCCCTCAGTTTTCTTTTTGATTGTGTCATAAAAGGTGCGACACGAATAAGAAAATGAAAATGCACATAGGAATATTTATTAATGATTTTAATTATGAGTCAAATAATGCAGCCACGTTCTTAAAATGAAAAAGCATTTCTGCTGTTGCTTTTTCATTTGGATTATGGTAACTGTCTGCTTCCACACTCCAGTGGTTCTGCACATTAGTATAAATAGAGTGATTCTTTATCATGACATCACAGGACGGCGGCACACTGACTCATTCCATGAACCTGGACACTGATGATCCAGACTTTGGACCAGATGAGCCAACAGGCCACAGTGGAAACTGGTCAGAACATGGGACTGGCTGCTGAAAGTATACAGGTAGGTGGCACTGTCATCCCAAGTTGTGTGGTGTGGAGGATCGGGGCCAAAGTTCCAGATGCTCACAGATGTGACTGTGGATTCAGGAGGAGTGTTTGAAGGCTGGACTCCCAACAGTGATTGGCTGCTGAGGACCTCTCAATCACAATCAGGTTTTTTAGTGGCTGTGAGATTGAAAGTGAGATTGCATTGTCCAGGGAGGAGGACAGCAGTCAGTCATGTTTCACCTCCAGTCAACACGCAGTGGTTCACATGAAGGTCCAAGAGGCCTACAGACCTACACAGAGTCTGGATGTGGCAGCACAGTGGCATCATTGTCTTTGTTGTGTTGTTTGGTCATTGTGATCCAATGTCATGTGAGAGAAGGACGAGTGCAGTTCTATTGGAGTGAGTTGCTTACAAATACAGATCGCACGATTTCTATCCCAATTGTTAAGTGGGAAAGAGACCTGTCTCTCCAGCCTCACTCTAATTTCTGGAGAACAATCTGCCTGAACACCTTTTCACTGATAAAACAACCTAATCTACAATTAATACATTTTAAAGTACTCCACAGGATCCACTACACTGGACAGCGGATGTTTCAGATGGGCATGACCGCCTCTCAGACCTGCTCACACTGCACAGTTAATGTTCCAGATAATTACCTACACGCTGTATGGCATTGCCCACCAGTAAATAAATTCTGGCACGTAGTATGCAATGATCTATCAGCACAGGTTGGTTACAACATCACAGCCACTCCTTCTTTTTGTCTCTTAGGGGACCTCAGTGATATCACATCAGATAAGGCAGAATCTCGCATGCTGATCACCTCCTTATCTATCGCTAAGAAAACAATCCTCACAAACTGGAAAACAAAACAACACCTGCACATTGCACAATATAGGAACTTACTGTTAGACCACACCTCCTTGGTAGGATTGTCTGCTTCATCCTATAACTAACTAGTAATCAATCAATAGCTGAGGCTGCTGGTTGATGTGGGCAGCCGTGGTCGTGCTGCCGCGGGCCGGGTGCGGTCTGGGGGCGGGGGGTGTTGGGCGTGGGGGGTTCGGCTGCTTTGCGGGTTGGTGGGGGGTCGGGGGTTGGGTGGGTGGTGCACCGGGGGTGGTGCTCCGGGGGGGGGGGGGGGGGGGGCCTGGCTCTGGTCTGGGGGCCCCCTTGTTGGTGGGAGGGCTGGTCCGTCCCTGTGTCTGGGGACTGGCGCTGGATCGTACGCGGTGGGGTCGCATGCCTGGGGTGGGGCTGCGCGTTCGCCGGCTACCGCTCCTGTGTGCCCGGGTGGTGCGGTGCGGTGGGGGGCGGGCCCCCTTTGGCTCCTGGATCCCTGTGGTGTCCCCGGCCCCGATGTCGCTGAGGGGGCGCCCTGACCGGGAGTCCCCCCTGGTCACATAATAGGTGTTTTTTTTTATTATTTTTTTTTTCCCCTAAATTTTTAATTTATTTATTTATTTTCTTCTGTTTCGGGGGATTTGTGTCTTGGGTGGTCGCTGCCCGGCCTTCTGGCCTTAAGACCCTCTCCAATCTTAATAGCATTATAGACACTTAGGGCTTGGGGGGGTGGTTCGTGCACTGCAGCCGCCGCCCTGCTCAGCAGCAGTGTGGTTGCCCCAGGGCCTTACCACCCCTCCATTTTAAACGCACCATAGTTCAACACACCAGCAAGTGCACATATACACACACTGACACCCCTACACACAGTGGGGTCGGCCTGCTAGCGGGGGCGGGATCCGGCATCTTTCCCACTCTGGATGGGCCCTGTGCAGTCCGGTGCCCCTGGGGTGCGAGACCGGCTGGGCCTATGGGGACCTCGCTACTTGCGGCGATGCGCCATACTGGGTCCGTAGGGGGGGGGGCATCTGGGTGCCCGGGCCTGCCTTGGGTACCAATCCTCCCGGTGGGTGAAGGGGCTGGGTCCTGTCATGGGGATGAGTCCGGTCTTGCTTGCCCTGGGGGGCCCCCGTCCGGAGGACGGGCTCTGCTGTCTGTTCGCCCCGGGTGGTGTCCCTTCTCCTTGGGGTATCTGCCTCCCTGTCATCTTGCCCTGGCTCCTCGTGGGGCGGGTGCCCTCCGGTCCGGGGGCCTGCTGCTTCGGGCCTCTTCCTGGCCGGCATTGCGGCGGGTGTGCCGTGTCCGGGCCCCCCCCCCCCCCCCCTGGGCTTGTCGCTGGCGTGGGGCGGTTGCGGCCTCGGAGGCCGCACTAATTGGCAGCCCACTTCCAGTGACGTACTTAAACACACCCACTCCCACATTCAGGTACACACACCACCACATACACACACACACACACACACACACACACAGGAGCAGCAGCTCTAATTGGCTGAGAGCTAAATATCTTCTTATCTTACTGGGTGTAAATTAATCTGTCCATTTTTTAAATGTCGAAATTTAACATTTGGTTTCTATTTTTTCAGATATTATTTCTGTCAAATTCATTTGAATCAACAGAAGAAGAAAATCAGTGAGTAGTTCAAACTTTGTGCGTCTTTGTGTTCAGTTTTTCTACTGTAGTTGTGCTTTTCTTTTCATTCCAGATGAATTCCACTCAATTTCCTTTTCAAACCTTGTAGGTTGTGAGTGAGCTGCAGCGCCCCCTGGCTACAAGTTTAATACTTTGACTCTGCCGACCGAGGTAAAAAAAAAACAACAAACTCTGACACTTTGCTGAGGACCTCCTGGAGGAGCTGAAGGTGCAGAACCTTCTCAGGCCTCTCTGAGGAGGAACTTGCGGCTGTCGGTCCTCTGCTGCCCCCTGCTGGTCACACAGGCCTCTTACACCTCCGTTTGTCTGTTCAGCACATATTCAATTTTTTAATGGCTCTATAAACGTCACTGGTGAGACGATTTTATGATTCCTGCAGTTAAAATGTTTTAATTCCAAATCTGCAAACAGCTTCTGATCAATGAAGACAGAGTTGATTAAAATGATTTCAAAATTGACCCGTTTGAGAAAAGCTGCACTGTGGCATTGTTTGCATGTTGTTTTAGCTCTCAGTGGCTTCATTTCGCATTTTTCTTAAAAGCTTCGTTTAGTGGTCCATTGTGGTCAATGGGACACTGAACATCCGCTTTGTGTGCCCGAGTTGTAAGAGGATCAGGTGCGGACATTTTAGCATTTAAATTATTATGGCTTATTAGCATAGGTACGTAGTACCTCACCTGTCCGTTCTTTTTACAGTGCTTCCTGAACACCTCACCGGCACACTCCAGCTGCCTGCTAGCACAAAGCTGCGCAGAGCCTCCTCGTTATTCTCCTCACCTGGAGGACGCTTGGTGATCAAGACCTGTGGCCCAAAACTCGGTCCTATAAGATAAGTGCAGGAACACTGCCGCTTCGCCCGCACTTGATTGTGCTAGCCGCCCCGTACAGACGGTGGACGGTGCATGTTGCTTCCGTCCCGCCTTGGTTTTACTTGTTGTTTTTCCGTTCTCGTTGTGTTTTTCTTCGTTTGCTTACGTCGCCACTGCTGACCCTCAGACAGCAGACGTTACACTATCAAGTCGCCGGTCCAGCTACAGTGGTGTGCGTGCGTGTATGCGTGTGCGTGGTTGGTGGGAACTTGGTTGGTGTGTGTGTGTGTGTGTGTGTGTGTGTGTGTGTGTGTGTGTGTGTGTGTGTGTGTGTGTGTGTGTGTGTGTGTGTGTGTGTGTGTGTGTGTGTGTGTGTGTGTGTGTAATTGCATTGTTTGTTTGTTTTTCTTGCTATTTCAGTACATGTGACAGATTTTAGGGAACTTTTAGTAACCAACTGTTTATCTTTTCTTTTGTAGTCGCTGAGAGCTGCTAGTGGTGGCGGTGTCCCGGGTGGTGGGCCCCTTCGAGTGCTGTGACCCGGGATTGTGGTTGTTTTCTTCTTTTTTTTTGCACTTCACTTTCTTTGCAGGTCTGTCACGTGTGAGTGGGGTGTTCCTTGTTTTCTTTGGTTCCTCCCCCGTTTGGCCCCCTCATCGGTAAGCCTCAGTTTCTACACCAAGAATAAGGAGCTCAGTAGCTCCGTTTTAAGTGTTGGTCTGTTTGTTCCTTTTATTTTTAAATGTTGAATAAAAGTTGGTTTGATATTTTAAACATTCTGAACCACGTCTCCTACTCCTTCCTCGTAGAACTTACCTGTGTGCCTAATTATTACTTTTGTGTTTAGTAGAACTCCCTGGGTGAAATTCCCAGGGTGGCGTTGTCGGTTCCTTTTCATTTTGTTAAATTCCCAATATTAAATCTTGCTTTATCAGATAGCCATAACCACTCTCATCGCCACAGGATATTTGAGACAACTGAGTCAAACTGTCGTGTCTACTTCCCAGTCTCAATAAACATGTTCACTACTGTGGCATATCGGACTTTCCCGCCGCGAGTCGCGCGTCAACATACTGCTGTGAAAGAGGGGTGACGTCACAGAACGCGACGTGCATTTAGGTGCTGCTGCGTAAAACTAAAAGATATTCCTGGGCAAATATTCATTTGACAGACGTAAACGAAGTGAAATATGACTTCAATTTAAGTTTGTTTTAGTTTGTTTTTATAAACACACAAAAAAGTTTGAGTTAGTTATCGTTTTTGAAAAAAGTTCTTGACTTCTACTTTGGAGATATTGATGACGAGTTGTTGTATATAAACGGTGTGACTATGTGGTTCGGCAAGCGGTGGTGCTGTCTGTACATAGCTTAGCAAACGGCTAGCGCTAGCACCCCCTTTCAATGCCAGAGTGAAAAGATCCACACGGAGTGTTATGACCCACGGGTGGGTCTAGGTGCCTCTATGTTTGTGTCTGTGTGTGTGTGTGAGAGTGGATGACGCCTTGCAGGTGCAGTCCTGGATGTCGGCTGCTGATTGGATGCGCCACGGCTGACAAGGAGGAGCAGTCGAGCCAGCCTGAAGGTCATCCCTCCTCCGCTCCCAACTCTGCAGTTAGTCACTTCTGAAATGGTGTTAGAGCACGCAGCCGTAGGTAGTGATGGCCGATCGAGGCTTTGTTGAAGCTTCGACACTTGTTTCAAAAAATGGTTCATTACTCGAGGCTTCAATGACACAGTGCTCGAGGAGGTCATCTAGTGCTCAATAAAATGAAGTGCAATGGAAACGTGTTCATTGTTTCATAGGTTGTTTGGGATTTGATTCGCCATGCATTCTTGTTGGACAACACTACATGCTTGTATGGTTCAATGCTGACACAATAAAATAAAAATGAAAAATAAAGACAATGTCTCTTTTTTGGCACGACTGATTGTAATAGACTATAGCTCTTATACTTAGCCTGACAGTTTGTGCAATGAATTATATTATATCCTAAAACAAGACTAAATAGCCCATAGTTTAAAAATATGTTCAATAGTAAGTGTTCAGTGGGTCAGATGTCAAATGTGATCTATTTAAAATGTAGAATAGATGAGCTAAATAACACATATATAATACACATTCATGGGAATTGAACCGTCGCCTCAGTCTTGCAAGTCCAAGATTGTCATAATGTACCACAAACCCATATCACACTCCCTTTTTTTCATCGAAGCTGTTTGAGTAGCGTTAGCACACCGTGATTCCTCATCAACTACAGGCCTACACTTCAAATAATTATGAGAAAAATCCAACGTAAAGAGAGCACTTCCATTAGGAAATAGTCAACATGAAATTTCGTCCTCTACTGACACCTGCTGGTCAAATTGAATCGTTGCAAATATTGTGAACAAGTTGTCATCTAATTCTAATCCTAAACAATATGGCCATTCGAAGTCAAGTATTAAGACAATTAATCAGGTTTGTACTGCTTGATTGAACACATGCATCCCGTTCCAGTGCACTAAAACCCACTTCCCTTCAGGACCGTGTCAGCGAAGCCAAAACTTCCTTGATTGACGCTGTTTCCCAGCATGCAATGCGAGCTAGCGATTCACAATACTATTTCATCACAAACATGGATGTAAAAAATAAAAAGGGAAAAAGGAAAAAAGGAAACTTCAGGAACAGCAACCATTGCAATACAAGCAGAACTTGGCCGAAGTTTTATATTATGTACACCATAATACAGCCTTCTGGTAGACAAGCTATACCATTTAAGCCGTGTCCTCCTATGGCACTTCCGTGGGTGGAAGCACATGGTAGAGGTCACGTGCTGGTTGTGCGTCACCCCTCGGGGCCCTTGCAGGGGATCTGCAGGGCATCTGATTCAGGTGAGTATATGGAAAATGTGGGTCAATGTAGTCAGTAGTCAGTCATAACATGAGAAGCTTGCTGGCGAAAGTAATGCACTACATGTTGATTTCACACTGTTTTTTTTGTTTTGTATGAGCATTTAAAAAAAAACAACATAATAATAATATGGATATTGACCATGTATGTTTTGGAGTTCAATGACAGAGGTTAATTAATATATATATATATATATATATATGTATGTATGTATGTATGTATGTATATATATATATATATATATACATATATATATAGTCAGCTGCTTTCGGTTGACATATTAAATCTATTGTGATATGGAACGATAGTTCATAATGTACGTGTTACTTGCTTTGCAGATAAGGTGTACCCTATTTCTTGTGCTCATGGTTATTTTAAAAGGCAGACAAGAACGTTGTTTGCTGTTGGAGGGCTACAACAACACTTCGATGCAACGCTTTGTGCCGTCGCTACGGACCCCAAACTCTCGTTCTTGTTGGATGTGGGTTCTGCGCAGACTGGTGGGAGAGTTTGTGTACAGGTTTTTGCAAAGGAACGGTGTCTTCAGTTATACACACGCTCATTAAAGTGCCGACCGTGGAGGAAGCTGGTGCCGCTGCACGCCGATTCCAGCAGAATAACAGCGAAATTACCAAAATAAAAACAAATCAGAAAAACATGTCTTTGCTGTGCTTTTATTTACAAAGTTAACATTCTTCTAACTTACAAAAAATGTGAACGAAAAGGTAGAAATATAAATACGAAGGAATACGTATTTGTTCAGGGGTGCGTAAAGCCGGAGCCCTGCATTTGCTGCGCTACCCTTTTTAAAAAGGTCTCCGTTGCGCGTTATTTGAATATGTCCATCTCTTTTAAAAGCGAAAGCATCGCCCCGGTCTCATCCTCTCTCCAAATGTCAACATTCTTATTCGCGTTTGCCAAGTTGTTTCGCGCCGTCTGTTTTGTTAGACGACGTAGTTGTGCGGTCATGAGTTGCGAGAGCGAGGCGTGGCGCATGCGCACTCGCATTGTCCAGTTAATAGTCCGATTAAAGCGTATACATGGCAGAGAAATTCGAATTCCAATCACATTATCTGGGTGTCTCAATCGGAGTTCTCAAACTCCAATCATAATCGGAGTAAGGTGTTTACACGCACGTGAGTTCTCCGATCATAATCGGACTAAGGCAGTAATTCGATTTTCTCTAGTGCCATGTAAAGGCACTGAATGTAGTGGTTCAGACCAGACGCGAACAGGCGCGCGGCTCGTGCCATTCATTTCAATGGAAGCGGAAGCGCCGCGAAGCGGAGCGCCGCCGAATTTCGCGAGCGAGGCTCCAACTGGTTCACACCAGACGCGAACAGCTCCGCGACGGTCGACAAGCGCTTCTGCTCAGCTGCAGTCTTCTTTTCACTCCCACTTGAGCTTCTTTTTTTTTTTCTTTAAAAAAAAAATAATAAAAAAAATCATTTTCAACATCGCCCCCCCTCGCCCTGTAGCCAGCCCGTAGCTTACTTTTGTGTGTGTGTGTGTGTGTGTGTGTGTGTGTGTGTGTGTGTGTGTGTGTGGGTAAATAAATAGAAACACGCACTCAGGTGTCCATCTCAAGACAAGACCTCTTTCATAATGATCATTGACTGGCATCTCTTGGCTCAAACAGACGTATTTTTGATCAAGTCTTCCTGTGTGTGTGTGTGTGTGTGTGTGTGTGTGTGTGTGTGTGTGTGTTTAATCTCTCTCGCACTCTGATACAATGTACTGACAAATATAACATACAAATATGATATATGATCGAATTTGTCATTCGGTTTTTATTTTGAAATTAGTTTATTTTGAAAATTCACCGGATTTTCTCGTTTTTATTGAGCGACTTCCTGTACTTTTGACGAGGATCGCTCGCGGCTCGCACACAAAATAGAGCAGACGCCGAAACAACAAATGCATGCCGCGAGCCGCGCAACCACCACATTGATTAACGTGGGCGCCGAATGGAAGCGCTCGGCGGCGCTTCGTGGCGCTTCCGCATCCAGTGTGAACCGGGCGTTACGTTGCTCGGAAAAATGTGTCGCCTGAGCCTCCGCCCCCTCCGTGCCCATTGGTGGAGGGAGGGCTCATTGAAAAAAAAAAAAAAAAAAAATCGGTGTTCCTTCGGCGCGCCTGGGAAACTATGAAATTATGAATAACTTAAGCTCGTTTTTGTCCCATTTGCCTGCATCAGCCCGTCATGATATTGTTAAATTAATTGAGAGCCACCCACTATTGTTTTCTGACCACCCCCGCCGTACGTCAGTTTTGCACCATGACATAGAAGTAGAGGGACATGCCACAAGTCAGCAGCACACAGACAGAGTCAATTCTGGGAAGTTAAGAAAGAAGCTTTGGCTCTCCTTCTGACAGTGCCCATCTTGATGTTAATTTGGCGTCAGGTTTTTACAGACCATAATGCCCTCGTAGATGCGGTGGTCTCTGCTCCTGCAAGACTTCAATCTCCAGATTTGCCACAGGAAGGGGGGTCTGTAATGTGTTGGCAGATGCATTATCACGTGTACATGTGGACTAGCTGCGGAATTCTTATTTCGGGGGAACTGAGGTTTTTCTTGTTTAGTTTTGTTTGTAGGTATGTTAATAGGGTTTAGTTCTTAAGGGAGGGGGTGGGTCTAGGTGCCTCTATCTTTGTGTCTGTGTGTGTGAGAGTGGATGACGCCTTGCAGGTGCGGTCCTGGATGTCGGCTGCTGATTGGACGCGCCACGGCTGAGAAGGAGGAGCAGTCGAGCCAGCCTGACGGTCGTCCCTCCTCCGCTCCCAACTCTGCAGTTAGTCACTTCTGAAATGGTGTTAGAGCACGCAGCCGTAGGGGTGGGCTGCCATTTTCTTTGTCCCCTCTTTTCTCCTGTTTATTAAGTATGTAGGGAGGTTAGCCTTTCTGAATTTGGGTTCTCTTTCTTTCTTTAGTTAGTTCTTAAGGCGAGCTAGTTGGAGTTTGGTTTATTATTTTGGCCTGGGCCCACCCTGAAGCCTTTGCTGCCCACCGGTTAAATTGTTTTGTTTATTTCATTTACGGATTAATAAAATGTTTTTTGTTGAAACTGCCAACTGCAGTGAAAAATTAATGAGGCTTGGGAGTGGGGGAAGGTGTCCCACATGTTGCGTCTCGGTCCCCCTCGACGGGACGTAACACAGAGTTTTCGCCGTGACAGCAGGTTGAGCTCCTACCGTGTTACAGGTGACGTCGTCACGTTAGCCTGTTCCATCCCTGCTAAATTCTTTAAAGAACTACCGTTAGTAAACTTTTAAATTATAATACACTCTACACTAATTGTAATTTCCTGCCCGTGGTTCTATATTGCAACAGTTGACGGCTCATATCAGCAGATAAGCAGCAACAATCTGGGCATTGCGGGTGATTCCTAAATATGTCATTTCTTATTAATTAGCCCATAAGTGTTGTACACCAGTGTGACACCAAATGCTTGTTGCTGACAGCAGTGAAGAAATGACACTCTAGTGGTTCTGCACATTAGTATAAATAGAGTGATTCTCTATCATTACATCACAGGACGGCGGCACTCTGACAGATTCCATGAACCTGGACACTGATGATCCAGACTCCGGTCCAGATGACACAACAGGCCACAGTGGAAACGGGTCAGAACATGGACTAGCTGCTGAAAGGATACAGGTAGGTGGCGCTGTCATCCCAAGTTGTGTGGTGTGGAGGATCAGGGCCAAAGTTCCAGATGCTCACAGATGTGACTGTGGATTCAGGAGGAGTGTTTGAATGCTGGACTCCCAACAGTGATTGGCTGGTGAGGACCTCTCAATCACAATCAGGTTTTTTAGTGGCTGTGAGATTGAAAGTGAGTGAACATCATTAAATAAAGAGCTCCTGCAGGGTCCCAATTTGACAAGTACACTGCTAGGTGTGCTGCTTCGTTTTCGCCAAGGCCCTGTAGCATTCATGACTGACATTGAGGGAACATTTCATCAAGTAAGAGTTTCCAACCAGGATGTAAACTTCTTACGCTTCCTCTGGTGGCCAGATGGGGACATTACAAAGGACCTACAAGAGCACAGGATGCTGGTCCACATCTTTGGGGCAGTGTCATCCCCAAGCTGTGCTTCATTCGACGACAATCAGCATGACTTCCCAGCCGAGGTTATAAACACTGTTTGTCAAAATTTCTACGTGGATGATTGTCTAAAGGCCGTCAGCACGGTGGAACAAGCAATACATCTGTACCAGCAGCTAACAGACCTGTGCGGTAGAGGTGGATTTAAGCTCAATAAGTGGGTGAGCAATCATCGCTCGGTGCTGGCCGCCATTCCTGAAGAGCAGAGAGCTAAAGAGGTAAAAACACTTAACCTTGACAGAGACCAGCTCCCTATGGAGAGGGCCCTTGGAGCTCAGTGGGATGTACAGCAAGATACATTCACATTCAGCATCAGAACCAAGCTGGGATGGGATGAGGAAATCCCTCAGGTCATGGTACATCCCATATATAGTTTTTCAAGCGCCAAACTACAACAAAGGAACTCATCTCTAACAAATCTACACCTTGTAAGGGCAAAACCTACTTGTTTTAATTCTGATTAATAAACTAAAGCTTATTCGATTATCATTATGTTGTTTTTTTTAAACGCTCATACAAAACAAAAAAAGTGGAGGGAGAGTAGTCTGAATCGGGTTCTGGAGCATTGCTCTACCTCATCCATCGCACTCATTAGCGTCACATCCACTTGTAGTGCATCATTTCCGCCAGGAAGCTTCTCCTGTTCCTACTGCACACGCTCACCCATATCAGGTGATATTCTGCAAGGGTAACGATTGGCTCTTATCTTAGACCTTCACCGAGGTGATTGGTGGAGTTACCCACTCAGCACGTGACCTCTACAACGAACTTCCATCAACTGAAGTGCCATAGGAAGACACGGAATAAATAGCTTGTCCACCAGAAGGCTGTATTATGGTGTACATAATATAAAACTTCGGCCCAGTTCTGCTTGTATTGCAATGGTTGGTGTTCCTGATGTTTCATTTTTCGTCCCTTTTTATTTTTTACATTCATGTTTGTGATGAAATAGTATTGTGAATCGCTAGCTCGCATTGCATGCTGGGAAACAGCGTCACTCAAGGAAGTTTTGGCTTCGCTGACACGGTCCTGAAGGGAAGTGGGTTTTAGTGCACTGGAACGGGATGAATGTGTTCAATCAAGCAGTACAAACCTGATTAATTGTCTTAATACTTGACTTGGAATGGCCATATTGTTTAGGATTAGAATTAGATGACAACTTGTTCACAATATTTGCAACTATTCAATTTGACCAGCAGGTGTCAGTAGAAGACGAAATTTCATGTTGACTATTTCCTAATGGAAGCGCTCTCTTTACATTGGATTGTTCTCATAATTATTTGAAGTGTAGGCCTGTATCTGCACACAATTTGGAATTCGTCCCAGCGCCCTGAGCTGTAAATTTGGACGGTGTAAAATGAAAATGGCCATCTGCAGCAGAATGAAAGTTAGATTGCATTGTCCAGGTAGGAGGACAGCAGTCAGTCATGTTTCACCTCCAGTCAACATGCAGTGGTTCACATGAAGGTCCAAGAGGCCTACAGACCTACACTGAGTCTGGACGTGGCAGTACAGTTGGATCATTGTCTTTGTTGTGTTGTTTGGTCATTGTGATCCAATGTAATGTGAGAGAAGGACGAGTGCAGTTATATTGGAGTGAGTTTTTTAGAGTGTAATAGAAGTTATAATGCAGAGTCTGTTTTTATGAAATGTTCTATCACCTGGCATCCATCCATCCATCCATCCATCCATCCATCCATCCATCCATCTTCTACTGCCGTATCCGGAGTCAGGTCTCGGGGCAGCAGCCTCAGCAGAGACCCCCAGACTTCCCTGGACCCAGTCACCTCCTCCAGCTCCTCCAGTGGGACCCCAAGGCTTCCCAGTCCAGCCCAGAGACCTGGTCAGCACCACTCTGACTCCCTGAGTTCCTGCTGCTCAGGTGAGGCTTCAAAGATCTGGCTGCACCTGATTGGACGGTCGTGGAGGATCTCCTTGGTCTTCTTGGTCTTCTTGGTCTCCAGCTGTTTGACCTCATGCTCTCTGTTGACCTCCTCTTCTTCACCTTCAGTCACACGTTCACAT
>NW_027466189.1:1822500-1850000 GCF_046127955.1 Nelusetta ayraudi | reverse complement strand
GTTGACCATGTCCTGCCATGTTGGCCTATCCTGCCATGGGAATGACTGATTGACTCCACACCCGTTCATTCACATTCTAACAGGGAGGGCATGTTGGAGTTGTTGTTGTAGTCAGTCCCCTGTTATTTATTGTTCAGTGGAAGTTGTCTCTCACATATTTGACTCTTAATGTTATTTTAGCCTTAACTTAGGATGAATTTACTGAGTTTGTATTTTGTAGGCCCTTCATTAGAAATGTGCTACTGTTTTAGAATTCAAAGAAATATTTTATGGAAATACTTTATTTGGCATGGTGTTGACTATTTTAGACTGTTGTGGCAGTGGGTCATTTATCTTAGTTTTATTACTTTAACTAGTACAGTGTGTAAAGTAATGCCAAAAACTCTTAAAAATGACAGTTTTGTAATTGGGTAAAAGCTTTAAAGGGACACTGCAACCATAACGTTTAATTTAAAAACAAATTCATTTTTAATTTTCCTATATTACTGCAACATCACTGTAATAATAAAATAGGAAAATGCGCTTCTGATCTGTTTTGCTTGATGATCTAATGAGCTTTGTCTCTGTAGGAGCAATTCTAAAATATGTTGGCGCTCCAGACATTGAGCCAGAGGGATCTCCCGAACATCCTGACCAGGAAGCTCCAGGACCAACACGTTCCTCAGAACCTCCTTCTGTCCAGGTGAATAATGTGTGTTATTCTTAGTAGCTAAGCTGATAAGTGTGGGACAAAACTAAGGCAATTAAGCATTATTTTGATTGTTGGTTTCCTTTTTCGTGTTGCACTTGTTGGTTTGTTGGATTTTCTTATTTAAAGTAAGCATTTATTTTTATGAATACTCAATCTGTATTATTTATTGACATGTAGAGGATTCTTTTCCTAGTATTATAGTGTTTGTTTGTTTTTAAATCAGTTTAACTTGCCTGAGTTGCTCAACTGAAGATAAATGATTGAGATGAATGATTAATTTTACCTGTAGCCTGTTTTGCTCACGAGGTGTAATAGATTGTGGAATCTTAGTAGACCTTAGTAGACGCACGCTGCTGAGAGTGTCAGCAATCAGCTCCGATGACCGTGGTGCTTGTAAATAAGGCAAATGCGCCATCTAGTGGGATGCAGCATGTTTATTCGTGTTGGAGCAATGACAAGTACTACTAACAAAACAAAAGATGCACAGGGTAAAAAAAAATAATCATAAACTCAAGCCCAACAAAGATAACAGATGGGCATAACTGTAACATTACATAGTAATGATTACTAGTACTACCAAAATTTCTCTATTTTACTTTTCAACTCCAACTTGAACTATTCATCCCCTTTTTTCAGCAGCCATTAAGACAAAAGGATGACACTTATGCATTGCATCAAACTGTGATGCACAAAATCAATTAAATTAAATCAAAACAATAAATAAAGTGTGCATTAAACAGGGGGCAGTGCAATACAGTACAGGACTCAACTGATATAGTGCAGTTAGGCAGTATAGCCTATAACAGCTGTTCAGCATCCATAGTAATCCACAGTCAGTGCCATAATCATCCAGTCAGTGTCATATTCATCCATAGTCAGTATAATATATATGATATCGCACAGACCCTCGTCCTCCACCACATTAATTGGCCTGCAAGCCGTAGCCACACCCATTTAGCCCCCGCTGTTGAAAGTTGGCGTGTGGTGGACGCGGCCAGTGGTCTCCGTGCCACACCATCCAACGTGGTTTGCTTTACCTCAGAAGGGGGCGGAGGGCTCTCCGCGTCAGCTGTATGCTTCGCAGACAAGTGAAACGTAAGACTGCTCGTACTACGGTGGAAACTAAATACAGCTTTACAGTAAATGCATATCACTTTTGTCCTGTCAAGACTGCCATCTGGCAGGGTTTTGAAGTGGAACTTTCCATTTACAATTGACGCCTTATCCATGTTAGTCCTTCCTAGTGCTCATCTACGCTCAGTGTCTTTTTCTTTTTTTTGTTGTGCTTACAAGCTGGCTGCAAGCGTGTGACTGTGTGCTGTGAGTCAATTCATTTCCCGTTTCCACAATCTATGGAGCGGCCAAAGGTTCAAAAAGCACTTTAATTAATTAATTGAATTGATTAACTGTGGCAGGTGGGTTTGCCCCCACCTTCGCGTCATCAATCACACCTGCGCCGGAGTGCAATCTTTGCGTCCCTCAGTGCGTTTACATGGTACTAGAGAAATTTGAATTATTGCCTTCGTCTGATTATGATCGGAGTTTGAGAACTCCGATTGGAATCGGAGAACTCCGATTGAGACACCCAGATAATGCGATTGGAATTCTAATTTCTCGGCCATGTATACGCCTTTGTCGGACTATTAACTGGACAACGTAAGTGCGCACGCGCCACCGCACAACTACGTCGTCTAACAAAACAGACGGCGCGAAACAACCAGCAAACGCGAATAAGAATGTTGACATTTGGAGAGAGGATGAGACCGGGGCGGTGCTTTCTCTTCTAAAAGAGATGGACATATTAAAATAACACACAACAGAGACCTTTTTTAAAAGGGTAGCGCAGCAAATGCAGGGCTCCATTTTTTGTAAGTTAGAAGAATTTCAACTTTGTAAATAAAAGCACAGCAAAGATATGTTTTTCTGATTTTTTTTTATTTCGATAATTTCGCTGTTATTCTGCTGGAAACGGCGTGAAGTGGCACAAGCTTCCTCCACGGTCGGCACTTTAATGAGCGTGTGTATAACTGAAGACACCGTTCCTTTGCAAAACCTGTACACAAACTCTCCCACCAGTCTGCGCAGAACCCGCATCCAACAAGAACGAGAGTTTCGGGTCCGTGGCAATGGCACAAAGCGTAGCATCGAAGACATTGTGTTGTTGTAGCCCTCCAACAGCAAACAACGTTCTTGTCTGAGCACAAGAAATAGGGTAAAGCTTATCTGCAAAGTAAGTAACACGTACATTATGAACTATCATTCTATGTCATAATGATGTAATCCTCTTAAATTTCAAAGCGTAACGAACCTGTGTAGCCCGAGGAATTTTATTATAGTTTATTTCCTGGGGTGCAACTCCCCAGGTGGCATTGTCAGGCAACCCCCCCTCCCCCCAAATTTTCCTTTATACCCACCATCTGAATTGTCTCCACCTCCACCAGACCCTCCCCCTCGCCACATCTAGTCTTTTTTTGATAGGCTGCCCTCGCTATTAACCTCCCTCTCATCACAGCTTTAATTGTGTCCCACAGTACGGTAGTGTCTACTGGACTATCTATGTTCTCCTCCATAGAGCATTTAATCTCTTTCTTAACCTCCTCCAGTGTTTTTGGATTATTTCGCATACCCACATTTAATCTCCAAAGTGTGTTTTTCTTCCTCTTATTTAGACAAATAATAAGGTAATTAATACTGTGTCAGTACAAGTCAGTCGTTCCTATTTTACATTCCTCTATTCTGTATCTGTCTGTAATGTTAATAAAAAAAATAGTCCTCTGTAACGGGTGGAGGTCCCTCCAAACATCAAACATCCCGAGTTCGGCTAGAGAGACGTTGACAAGTTTCGACAGGCGGGTCTTACTTCTGTTGCCATTAGTTGTGTCGAGTTTAGCTTTTAAATCATGTTGATTTAGCTCTTGCTGAGAGAGATGTGTTTCCTGTAGATCAGGCATGGCCAAACTACGGCGTGTCTCTGCCCAGCCCGCGTGAAGGCAGTCAAAAATCTAACCTAACTTAGAAATGACACTTGAACCTGCAATGAGTATTTTAGTCGTTCTAAATGAGTCCAACGTTAGAAAAAAAGGAGCGACCCGGACTTCCCACAGTCTCTTTTCTATTAACATGGGAATTCAATTTTAATAATTTGTCAACTAAAAACACCGGTCATACTAGAACTACAGCTTTCTTCCCTTTATTCTCTGAATTTAATCAAAATCTTGTAGCTTTTCTCTGGCTCGTGTCGCTGCTGATGCGTAGCCCCTCCAGGATCCCTCCTTGCACTGCCACTCCGTCATAGTGCGGGGCACCGAGTGCCGCAGGCCCCTCCGCACCCGTCGCCACCGCCGTCTTCTCCGCCAGGCCGCGTCTCGCCAATTCCTCCTTTACCTCCTCTGCGCTGTTGTAGGTTCGAGTTCCCGTATCCCAGTGGGTCCTCATCTTGGTGAATGGCGTCTGGAACCGGATGCCCTTCTCCTTCAGGATTCTTTTAGCAGTGTTGTACTCCTTTCTCTTTTGGACCATCTCTGTCGCGTAATCGTGATGGAATGACGGTACTTTATTCCCCAGTTCTATTTTCTTTGTCCATAGCTCTCTCAGGACCCTCTCTTTGGTAGTAAATTCCAGAAAGTTAACAATGATGGGTCTCGGTTGGGCATCGTCCGCTGGCTTCTGTGCAAATGAGCGGTGTGCTCTCTGAATTTGGAAATTAAAATCTGCTGGCAGGTGCAGTTCACTTTTCAGCAGGTCTTCCACAAACTTGGCCACAGATTCTCCCTCCTCTCCTTCAGTGACTCCATAGATACGTAGGTTGTTTCTCCTCGGCCTGGACTCCAGGTCAGTTAACTTGTCCTGAAGAGCTTTTTGTTCTCTCAGTGATATGACCAGAGCGTCATTAGCTTCCTGTGCCCAACGTTCTAGCTTTTCAATCCGCGACTCAGCCTCGTTGATCTTGCCGGTCTGGAGCTCCTGTTCGGTGACGACTTTCGCAAGTTGTTGATTTATTTCGTCTTTGAAGTCGTCCAAGTCTTTTTCCACGTCGTTCCTTAGTGTTTCTCCAAACGTGCGAAGGACTTCTTTTGATTCCGTTTTTAAATCCCGTATCTCCTTGCTAATAATTTTTATGTCCGAGCCCTTTTCCGTGTCGTTAGTCACGAGGAGTTTGTTTCGCCATCTCCCTCTGTTTCAGAGCAAGCTGGTAGTTCCGCCATATTGTCTGTTACCGTGTTTCTCTTTTGGTTGAATCAAGTTTTCCTTCCCATTCCAACGTTCCCCTGATCACTTTGTAGTTAATATGATATTTGACAATAGTTATTCAAGTTTTCGGGGAGTTTTTACCCTGGACGGTCGAGAGCCCTGGTGTCGCGCAGTCTACCGCTTAATGGCCAAACCAGAAGTCCCTTCCCTCTAGCCTTTTCAAGGGGGAGGTGGCTAGACTCGGCTCTTGTGGGACGAGAAGCAGAAGGCCTGTCCGATCGGGGGGGAAGATGAGATCACATTTTTGTGGGTCAACACAAACTCAGCTGCGAGGACAGCAGCCTTGGACAATGACGACACTTTCTGTTCATTCAAGAACATTACCACCTTCTCTGCCAAAGAGTCTTTAAAATCTTCTAAAAGAACGAGCTCACGGAGTGACTCAAAGTAATTTTTGACATCATTAGCTGCACACCATTTATCAAAGAGGTTGCTTTTCTCTCATGCAAACTCGACAAAGGTTTGACCACTAGATTTTCTATGGTTCCTATTTTTGCCGGTAGGGCTCAGGAACAAGCTCATAAGCAGGAAAAATTGCTTCCTTTACAACATCATATTGCAGGCTGTCTTCTAAGAAAAGAGCAGACACCAACTCCTGTGCTTTTCCCACCCGCTTGCATTGGAGAAGGACAGGCCACATGTCTCTTGGCCAGTTGAGTGGCGAAGCTATTCGCTCCAAGGCACTGAAGTATGAATCAACTTCTGCCTCACGAAATGCTGGCACCAGAAAAATGTTTTTACTGGGGCTGGGCAACGATTAAAAATTTTAATCGCAATTAATCGCATGATTTACCTCATCAATCACGATTAATCACGTTGTATACGCAAAAGCCAATAATGAATTTAAAAGAAGTCTTTCATACACTTTAATTTAAATGTTCTGCCATATAAACGAAAGCACCATAACATTTATCGTCCAAACACTTAACATCAGCACTTTACACAGAAACATTTTTAATGTAAATCTAAAGTTAAAAAAAATGCAAACACAAAATTAAAGCTTATTGCCAATGCCAGGGCATTACTGTTATCCTGTTCCTTATGAAAAATAAAAAAAATCTACCTACAAAATCCTGAGCCACAGTAATAACAGGCAATTTCTGAGGTAACAGCAGAAACATTTTTCTTTTATCAGGGAGCAGCATAACCAGTCTGCGTTCCCTTGCAAATGTCCCAGTTAGAAAGGGTGAGGCACAAAAACGTTCACTTTTGGGTTTTTCTTCACAGGGGACTAGAATGTAAAGTCCACATTTATACTGGAGTTCCTTTGGAGAATCTCACTCAACTCAGTGCAGTTTGTCAGTTCCTGGAACTTGACGGCCAGTTATTTTAAATGTACTGCCATATGAATTAAAGTGCCATAACATATACTGTGCAAACACACTTTTAACATCAGCATTTTTGAACAATTAGCAGCTAAGAAAAAAAAAAAAGTGTAAATTTAAACTCAACTTAAACAATGTTATCAAAGCAATACAAAATTAAAGCTGTAAGCAGCGTTTGCGGGACTGAGCCCACCTGGCCACTGCCTGCTGTGACGTCCGCCACCTGGCCACGAGCCCCCGACACCTGCCGACGCTTCCCAACGCCTGGCGATTCCGCCCGAAACCCGCTGATGCCCCATTACTGACGCCGACGCCTGCTGATGACACATCAAGCACTGACTTGACATTACTGACTTGACATTTAGAAACATTTGATTTCTAAATGTGATTGATTACTGTATCATTTTGTAGATAATAAGCCTTAAAGTTGGCTTTTTGTTTTGTTTTGCGACAGCGCCAATATTCCATGTTTACTGTACAATAACATCAAATTGCTCCATAAGCTCTGTCAATGGTTGGTACAGTTGACCTCAGGACAACCTTGAATATATCTTCAATCATTATAAGGCATATTTAATGTACCATTTTGGAGATATTAAGCCTCAAAGTTGTTGTTTTCCTTTTTTTTTTTAGCTTTTCAAACAGGCAAAAAGGGCCCAGTACTCAATTTTTTACTGGACAGTAACATTGCTTTGCTCCATAATTTCTGTCAGTGGTTGGTACAGTTGACCTAAGGAACACCCTGACTATATCCTCAGTCATTATCAAGCATATGTACAGTATCATTTTGGAGATATTAAGCCTTAAAGTTGGCTTTTTTTTTTTTTTTTTTTTGCGACAGCTCCAATATTCCATTTTTACTGTACAATAACATCAAATTGCTCCATAAGCTCTGGCAATGGTTGGTACAGTTGACCTCAGGACAACCTTGAATATATCTTCTCTTAATATTCTTGAATATTCTCACTTAATGTACCAGCTCCTTCCTGTAGACATGATATGTACAGTTAGTTATTCTTTGTTTGACGCAAGTGTTATATTAATTTCCTACTATCTGTACCGGTACTTCTTGTTAATTTGAAATAAACACTAACAGCATAATGTCAAAACAAAAACCGAACAAGTCAAACAGGAGCAGATCAGAAAACAAGGAGGCTTTGTACTAAAATATGGATAAAATATAAACAGGGAGTTGTCTAATGTCGTCAAGGAAGCCAACATTACGTTACCTGATGATCAGCATGTTGACTCAGAAAATCCTCAGGCTCCTGCTGCGACATTTCATTTGGGGCGACGGTTGTGACTTCACTGCTGGTCCCGTGAGAAACTCAAATCGGTCCCTCACGTTTGTGTTGCGTGGCATGGGTTAGGACATTGAGAGGCATTATAGTGTGGTTATGTGCACCAAATCGGACTCGGCTTCTAGCTCGATAGCCGTGCATAATTTATGCAAACGCAATGCTCTGTTTATGTGAACTCACGGAGTCCGACTCCTTGCACGTGCTCATCTCGACTCGATGGATTTATGAGCTTGATGACAAGTGTCACAAGTGTGTATTTTGTATTGGATTGATGTACTGCAATTCTAGTCATGTGAACAAGCAATTATCATTCCTAGTTATATGTGGCATGACGAAATACTGTACTACCAAGTTTGTATTGCAGTATCTTCAGTTTATGGGGTAGAGGGTGCTCAAATTGGATTGATTGAAGATGTAGTTTAGGTACAATTTGTTTGTTTTTATCAAAATTTAAGTTGATTGCAGTTCAAGGTGGCACAATCCTATCAGATGTTGTCATTTTGTCACAAAGAACACTGGTATTTGATGATTATTACCATAAGTACCACCATGTTGCAGGCATTGTGGTTACAAGTTTCACTCCAATTTTGATTGTTGTCTGTATGACTAGCAATCCGTTGAGCTGTCTAGGGTTATCATTCAGATAAGGTGTCACAACTTTTAATTGCATGGGAACTTTGGGATCCATGGCAGATGGGCATTGTAAAAAAACGGATCTTGAGTCGGAAGGCTAGCTTGTCCTAATTGTGACCTTAATATGATGATTTTTTTTCCCTGCCAGATTGAGGAGAAATTAAATGGACATCCAAACCGGATGTCCATTCATGTCCATTTAAGCAAGCATTTTTGCAGATTTTAACATTGACTTGCATTAATAGGCGATGAATGAGCTGCGGCGCATTCTGGATAAGGGCAACAGAAAATTCATTGATGAACTAAAAAAAGAGATGAGAAGACTTCTGCACCAATGTGTAATTTTATGGTGTTTGGGAAAGAAATTAAGTGATGATGCCACGCATAACGCTGGTTGTAGTTCAGTAGAGTCATTTTGCTGTGTCTCTAATTGACTGTGTAGCTGTTTCCTTGGACATAGGATGGTTTATGTTGCGCTGAATGAATAGATGCAGAATGGTAATACTCTTCATGCTGAAAAAATAAGATTTTTTTGTGATCAACACAAACCTAATAAGACTCATTTTTAGGAAGACTAACTTTGAACTCAAAGTTGATTTGTTCTATTCCAGTGGAATATTCCATCGCGCTGCTCAGGGCACTCCCCACACTCTTTCCTTCACCAAGTCCACCACCGAAGAAGCTGGGACATGCCAGTGAGGCACTGCTTCATGTCATTCAGGTGAAAGTTTGTTCGCATTTTCTCACATTCAACACTTCATAGTTCCATGCATGGATGTGGCGTTTCCTTCTTCTTTTTCTTTAGCCAACAGAAGATCCCACAATGTACTCGCAGAAGAGGTCTTTCTGCATCCCTGTGTTGCTGTTTGATGGGACCCGCTGTCTCATCTGTCTTGGAGCCACTCCCGCCACCACGCTTGCCAAGGAAGACTTGAGTGACGGTCTGCTTCATCTGATGGATTACTACTATGCCCTGCACCTCACATATCCAAAAGTGTGTGGCAACCCTTCTCTCTGTCATTCAGACAGAAGTGCTACAGGACACTATCCATGAGTGAGACACCACAGCCTCATACAAAAAAGACCATGGCAGAATGGAAAGATTTTATTGGGGAGTAGAGCTGTGTACTAGGCATAGGTAGTGATACACTCCCCTAAACATGTTATCAGTGGTGATAGGAACACAACACTATATGCTGTCCCCATACTGTTTTTGTTTTTTTTGTGTAACTGAGTGTCAGGGAATCTGAATCAATATTCAATAATGATGACGGTGAATATTGTAACAATTGTTACTTGCGTTCTAGAAATTATTGCTTGAGATTGTTTTAAGATGCAATGCCTTTGTGACGTTTTTATTACAAGGCAGTGATGGCACTGTCAGCAATTTAAGTGAATAAATAGTTGTTGACAATATTAATTCTGTTTGATTAATTATTTTTTTTGGGGGGGGAGTGGGCGTGGGGGGGTGGATGCTTTGTCTCATTTTGAGAAAAAAAAGCTCATATTGTGAACACTTAAATTAAGAAGAATTGCACTGTTAGTAGGTCTGGTTTTAAGATCTTTTCATTCAAATTAAGAAAGAAGCAAACGTGAAAAAAGAATTGAGAAGCTAGTATCAAGTTTATTTGACTTAGTACAGTCCTTGGAATGAGTGCTTTACTGTTTATTTCAAGAGTTTTTTCATTCTTCAAATGCCTAGATATATCGTCTTATTTTAAGAAATCTTACCAAGTCTAAATATCTTACTGCATTGGCAGATAATTTGACTTGTTTCTAGCCTGTTCTTTCTCAATTTAAGTGTTTGTTTCTTAGATATATTTTGCAGTGTGTGGACACCGAGGGGAGCTCTAGAATTGTCTCATTCAACCAACCAACGAGCCAATCAGCAGTGGCGTCACAGGCCCTCCTCCTTCTTTGTTCTCTCTCTCACTTTGACTTCTGCACTGGACAGCCAGGTTTGTGGAGGGAAGGTTGGAACAAAGTAAGGACGGGGTACCCCATACATTCATGTACGTAGAGTCACTAAGTCTTAAACTCACCAGGTTTGTATCGCATATCGATAGCCCTAATGCCACACAAGTCTATGAGGGTCAAAGGTCAACTTTGTCCGAGAGACATGGGGCCACTTTCAGGTTCATCAGGATCCTTCAGGACACACCCACGCCAAATTTGGGGCTTCTAGCCCATGAGGAACCCCAAAACCCTCACTCTAATTCCAGCCTTATCGCTAACCCTAATGACAAGTCTGAGGGTCAAAGGTCAACTTTGTCCTAGAGACATGGGGCCACTTGCTTTTTCATCAGCAGCCCCCAAGAAGCGCACACGCCAAATTTGGGGCTTCTAGTTCTTGAGGAACCCCAAAACCCTAACCCTAGTTTCAGCCTTATCGTTAACCCTAATTCAATGCAAGTCCATGGAGGTCAAAGGTCAAATTTGTCACAGAGACATGGGGCCACTTTCAGGTTCATCAGGATCCTCCAGGACACACCCATGCCAAATTTGGGGCTTCTAGCCCATGAGGAACCCCGATACCCTCACTCTAATTCCAGCCTTATCGCTAAACCCTAATGCAGTGCAAGTCTATGAAGGTCAAAGCTCAACTTTGTCCGAGAGACATCAAGTGTTTTTTTCATGAATCATTCATAAATGTTAAGAGTTTGCTTTGTGGCGAATTCACAATAAAAATACATTGACACTGTCAAAGATGGACTCAAGCACTATTATTGAACTATACTGTATTTTTTGAGTGATGTGCTTTTGACAAGCGCTGCGCACAGGAGGCCCATTTGTTTTTGTTTTTTTGAAGGGGGCCCAAAATTCCTGGCGGCGCCCCTGAGCGGGCATCTCCAGCACCAAGGCAGTGGAGCTGCCGGCCACAAGAGAAGAATTAACCAGTCCATTGAAACCATTTGTTTGGTCTAGTGAGTGGCAACAGTCCTTTGAGGATCTTAAGTGCCTTCTCAGCTGTAACCCTGTCCTGTCTGCTCCAAATTTTTCCTCATTGGCTAGAAGCCCCAAATCTAGCGTGGGCGCTTCTTGGGGGCTCCTGATGAAAAAGCAAGTGGCCCCATGTCTCTAGGACAAAGTTGAAAATTCACCCCATAGACTTGCATTGAATTAGGGTTAACAATAAGGCTGAAACTAGGGTTAGGGTTAGGCTTAGCTGAAATTAGGGTTAGGGTTTCGGGGTTCCTCAAGTACTAGAAGCCCCAAATTTGGCGTGGGTGCTTCTTGGGGGCTCCTGATGAAAAAGCAAGTGGCCCCATATCTGTAGGACAAAGTTGAAATTTCACCCCATAGACTTGTATGGCATTAGGGTTAGGGTCCAAGAGTACACATACACATTTTCTTTTGCTTTATTGATTTAAGCTCATCGTCTCCAGCTGCAAAGGTACAGAAACCTTTCTGTGTTTTTATGTCGTGTGTGAGAAAACATCACTTTTTTCTGTAAACTTGTGTTATCATTGTCCTTCATTGAAAATGACACAATCTTTCATTTCATTGTTCAGATGCCGAACACCAAGGCATTCCGTTGCTCTCTGGCCATGAAACGACGCCTGGAGCAAAAACGGGATTGGACACCTTTTCCACCTCGGAAGGACTTTGAACGTCGTGAGTACTTCCACGTTCATGATTTCATGTTCTGCCTGTGTTGTTATGTTGTATTCCAAATAAATCTTACAAAAACATATTTAGATTTTTCTTTTTTGTCAATTTACACAGGGCGCGGTACTGGTCAGCGACCTGGGTGCGAAGATGGCCCGTTTTGCTCCTGACTGACAAAACAGTGCAAGTTCGTTCTTAAGGCCCAGCAACCAGACAAGAAGGTATGGGTCGTGATTTTGTCAAGCCACGAGTTTCTTTATGTTTTTGTTCTGGTGGTGGGAGACTCACATCTCTGTCCACTTGTGGATGGTTTTGTGTTCTCTCCCCGGGCAACAACCTTGAACACGGGCTTGTAACAGACTCCGCCCAGGATTTTGCTGCGCTACTGGCAACTGTGTTGGACCGCTGGCCCAAGGTTTGTTTATCTGCTGTGACAAACAAATTTGAACACATGAATGTCATCGCCACTTTGTTTTATCAATATCAAGTAATTCCATGATCCATAGTTCAATAACAAGAATATTCATGAATTTATTTTGCATTTTTATGTTTGTTTGGGTTTTTTTTTTTATACAACTATTTTGTAGGTGTTTGTGCTTGACTTTCCACCTCGCCTGACTGTCAAGCCAGAACTACAAACAGCGCTACGTCAAGTATATCATCGTGTTGCTGCACGCATGGGTGTGTAAAATACATATTTTTGTTGTATTTTTTTCTCTTCAGTTACACTGTGCTAACAGATATTTCTTAGAATTGTGTGATTACATAATTGATTATGTGACACTTCTTCCAGGTTTAACATTTGTGTATATGGCCGATCACCTCCCCCTTCGTCAGCTGTACATGGTGGTGTTATGATGGTGTAAGTTTGCCTTCTTCAGCCTTACTTGCTCTTCATTTGATATGACAAATATGTGTTAACATGTTGTTTTCTGTTTAGGTGCACCTCAGGACTGATTTTGGTGGAGCGTCTGCATGCTGCAGTGCTCCATCAGCTCGCACCCCCTTCACCTAGGCCAGGGGTGTTGTGCCACAACCAATCATCGCCCAGGGTGTCTCCCAGAGTGGTTGTGACAGGTCCTGTCCACATGCCAGTGTATGGACCCGCTCCTGAATGGACTCTTGTTGGACAGGAGGTTGAGGTAACCTGTTCATCCCTCTTTTCTTTTTTTTCCCCCAATCGTGTATTTGTCAAACTGTGCAACTTTTTATTTTAAAAATGAACACTTATCCTAAGTTGACTCTGATTTCCTCTCCTCTTTTTTATAGACAGTACCAACAGCTGTTGAGACTGCATTTCACACAGACATCCCGTCCAATCCCGTGTGGTTCAGTGAGGCTAAGGCTTAATCTCTCCTGTCCTGTTTGTGGGGGCGCTAATCCCGTAAGAGTCAAGTAGGCGTAAGCAGCGGCCGGTGAATAAGACGAGTTAACAACGGAAGAGCACATGCAAGAACGGCGGAAAATACCAACAACGGAAAACAAATCAAAGACCCACCCGCAAGTTACCACTCTAAAGTGTGGACCCACTTTGGCTTTTACGAGACGGATGACGGGAGGAAACTTCATAAAGAATATGCAATCTGCAACAACTGTTTTGCGAAGGTAAAATACAATGGCAACACTACGAATCTGCAGAGCTGCCTCGTTCGCTATCACCCGTCCCGTTTTTCCCAGAATTGTTTTCTTTTTTCACCACCTGTCCCGGGAAAGATAAAATCTCTCCCGGGACACAATTTGTCCCGTTTTTTAGGGAAAATGACAAAACCTCATTTAATTTCCGTCTGTGGTCTAGATAGGGTTGCCAACCCTCCCGTAAAATATGCGATTGTCCCATATTTGGCAACTAAAAAGCCTGTCCCGTAATGAACTGATGGGGGACGCACTTCACTTTGTCCCGTATATTTTGGGGACGCGGTTATTTATTTATTTATTTTGTCTGCATCATTTTTTTTTTTATTGGTTTTCAGAATCGGGGCAGTGAAAGGATTTTTTTCCCTCTCTCATCTTCCCGTCGGTTTGTATATCCCAAGTCCCCAAGTTGAGATAAGACAAGTTGCTACTGACTTTACATTACCAGAAAGCACTGTCCTTGTTTACATGAAAGTTATTAATGTTCATGCACTTTAATATGTTTGCTTGTGCAGTGCACGTTTGTTTGTACATTATACAAAGTTTTGGAATAAATGCAAGATCACAGGCATTTTCCTTTTTATGGGTATTCTTTTCTTTTTCAGTCACATATTGTGACGACCCTGTCTCTATATAACTTGTTGTGGCTCCCAGATGTTTTCCCATTTCTAGGTAGCGGTGGATGTGGGAGTGGCATCTTCCGATTAGGACACCTGTGCCGATGCCCCCCGCAGCAGAAAAGGCCGACTGCGTGTGCCGCTCGGTCTCTTCCCCATTCTCCATCCAGCAGCCATGGGCGTCTGGCCGACTCTCAGCTTCTTCTGTTCTGTTTTGCACCTGACAACACCCCACATCCTATTATTCACTCATCCACACTTACATTACTGATGAATACTGACAAACACACACCATATATTTCATTATTTTGCTTACAATTATCTATTTTGTTATAATAAACCTTTTGATTAATTGCAATCCGCAGTGTCCCTTCCGTTATTGTCATAACTCTTGAGCCGGGTTATGACAATATCGTCTGCAAAATTTCGAAGATATCGAAGATATCGTGTGTCGTGATGTTGTCATTATCGTGGGCCAAATATCGTCACAGTATCGAATCGTGGGTTAGCCGTATCGCCCCACCCCTATTATCAACACAAGATCACATATGTACAGTACATGTACAGTTTAATTAGTGTGTTACTTTGTTTATGAATTAATTTCTTTATGTTCTTCCAGATGTCCAGCCTGAGACGTCGATCAGCACGCGTTGCCTCAAAAACCAAAACAAACAAGTGAGATGTTGGTATTTGGGATATGTGTATTTCATTGTGTGCATCTTTGTGATAGGACAATAAATGCAGTTCTTTAAACGTTACTTTGTGTCCTTGTATTTGCAGGTGTGGGCAACACGTTCAACTGTCCACATGACTGAGTCTGCCTCCAGCAATGTCACAGCAGTGCAGCAGGTTTGTACTTATTCATTTCCACTTCATCACCTGTGTGTGTTTTCTAGGCTTTACACCGATCTTATCGGCTGTATCGGATCGGCCGATATTTGGCATTTTTAGAAACGTTTGTGATCGGGCGTCATGTCATGAATCACCGATCAATGACGTCATGGTCGTGTTGAAACTTTTTTAATCTGTTTCATTTCCTCCAAAGTAGTTTCACAGCATCGACATGTTTATTTGTTTGTATCCGAGAGCTAATGATTCATGATTCAAAAACCTTCATTTTCGTCTTCGTGCCTCTTCCTTTTTTGAGTACTGTCGCTATGTGACGGACAATAAAGTTTCTTTGAATCTTCACGACAGCAACATCCATGGGCGACACAAACAAACGTGTCGGGGGTGTGGAAGTTTTTCAAAGTGAGAGAAACAGACATAGCGCAAGCTATCTGCAATATATGCAACGCTACAGTACCTAGCGGGGGAACTTTGGCAAAAAATTTCAACACCACAAATTTAATCAGGCGCTTGGAAAAGATACACACGGAGGAGCATGTCGAGTTCAAGAAACACGCGGAGAAAGAAAAGCAAACTCTGAAACGGATGCTAAAGCAAACAACTTTAGACGGTGCTCGTGAGAAGGCAAGGGGTGTACAGAAACAAGTATTTATTGCCTCTAACGTGATCGGATCGGTAATATATATATATATATATATATATATACATATATATATACATATATATATATATATATATATATGTCTTTATTAAATTCACAAACATTACAATTTACACATGACAGGAGGCAAATGACACTTGGCGTCATACCGCCATACCCACAGCAGAGGTGGAGAGCTGCTGACGTCACTGTCCTGCGCCGCGCGCTTACTTTGAGATTGCGATTTCGTTTTTGAGTTGTGGTAACTCTTGTGCAGGGCAGGACCACGAAAATTAAAAAGCAATGCCCTCAGTTTTCTTTTTGATTGTGTCATAAAAGGTGCGACACGAATAAGAAAATGAAAATGCATATAGCAATATTTATTAATGATTTTAATTATGAGTCAAATAATGCAGTTTCATTCTTAAAATGAAAAAGCATTCTGCTATTGCTTTTTCATTTTTGAATTTTACATTTCATATTGAATTTTGGTAACTCTTTGCTGATGCATGTTTTGAAAATTAAATCTCAAATGTGTTTTCCTTCATTTGAATTAAGTACAAGAATGAGCAGTCATGAATAAGAAAATGAAAATGCAGTTTGGATTATTTATTAACAATTTTTTTTATGAGTCAAATAATGCAGCCACATTCTTTAAATGAAAAAGCATTTCTGCTGTTGCTTTTTCATTTGGATTATGGTAACTGTCTGCTTCCACACTCCAGTGGTTCTGCACATTAGTATAAATAGAGTGATTCTCTATCATGACATCACAGGACGGCGGCACACTGACTCATTCCATGAACCTGGACACTGATGATCCAGACTTTGGACCAGATGAGCCAACAGGCCACAGTGGAAATGGGTCAGAACATGGGACTGGCTGCTGAAAGGATACAGGTAGGTGGCGCTGTCATCCCAAGTTGTGTGGTGTGGAGGATCGGGGCCAAAGTTCCAGATGCTCACAGATGTGACTGTGGATTCAGGAGGAGTGTTTGAAGGCTGGACTCCCAACAGTGATTGGCTGCTGAGGACCTCTCAATCACAATCAGGTTTTTTAGTGGCTGTGAGATTGAAAGTGAGATTGCATTGTCCAAGGAGGAGGACAGCAGTCAGTCATGTTTCACCTCCAGTCAACACGCAGTGGTTCACATGAAGGTCCAAGAGGCCTACAGACCTACACAGAGTCTGGATGTGGCAGCACAGTGGCATCATTGTCTTTGTTCTGTTGTTTGGTCATTGTGATCCAATGTCATGTGAGAGAAGGACGAGTGCAGTTCTATTGGAGTGAGTTGCTTACAAATACAGATCGCACGATTTCTATCCCAATTGTTAAGTGGGAAAGAGACCTGTCTCTCCAGCCTCACTCTAATTTCTGGAGAACAATCTGCCTGAACACCTGTTCACTGATAAAACAACCTATTCTACAATTAATACATTTTAAAGTACTCCACAGGATCCACTACACTGGACAGCGGATGTTTCAGATGGGCATGACCGCCTCTCAGACCTGCTCACACTGCACAGTTAATGTCCCAGATAATTACCTACACGCTGTATGGCATTGCCCACCAGTAAATAAATTCTGGCACGTAGTATGCAATGATCTATCAGCACAGGTTGGTTACAACATCACAGCCACTCCTTCTTTTTGTCTCTTAGGGGACCTCAGTGATATCACATCAGATAAGGCAGAATCTCGCATGCTGATCACCTCCTTATCTATCGCTAAGAAAACAATCTTTCCCACTCTGGATGGGCCCTGTGCAGTCCGGTGCCCCTGGGGTGTGAGACCGGCTGGGCCTATGGGGACCTCGCCACTTGCGGCGATGCGCCATACTGGGTCCGTAGGGGGGGGGGCATCTGGGTGCCCGGGCCTGCCTTGGGTACCGATCCTCCCAGTGGGTGAAGGGGCTGGGTCCTGTCATGGGGATGAGTCCGGTCTCGCTTGCCCTGGGGGGCCCCCGTCCGGAGGACGAGCTCTGCTGTCTGTTCGCCCCGGGTGGTGTCCCTTCTCCTTGGGGTATCTGCCTCCCTGTCATCTTGCCCTGGCTCCTCGTGGGGTGGGTGCCCTCCGGTCCGGGGGCCTGCTTCTCCGGGCCTCTTCCTGGCCGGTATGGCGGCGGGTGTACCGTGTCCGGGCCCCGCCGCCCTGGGCTCGTCGCTGGCATGGGGCGGTTGCGGCCTCAGAGGCCGCACTATTTCGCAGCCTACTTCCAGTGACGTACTTAAACACACCCACTCCCACATTCAGGTACACACACCACCACATCCACACACACACACACACACACACACACACACACACACACACACACACACACACGCACACACGCACACACACACACACACACACAGGAGCAGCATCTCTAATTGGCTGAGAGCTAAATATCTTCTTATCTTACTGGGTGTAAATGAATCTGTCCATTTTTTAAATGTCGAAATTTAACATTTGGTTTCTATTTTTTCAGATATTATTTCTGTCAAATTCATTTGAATCAACAGAAGAAGAAAATCAGTGAGTAGTTCAAACTTTGTGCGTCTTTGTGTTCAGTTTTTCTGCTGTAGTTGTGCTTTTCTTTTCATTCCAGATGAATTCCACTCAATTTCCTTTTCAAACCTTGTAGGTGTTGAGTGAGCTGCAGCGCCCCCTGGCTACAAGTTTCATACTGTGACTCTGCCGACCAAGGTAAAAAACCAACAAACTCTGACACTTTGCTGAGGACCTCCTGGAGGAGCTGAAGGTGCAGAACCTTCTCAGGCCTCTCTGAGGAGGAACTTGCGGCTGTCGGTCCTCTGCTGCCCCCTGCTGGTCACACAGGCCTCTTACACCTCCGTTTGTCTGTTCAGCACATATTCAATTTTTTAATGGCTCTATAAACGTCACTGATGAGACGATTTTATGATTCCTGCAGTTAAATCTTTTTAATTCCAAATCTGCAAAAACCTTCTGATCAATGAAGACAGAGTTGATTAAAATGATTTCAAAATTGACCCGTTTGAGAAAAGCTGCACTGTGGCATTGTTTGCATGTTGTTTTAGCTCTCAGTGGCTTCATTTCGCATCTTTCTTAAAAGCTTTGTTTAGTGGTCCATTGTGGTCAATGGGACACTGAACATCCGATTTGTGTGCCCGAGTTTTAAGAGGATCAGGTGCGGACATTTTAGCATTTAAATTATTATGGCTTATTAGCATAGGTACGTAGTACCTCACTTGTCCGTTCTTTTTACAGTGCTTCCTGAACACCTCACCGGCACACTCCAGCCGCCTGCAAGCACAAAGCTGCGCAGAGCCTCCTCGTTGTTCTTCTCACCTGGAGGACACTTGGTGATCAAGACCTGTGGCCCAAAACTCGGTCCTATAAGATAAGTGCAGGAACACTGCCGCTTTGCCCGCACTTGATTGTGCTAGCCGCCCCGTACAGACGGTGGACGGTGCATGTTGCTTCCGTCCCGCCTTGGTTTTACTTGTTGTTTTTCCGTTCTCGTTGTGTTTTTCTTCGTTTGCTTACGTCGCCACTGCTGACCCTCAGACAGCAGACGTTACACTATCAAGTCGCCGGTCCAGCTACAGTGGTGTGCGTGCGTGTATGCGTGTGCGTGGTTGGTGGGAACTTGGTTGGTGTGTGTGTGTGTGTGTGTGTGTGTGTGTGTGTGTGTGTGTCATTGCATTGTTTGTTTGTTTTTCTTGCTATTTCAGTACATGTGACAGATTTTAGGGAACTTTTAGTAACCAACTGTTTATCTTTTCTTTTGTAGTCGCTGAGAGCTGCTGGTGGTGGCGGTGTCCGGGGTGGTGGGCCCCTTCGAGTGCTATGACCCGGGATTGTGGTTGTTTTCTTCTTTTTTTTTGCACTTCACTTTCTTTGCAGGTGTGTCACGTGTGAGTGGGGTGTTCCTTGTTTTCTTTGGTTCCTCCCCCGTTTGGCCCCCTCATCGGTAAGCCTCAGTTTCTACACCAAGAATAAGGAGCTCAGTAGCTCCGTTTTAAGTGTTGGTCTGTTTGTTCCTTTTATTTTTAAATGTTGAATAAAAGTTGGTTTGATATTTTAAACATTCTGAACCACGTCTCCTACTCCTTCCTCGTAGAACTTACCTGTGTGCCTAATTATTACTTTTGTGTTTAGTAGAACTCCCTGGGTGAAATTCCCAGGGTGGCGTTGTCGGTTCCTTTTCATTTTGTTAAATTCCCAATATTAAATCTTGCTTTATCAGATAGCCATAACCACTCTCATCGCCACAGGATATTTGAGTCAACTGAGTCAAACTGTCGTGTCTACTTTCCAGTCTCAATTAAAATGTTCACTACTGCTTTGTGCGAGCTTCTTAAATGGAGGTTTGTCGGGGTTTTTCCCTTTTTAGAAGCAAGCCACATATTTTGTGTCTTTCCACCACAAGACATTGGCTTTTGTCACTCTCTTCGTCGTATTGGGAAAAAGTGGCATATCGGACTTTCCCGCCGTGAGTCGCTCGTCAACATACTGCTGTGAAAGAAGGGTGACGTCACAGAACGCGAGGTGCATTTAGGTGCTGCTGCGTAAAACGCAAACATTATCCTGGGCAAGTATTCATTTGACAGACGTAAACGAAGTGAAATATGACTTCAATTTAAGTTTGTTTTAGTTTGTTTTTATAAACACACAAAAAAGTTTGAGTTAGTTATCGTTTTTGAAAAAAGTTCTTGACTTCTACTTTAGAGATATTGATGACGAGTTGTTGCATATAAACGGTGTGACTATGTGGTTCGGCAAGCGGTGGTGCTGTCTGTACATAGCTTAGCAAACGGCTAGCGCTAGCACCCCCTTTCAATGCCTGAGTGAAAAGATCCACACGGAGTGTTATGACCCACGGGTGGGTCTAGGTGCCTCTATCTTTGTGTGTGTGTGTGTGTGTGTGTGTCTGACAGTGGACGACGCCTTGCAGGTGCGGTCCTGGATGTCGGCTGCTGATTGGACGCGCCACGGCTGAGAAGGAGGAGCAGTCGAGCCAGCCTGACGGTCGTCCCTCCTCCGCTCCCAACTCTGCAGTTAGTCACTTCTGAAATGCTGTTAGAGCACGCAGCCGTAGGTAGTGATGGCCGATCGAGGCTTTGTTGAAGCTTCGACACTTGTTTCAAAAAATGGTTCATTACTCGAGGCTTCAATGACACAGTGCTCGAGGAGGTCATCTAGTGCTCAATAAAATGAAGGGCAATGGAAACGTGTTCATTGTTTCATAGGTTGTTTGGGATTTGATTCGCCATGCATTCTTGTTGGACAACACTACATGCTTGTATGGTTCAATGCTGACACAATAAAATAAAAATGAAAAATAAAGACAATGTCTCTTTTTTGGCACGACTGATTGTAGCAGACTATAGCTCTTATACTTAGCCTGACAGTTTGTGCAATGAATTATATTATATCCTAAAACAAGACTAAATAGCCCATAGTTTAAAAATATGTTCAATTGTAAGTGTTCAGTGGGTCAGATGTCAAATGTGATCTATTTAAAATGTAGAATAGATGAGCTAAATAACACATATATAATACACATTGATGGGAATTGAACCGTCTCCTCAGTCTTGCAAGTCCAAGATTGTCATAATGTACCACAAACCCAAATCACACTCCCTTTTTTCATCGAAGCTGTTTGAGTAGCGTTAGCACACCGTGATTCCTCATCAACTACAGGCCTACACTTCAAATAATTATGAGAAAAATCCAACGTAAAGAGAGCACTTCCATTAGGAAATAGTCAACATGAAATTTCGTCTTCTACTGACACCTGCTGGTCAAATTGAATAGTTGCAAATATTGTGAACAAGTTGTCATCTAATTCTAATCCTAAACAATATGGCCATTCCAAGTCAAGTATTAAGACAATTAATCAGGTTTGTACTGCTTGATTGAACACATTCATCCCGTTCCAGTGCACTAAAACCCACTTCCCTTCAGGACCGTGTCAGCGAAGCCAAAACTTCCTTGAGTGACGTTGTTTCCCAGCATGCAATGCGAGCTAGCGATTCACAATACTATTTCGTCACAAACATGGATGTAAAAAATAAAAAGGGACGAAAAATGAAACTTCAGGAACACCAACCATTGCAATACAAGCAGAACTGGGCCGAAGTTTTATATAAGTTTTATATTATGTACACCATAATACAGCCTTCTGGTGGAAAAGCCATACTATTTAAGCCGTGTCCTCCTATGGCACTTCCGTGGGTGGAAGCTCATCGTAGACGTCACGTGCTGTTTGTGCGTCTCTCTACCGATTACATCGGGGGGAGGTCTGAGACGAGATCGTTGACCTTGCAGGGGATCTGATTCAGGTGAGTATATGGAAAACATACATCAATGTGGTCAGTCGTAACAAGAGAAGCTTGCTAGCGGAAATAATGCACTACAAGTGAATGTCACACATTTTTTTTGTTTTGTATGAGCATTTAAAAAAACAACATAATAATAATATGGATTTTGACCATGTATGTTTTGGAGTTCATTGAAAGAGGTTTATATATATATATATATATATATATATATATATATATATATACATATATATATATGTACATATATATATATATATATATATATATATATATATATATATATATATATGTGCGAGTGTGTGTGTGTAACTTGTGTGTGTGTGTAACTAACTTATCTATTTCTATCCATCTATCAAACTTACTATCTAGGGATCTATCTACTACTAACTCTCAAAAAACTAACAGACAACCAAGAGCAACAAAACCAACCTACTGCAATTCGTATATTTTAGTGTGTGTGTGTGTGTGTGTATGTGTGTGTGTGTGTGTGTGTGTGTGGGCGGGGGGGGGGGGGGGGGGGGGGCACAGTGAGCACAGTGATGGTTCCAAAGCATAAAGTGTATCTTCAGTCTCGATTGTATGTGTGGGAGTTCCTCGGGTTCAGCCCAGCTGATTTAGTGTTCGGTGAGAGGACCCTCGCGTCTGTTAAAGGGGTAAGTGGCTTTCCGATGTTAAATGAGTAGAGAATAATGTGTTAGATTACGTCATTTTTTTTCGTGAATGCTTGCATCGTGCTTGTGAAACTGCTCACAAAACTCTTGTCGCCAGCCAGTCTAAAATGAAGCAGCAGTTTGACAAGAAAGCTGTGGCTCGAGTTTTTGAGACAGGCGACCGAGTGTTGGTATTGTTGCCGTTACCCGGTTCCCGTTTGCAGGCTCATTTTTCTGGTCTGTATGTCGTGCAGCGCAAACTTTCCGATACAGATTATGTAGTGCACACTCCTGATAGAAAACGATCGTCCCGCATCTGCCACGTCAAAATGTTGAAAAGTTACGTCCGGTTCACACTGGACGTGGAAGCGCCGAGCGCTTCCATTCAGCGCCCATGTTAATCAATGAGTGCGTTTACATGCAGAGCTTAATCGGACTAAGCAATAATTCTGTTTTCTCGTCCAATCGGAGTTCTCACCTCGGCCTTCTCAACCTTTCGGTTGACATATTAAATCTATTATGATATGGAACGATAGTTCATAATGTACGTGTTACTTGCTTTGCAGATAAGGTGTACCCTATTTCTTGTGCTCCTGGTTATTTTAAAAGGCAGACAAGAACGTTGTTTGCTGTTGGAGGGCTACAACAACACTTCGATGCTACGCTTTGTGTCGTCGCTACGGACCCCAAACTCTCGTTCTTGTTGGATTCGGGTTCGGAGCAGACTGGTGGGAGAGTTTGTGTACAGGTTTTGCAAAGGAACGGTGTTTTCAGTTATACACACGCTCATTAAAGTGCCGACCATGGAGGAAGCTGGTGCCGCTGCACGCCGTTTCCAGCAGAATAACAGCGAAATTACCAAAATAAAAACAAATCAGGAAAACATGTCTTTGCTGTGCTTTTATTTACAAAGTTAAAATTCTTCTAACTTACAAAAAATGTGAACGAAAAGGTAGAAATATAAATACGAAGGAATACGTATTTGTTCAGGGGTGCGCAAAGCCGGAGCCCTGCATTTGCTGCGCTACCCTTTTTAAAAAGGTCTCCGTTGCACGTTATTTTAATATGTCCATCTCTTTTAGAAGAGAAAGCATCGCCCCGGTCTCATCCTCTCTCCAAATGTCAACATTCTTATTCGCGTTTGCCAGGTTGTTTCGCACCGTCTGTTTTGTTAGACGACGTAGTTGTGCGGTCATGAGTTCCGAGAGCGAGGCGTGGCGCATGCGCACTCGCATTGTCCAGTTAATAGTCCGATTAAGGCGTATACATGGCAGAGAAATTCGAATTCCAATCGCATTATCTGGGTGTCTCAATCGGAGTTCTGCGATTCCAATCGGAGTTCTCAAACTCCAATCATAATCGGAGTAAGGTGTTTACACGCACGTGAGTTCTCCGATCATAATCGGACTAAGGCAATAATTCGATTTTCTCTCGTGCCATGTAAAGGCACTGAATGTAGTGGTTCAGACCAGATGCGAACAGGCGCGCGGCTCGTGCCATTCATTTCAATGGAAGCGGAAGCGCCACGAAGCGGAAGCGCCACGAAGCGGAGCGCCGACGAATTTCGCGAGCGAGGCTCCAACTGGTTCACACCAGACGCGAACAGCTCCGCGACGGTCGACAAGCGCTTCTGCTCAGCTGCAGTCTTTTTTTCACTCCCACTTGAGCTTCTTTTTTTTTTTTTTTTTTAATTAAATAAAAAAAAACATTTTCATCATCGCCCCCCCTCGCCCCGTAGCCAGCCTGCTCCGTAGCTTACTTTTGTGTGTGTGTGTGTGTGTGTGTGTGTGTGTGTGTGTAAATAAATAGAAAATCGCACTCAGGTGTCCATCTCAAGACAAGACCTCTTTCATAATGATCATTGACCGGCATCTCTAGGATCAAACAGACGTATTTTGATCAAGTCTTCCTCTGTGTGTGTGTGTGTGTGTGTGTGTGTGTGTGTGTGTGTGTGTGTGTGTGTGTGTGTGTATGTGTGTTTAATCTCTCTCGCACTCTGATACAATGTACTGACAAATATAACATACAAATATGATATATGATCGAATTTATCATTCGGTTTTTATTTTGAAATTAGTTTATTTTGAAAATTCACCGGATTTTCTCGTTTTTATTGAGCGACTTCCTGTACTATTGACGAGGATCGCTCGCGGCTCGCGCACGAAATAGAGCAGACGCCGAAACAACAAATGCATGCCGCGAGCCGCGCGCCTGTTCGCGTCTACTGTGAACCACCACATTGAGTGGTGTGAACCGGGCGTTACGTCGCTCGGAAAAATGTGTCGCCTGAGCCTCCGCCCCCTCCGTGCCCATTGGCGGAGGGAGGGCTCATTGAAAAAAAAAAAAAAAAAAGAAATCGGTGTTCCTTCGGCGCGCCTGGGAAACTCTGAAATTATGAATAACTTAAGCTTGTTTTTGTCCCATTTGTCTGCATCAGCCCGTCATGATATTGTTAAATTAATTGAGAGCCACCCACTATTGTTTTCTGACCACCCCCACCGTACGTCAGTTTTGCACCATGACATAGAAGTAGAGGGACATGCCACAACTAAGCAGCACGCACACAGAGTCATTATTGGGAAGTTAAGAAAGAAGCTTTGGCTCTCCTTCTGACAGTGCCCATCTTGATGTTAATTTGGGGTCAGGTTTTTACAGACTATAATGCCCTCGTAGATGCGGTGGTCTTTCCCCCTGCAAGACTTCAATCTCCAGCTTTGCCACAGGAAGGGGGGTTGATAATGTGTTGGCAGATGCATTATGATGTGGACTAGCTGCGGAATTTTATTTCGGGGGAACTGAGCTGTTTTTCTTGTTTAGTTTTGTTTTGTAGGTATGTTAATAGGGTTTAGTTCTTAAGAGAGGGGGTGATATGACCCACAGGTGGGTCTAGATGCCTCTATCTTTGTGTCTGTGTGTGTGTGAGAGTGGATGACGCCTTGCAGGTGCGGTCCTGGATGTCGGCTGCTGATTGGACGCGCCACGGCTGAGAAGGAGGAGCAGTCGAGCCAGCGTGACGTCATCCCTCCTCCGCTCCCAACTCTGCAGTTAGTCACTTCTGAAATGGCGTTAGAGCACGCTGCCGTAGGGGTGGGCTGCCATTTTCTTTGTCCCCTCTTTTCTCCTGTTTATTAAGTATGTAGGGAGGTTAGCCTTTCTGTATTAGGGTTCTCTTTCTTTCTTTAGTTAGTTCTTAAGGCGAGCTAGTTGGAGTTTGGTTTATTATTTTGGCCTGGGCCCACCCTGAAGCCTTTGCTGCCCACCGGTTAAGTTGTTTTGTTTATTTCATTTACTGATTAATAAAATGTTTTTTGTTGAAACTGCCAACTGCAGTGAAAAATTAATGAGGCTTGGGAGTGGGGGAAGGTGTCCCACATGTTGCGTCTCGGTCCCCCTAGACGGGACGTAACACGGAGTTTTCGCCGTGACAGCAGGTTGAGCTCCTACCGTGTTACAGGTGACGTTGTCACGTTAGCCTGTTCCATCCCTGCTAAATTCTTTAAATAACTACCGTTAGTAAACTTTTAAATTATAATACGCTCTACACTAATTGTAATTTCCTGCCCGTGGTTCTATATAGCAACAGTTGACGGCTCATATCAGCAGATAAGCAGCAACAATCTGGGCATTGCGGGTGATTCATAAATATGTCATTTCTTATTAATTAGCCCATAAGTGTTGTACACCAGTGTGACACCAAATGCTTGTTGCTGACAGCAGTGAAGAAATGACACTCTAGTGGTTCTGCACATTAGTATAAATAGAGTGATTCTCTATCATTACATCACACGACGGCGGCACTCTGACAGATTCCATGAACCTGGACACTGATGATCCAGACTCCGGTCCAGATGACACAACAGGCCACAGTGGAAACGGGTCAGAGCATGGACTGGCTGCTGAAAGGATACAGGTAGGTGGCACTGTCATCCCAAGTTGTGTGGTGTGGAGGATCGGGGCCAAAGTTCCAGATGCTCACAGATGTGACTGTGGATTCAGGAGGAGTGTTTGAAGGCTGGACTCCCAACAGTGATTGGCTGCTGAGGACCTCTCAATCACAATCAGGTTTTTTAGTGGCTGTGAGATTGAAAGTGAGTGAACATCATTAAATAAAGAGCTCCTGCAGGGTCCCAATTTGACAAGTACACTGCTAGGTTTGCTGCTTCGTTTTCGCCAAGGCCCTGTAGCATTCATGACTGACATTGAGGGAACGTTTCATCAAGTAAGAGTTTCCAACCAGGATGTAAACTTCTTACGCTTCCTCTGGTGGCCAGATGGGGACATTACAAAGGACCTACAAGAGCACAGGATGCTGGTCCACATCTTTGGGGCAGTGTCATCCCCAAGCTGTGCTTCATTCGACGACAATCAGCATGACTTCCCAGCCGAGGTTATAAACACTGTTGGTCAAAATTTCTACGTGGATGATTGTCTAAAGGCCGTCAGCACGGCGGAACAAGCAATACATCTGTACCAGCAGCTAACAGACCTGTGCGGTAGAGGTGGATTTAAGCTCAATAAGTGGGTGAGCAATCATCGCTCGGTGCTGACCGCCATTCCTGAAGAGCAGAGAGCTAAAGAGGTAAAAACACTTAACCTTGACAGAGACCAGCTCCCTATGGAGAGGGCCCTTGGAGCTCAGTGGGATGTACAGCAAGATACATTCACATTCAGCATCAGAACCAAGCTGGGATGGGATGAGGAAATCCCTCAGGTCATGGTACATCCCATATATAGTTTTTCAAGCGCCAAACTACAACAAAGGAACTCATCTATAACAAATCTACAACCTTGTAAGGGCAAAACCTACTTGTTTTAATTCTGATTAATAAACTTAAGCTTATTCGATTATCATTATGTTGTTTTTTTTAAACGCTCATACAAAACAAAAAAAGTGGAGGGAGAGTAGTCTGAATCGGGTTCTGGAGCATTGCTCCACCTCATCCACCGCACTCATTAGCGTCACATGCACTTGTAGTGCATCATTTCCGCC
>NW_027466189.1:1795000-1817500 GCF_046127955.1 Nelusetta ayraudi | reverse complement strand
TACTACTAACAAAACAAAAGATGCACAGGGTAAAAAAAAAAAATCATAAACTCTTCTTAGATCTCTTATAGATTATTGATAATAGCATTCTAATTGATTTCAAACCTTTTCAAAAGATCTTTTGCCAATAGCACACCCAAATATTTGATAACCTTGGAATTCCATTTGATTTTATATTTATATTTTATAATTTATTTTATTTTATATAATTTTATATAATTTTATATAATTTTATATAATTTATATTATTGTTGCCTGTGTATTTACCATAGGTTTCTATTATCAACATGAAATGAGGTAAGGTTCTGTCCGAGTCTTGCAGAACCAAAATAATATCATCAGCAAAAAGCCCTGTTAGATGTCCCTGCTCTCCTATATGTATTCCTTTTAGATTGTTACTTTGTCTGATCATTTGTGCCAGCGGCTCAATGAACATAGCAAACAATGTAGCGCATAGGCAACATCCTTGACGAGTACCATTAATCTTTATCCTTGCCGTAGGTTCTTGGTAGAGACCTTGAATACACTGTATTAACTTTTCTTGGAACCCCAGTTTCCCAAGAACTTGATACAGAAATCTCCAATTCACACAGCCAAGGCTCACCAGTAACAGGTCGCAGGCCCTGCTTTTGGATCTGATCTATTATGTATAGGACCCGTCTAATGTCTTCTTGAGTCTGCCTACCTGTTAAAAAAGCTGACTGATTGGAAGTCCATCTCGTCCCCTTAAATTTCAAAGCGTAACAAACCTGTGTAGCCCGAGGAATTTTATTATAGTTTTTTTCCTAGGGTGCAACTCCCCAGGTGGCATTGTCAGGCAACCCCCCCCGCCCCCATTTTCCTTTATACCCACCATCAGAATTGTCTTGTCTCATGGTTATCTTTTAAGATAACCATTATCTTATCTTTTAAGATAACCATGAGCACAAGAAATAGGGTACAGCTTATCTGCAAAGTAAGTAACACGTACATTATGAACTATCATTCTATATCATAATGATGTAATATGTCAACCGAAAGCAGCTGACCAGCTGAAAAGGCTCACTCCACCCCCTACTGTTGGGAGAAGGACACGTTCCCGTCAGTAATTCAAATTTCTCAGCTGCATGTATAGGGGGACAAGGTGAGAACTCCGATTGGACGAGAAAACCGAATTATTGCTTAGTTCGATTAAGCTCTGCATGTAAACGCACTGATTACACCTGCGCCAGAGTGCAGAGTGAAAGCAGCTCTTTTAAAAAGAAGCGCAGGCTGGAGTCAGCACTCTGTCCTCTGGCGTGTCCACGCTGAGAACTTTGCAGTTCTTCTTAGCATTTCGGCTAGCAATCCCAGAACGGGCTGGGCCATAAGCGCAGCTGGAGGAGGAACCCTGCCGGGTGCCCGTTCATCGGGAGGTGGTGCTGTGTGTGCGTGATCGTTGTGCATTCACCTCTTGGCTGTTAAAGCCGAAGTCTTTTTGGTATGGTACTTATTTCCTTGACACTCAGGCAGCTAAACCTGGTCTATTTTAAATTGTTGTCAAATAAAGCTGTTTCATTGGAAGTCCGTCTTGTCCTCTTAAATTTCAAATCGTAACGAACCTGTGTAGCCCGAGGAATTTTATTATAGTTTATTTCCTGGGGTGCAACTCCCCAGGTGGCATTGTCAGGCAACCCCCCCCCCACCTCCCCCAATTTTCCTTTATACCCACCATCTGAATTGTCTCCACCTCCGCCAGACCCTCCCCCTCGCCACATCTAGTCTTTTTTTGATAGATGATGATCTATGCGTATTGATGCGTCGTGCTGATGCGTAGCCCCTCCAGGATCCCTCCTTGCACTGCCACTCCGTCGTAGTGTGGGGCACCGAGTGCCGCAGGCCCCTCCGCACCCGTCGCCACCGCCGTCTTCTACGCCAGGCCGCGTCTCGCCAATTCCTCCTTTACCTCCTCTGCGCTGTTGTAGGTTCGAGTTTCCGTATCCCAGTGGGTCCTTCTTTTAGCAGTGTTGTACTCCTTTCTCTTTTGGACCATCTCTGTCGCGTAATCATGATGGAATGAGGGTACTTTATTCCCCAATTCTATTTTCTTTGTCCATAGCTCTCTCAGGACCCTCTCTTTGGTAGTAAATTCCAGAAAGTTAACAATGATGGGTCTCGGTTGGGCACCGTCCGCTGGTTTCTGTGCAAATGAGCGGTGTGCTCTCTGAATTTGGAAATTAAAATCTGCTGGCAGGTGCAGTTCGCTTTTCAGCAGGTCTTCCACAAACTTGGCCACAGATTCTCCCTCCTCTCCTTCAGTGACTCCATAGATACGTAGGTTGTTTCTCCTCGGCCTGGACTCCAGGTCAGTTAACTTGTCCTGAAGAGCTTTTTGTTCTCTCAGTGATATGACCAGAGTGTCATTAGCTTCCTGTGCCCAACGTTCTACCTTTTCAATCCGCGACTCAGCCTCGTTGATCTTGCTGGTTTGGAGCTCCTGTTCGGTGATGACTTTCGCAAGTTGTTGATTTATTTCGTGTTTGAAGTCGTCCAAGTCTTTTTCCACGTCGTTCCTCAGTGTTTCTCCAAACGTGCGAAGGACTTCTTTTGATTCCATTTTTAAATCCCGTATCTCCTTGCTAATAATTTCTATGTCCGAGCCCTTTTTCGCGTCGTTAGTCACGAGGAGTTCGTTTCGCCATCTCCCTCTGTTTCAGAGCAAGCTGGTTGTTCCGCCATATTGTCTGTTACCGTGTTTCTGTTTTGGTTGAATGGAGTTTTCCTTCCCATTCCAACGTTCCCCTGATCACTTTGTAGTTAATATGATATCTGACAATAGTTATTCAAGTTTTCGGGAGTTTTTACCCTGGATGGTCGAGAGCCCTGGTGTCGCGCAGTCTACCGCTTTATGGCCAAACCAGAAGTCCCTTCCCTCTAGCCTTTTCAAGGGGGAGGTGGCTAGACTCGGCTCTTGTGGGACGAGAAGCAGAAGGCGTGTCCGATCGGGGGGGAAGATGAGATGACATTTTTGTGGGTCAACACAAACTCATCTGCGAGGACAGCAGCCTTGGACAATGACGACACTTTCTGTTCATTCAAGAACATTACCACCTTCTCTGGCCATGAGTCTTTAAAATCTTCTAAAAGAACGAGCTCACGGAGTGACTCAAAGTCATTTTTGACATCATCAGCTGCACACCATTTATCAAAGAGGTTGCTTTTCTCCCATGCAAACTCGACAAAGGTTTGACCACTGGATTTTCTATGGTTCCTAAATTTTTCTCACGGTGCCAGCATTTCTCACGAAATGCTGGAACCAGAAAAATGTTTTTACTGGGGCTGGGCAACGATTAAAAATTTTAATCGCAATTAATCGCATGATTTACCTGATCAATCACGATTAATCACGTCGTATACGCAAAAGCCAATAATGAATTTAAAAGAAGTCTTTCATACACTTTAATTTAAATGTTCTGCCATATAAACGAAAGCACCATAACATTTATCGTGCAAACACTTAACATCAGCACTTTACACAGAAACATTTTTAATGTAAATCTAAAGTTAAAAAAAATGCAAATACAAAATTAAAGCTTATTGCCAATGCCAGGGCATTACTGTTATCCTGTTCCTTATGAAAAATAAAAAAAAATCTACCTCCAAAATCCTGAGCCACAATAATAACAGGCACTTTCTGAGGTAACAGCAGAAACATTTTTCTTTTATAAGGGAGCAGCATAACCAGTCTGCGTTCCCTTGCAAATGTCCCAGTTAGAAAGGGTGAGGCACAAAAACGTTCACTTTTGGGTTTTTCTTCACGGGGGACTAGAATGTAAAGTCCACATTTATACTGGAGTTCCTTTGGAGAATCTCACTCAACTCAGTGCAGTTTGTCAGTTCCTGGAACTTGACGGCCAGTTATTTTAAATGTACTGCCATATGAATTAAAGTGCCATAACATTTACTGTGCAAACACACTATTAACATCAGCATTTTTGAACAATTAGCAGATAAGAAAAAAAAAATAGTGTAAATTTAAACTCAACTTAAACAATGTTATCAAAGCAATACAAAATTAAAGCTGTAAGCAGCGTTTGCGGGACTGAGCCCACCTGGCCACTGCCTGCCGTGACGTCCGCCACCTGGCCACGAGCCCCCGACACCCGCCAACGCTTCCCAACGCCTGGCGATTCCGCCCGAAACCCGCCGATGCCCCATTCCTGACGCCGACGCCTGCTGATGACACATCAAGCACTGACTTGACATTACTGACTTGACATTTAGAAACATTTGATTTCTAAATGTGATTGATTACTGTATCATTTTTGGAGATAATAAGCCTTAAAGTTGGCTTTTTGTTTTGTTTTGCGACAGCTCCAATATTCCATTTTTACTGTACAATAACATCAAATTGCTCCATAAGCTCTGTCAATGGTTGGTACAGTTGACCTCAGGACAACCTTGAATATATCTTCTCTTAATATTCTTGAATATTCTCACTTAATGTACCAGCTCCTTCCTGTAGACATGATATGTACAGTTAGTTATTCTTTGTTTGACGCAAGTGTTATATTAAGTTCCTCCTATCTGTACCGGTACTTCTTGTTAATTTGAAATAAACACTAACAGCATAATGTCAAAACAAAAACCGAACAAGTCAAAGATCATAAAACAAGGAGGCTTTGTACTAAAATATGAATAAAATATAAACAGGGAGTTGTCTAATGTCGTCAAGGAAGCCAACATTACGTTACCTGTTGATCAGCATGTTGACTCAGAAAATCCTCAGGCTCCTGCTGCGACATTTCATGTGGGGCGACGGTTGAGACTTCACTGCTGGTCCCGTGAGAAACTCAAATCGGTTCTTCACGTTTGTTGCGTGGCATGGATTAGGACATTGAGAGGCATTATAGTGTGGTTGTGTGCACCAAATCGGACTCGGCTCCTAGCTCGATAGCCGTGCATAATTTACGCAAACGCAATGCTCTGTTTACGTGAACTCACGGAGTCCGACTCCTTGCACGTGCTCATCTCGACTCGATGGATTTATGAGCTTGATGACAAGTGTGTATTTTGTATTGGATTGATGTACTGCAATTCTAGTCATGTGAACAAGCAATTATCATTCCTAGTTATATGTGGCATGACGAAATACTGTACTACCAAGTTTGTATTGCAGTTTCTTCAGTTTATGGGGTAGAGGGTGCTCAAATTGGATTGATTGAAGATGTAGTTTAGGTACAATTTGCTTGTTTTTATCAATATTTAAGTTGATTGCAGTTCAAGGTGGCACAATCCTATCAGATGTTGTCATTTTGTCACGAAGAACACTGGTATTTGTTGATTATTACCATAAGTACCACCATGTTGCAGGCATTGTGGTTACAAGTTTCACTCCAATTTTGATTGTTGTCTGTATGACTAGCAATCCGTTGAGCTGTCTAGGGTTATCATTCAGATAAGGTGTCACAACTTTTAATTGCATGGGAACTTTGGGATCCATGGCAGATGGGCATTGTAAAAAAACGGATCTTGAGTCGGAAGGCTAGCTTGTCCTAATTGTGACCTTAATATGATGATTTTTTTTTCCCTGCCAGATTGAGGAGAAATGAAATGGACATCCAAACCGGGGCCAATAATGGATGAGCTGGATGATGTCACAGTATCAATTTTAAATGGTATGTCATGTGTAGGTATGAAAAAATTTCCATGACTTTGATTGGTCCGCTAAGTAATTAAAATAACTGTATGCTGACACTGATTTCAAAAAGAAGTATTTTACAAATTTGAGACAAAATGTCTAAACTGAATTGCATTTACAATTAATTCTGATAACAGAAATTGGCACAAAACAAACTTGGTTTGACTTGTCAAGTTGAATTAAATTCATTAGTGAAAAAATGTATGAGTTGTTAAGTCTAAAAGGTTTGTTAATGATTGGACTGTCTTTATAGCTGCCAACATCGATGAAGTCTTGCTCCACACCCTCAGTCGTGATGATTTGAGAGACCTTTTTCCTGGACCAGAACACTTTCTCAGGAGGAAACGGATTTGGGCCCTTATTAGTGTAGATGTGATTGGTTACCTACTTTGCTCTGAAAACATCGAGCATAACACTTTTTTTTTCTTTTTTCCTAATTGTGTCTATTGTTTCTCTCTTGTTCATAATGTTTTGGATCTGGTTTCCTCTCGGCTGAGAATTCCACCGTACCAGACAAGGCTGCCCCGAATGAAGCCAGGAACTGTCTTCACCAGGAGGAACATCTCCAATCTGTCCTCAGACATCCACTCCTTTGGTGAAAAGCAGCCCAAAGAGGACCCTCCAGCTTCCTGCTCCTCCACAATATGTTGTCTATACTAGACATGGGCAAACCCCGGCCCGCGGGCCACATCCGGCCCGCTGCGTGTCTCTGTCCGGCCCGCGTGAAGCCAGTCATAACCCCCCAACACCGCACCCCCCAACGAAACTTTGTTGGCACGTAACTTTGCCGAGTTAGTGTAGCGCGATAGCGATAGCGTGCTTCCTCCCCGTCAACGAGGTGTAGGTACAGAATTAGTCCGGGTGCAGAATCGTTCCGGGCAGAAGTGACTGCCGATACGGCAACTCCATTGGGACATACCTCTACATCGCGTTCGAACGTGATATATGGATAGATCGCGGTACGTTTATAGAGTTGCCGTATGTGACGTAATTGGCAGTCGCCTCTGTCCAGTGGGCGAATGCCAACAACGTCACATACGGCAACTCTATTAGGACAAACTGCATCGGTTGATTAAGGTTATCTTTTTTTTTCTATCAATCCCTGCCGTATTTACAGTACTTTGTATTATATTGTATACACGAAATTCTCTCTCTCTCTCTCTCTCTCTCTCTCTCTCTCTCTCTCTCTCTCTCTCTCTCCACAAGCTCGTAAGCACTACTTCCAGATGGCCTGCACTGCCAGTGAGGGGAAATGTGTCATGTTCAAAGAGCTGAGACGCAGGCTGGTGAGAAACACTGTCACCAGCATGATTTCTATCTTGAGAGCCAGTCAGCAAGGAGAGGGGGTCCGGTACCCTTCTAAGCATGAAGTCACTGCAATGGCTAAAAGACTAGTGGAGTATTATCCCATGCTGAAGGATTAAGACAAAACAATGAAACATGTAAGTGATTATCTTATTTTGCGCACTTAGATTTTGAAGCGTGTGGTTATTTTTGGCTGATACTTTTTTTATCTGTGCATGTTCACTTTCCATCTTTATTTGTTCTTTCAATGAGTGAAATTTTATTTACCACAGGCGAGCACTTACAAGAATCTTCACAAGAGATTCACCAGAGAGGGGCCACAAGAAGAAAAGGCATCGCATTGACTTGTCAGCAAGTGACCAAGAAGAAGATCATGATGCAGACTCAATTGGTGGATCAACAATTATTTTGTGTCACACACCAGGGCGCAGTTCTGATAATGGCCACACTTCACATAAGTAGAAACATGTCCATTTTAATAATAATGATAATGTATGAAAGCTAGGCAATGTTTTGATAGTTTTGGATATCATGATATATCACAGGCATTTTTACATTTGAATTGTCATTTGATATATTTTGATGCTCCAAACAATTTCATCCATTTGACTGATTTACTGATTTGTCTCCTCCATTTCATCAGCCAAAGATGGTCTGACAGCACAGGCCAGACATTATCAGACCCTGCAGGAGCTGTACAAGAAACCAAAACCCAACCAAGATGCTGTCTCCCAAATTCTTGACCTGCAGTTTCAAGCAAGAAGATCCTTCATTGATAGTGATGTTCTGAAAGAACAGGACAAGGCCAACAAAGATCCTAGATGCATATCCATGTGTCAAGGATCTTTATCGTGTAAGTGATTAACTTGTTTTGGTTTATGATGAAAAGCAAGCATTTTTGCAGATTTTAACACTGACTTGCATTATAGGCGATGAATGAGCTGCGGCGCATTCTGGATAAGGGCAACAGAAAATTCATTGATGAACTAAAAAAAGAGATGGGAAGACTTCTGCACCAATGTGTAATTTTATGGTGTTTGGAAAAAAAATGAAGTGATGAAGCCACGCATAACGCTGGATGTAGGTGAGTGGGACATGCCAGTGAGGCACTGCTTCATGTCATTCAGGTGAAAGTTTGTTCGCATTTTCTCACATTCAACACTTCATAGTTCCATGCATGGATGTGGCGTTTCCTTCTTCTTTTTCTTTAGCCAACAGAAGATCCCACAATGTACTCGCAGAAGAGGTCTTTCTGCATCCCTGTGTTGCTGTTTGATGGGACCCGCTGTCTCATCTGGCTTGGAGCCACTCCCGCCACCACGCTTGCCAAGGAAGACTTGAGTGACGGTCTGCTTCATCTGATGGATTACTACTATGCCCTGCACCTCACATATCCAAAAGTGTGTGGCAACCCTTCTCTCTGTCATTCAGACAGAAGTGCTACAGGATACTATCCATGAGTGAGACACCACAGCCTCATACAAAAAAGACCATGGCAGAATGGAAAGATTTTATTAGGGAGTAGAGCTGTGTACTAGGCATAGGTAGTGATACACTCCCCTGGTAGTTGTAACTTGAGGGTGGGTGGGAGTCTGTTGGAACAAACATGTTATCAGTGGTGATAGGAACACAACACTATATGCTGTCCCCATACTGTTTTTTGTTTTTTTTGTGTCAGGGAATCTGAATCAATATTCAATAATGATGACGGTGAATATTGTAACAACACAACATTACTTGCGTTCTAGAAATGATTGCTTGAGATTGTTTTAAGATGCAATGCCTTAGTGACGTTTTTATTACAAGGCAGTGAAGGCACTGTCAGCAATTTAAGTGAATAAATAGTTGTTGACAATATTAATTCTGTTTGCTGAATTATCTTTTTTTGGGGGGGGGGAATGGGCGTAGGGGGGGTGGATGCTTTGTCTCATTTTGAGAAAAAAAAAGCTCATATTGTGAACACTTAAATTAAGAAGAATTGCACTGTTAGTAGGTCTGGTTTTAAGATATTTTCATTCAAATTAAGAAAGAAGCAAACGTGAAAAAAGAATTGAGAAGCTAGTATCAAGTTTATTTGACTTAGTACAGTCCTTGGAATGAGTGCTTTACTGTTTATTTCAAGAGTTTTTCCATTCTTCAAATGCCTAGATATATCGTCTTATTTTAAGAAATCTTACCAAGTCTAAATATCTTACTGCATTGGCAGATAATTTGACTTGTTTCTAGCCTGTTCTTTCTCAATTTAAGTGTTTATTTCTTAGATATATTTTGCAGTGTGTGGACACCGAGGGGAGCTCTAGAATTGGCTCATTCAACCGACCAACGAGCCAATCAGCAGCGGCATCACAGGCCCTCCTCCTTCTTTGTTCTCTCTCTCACTTTGACTTCTGCACTGGACAGCCAGGTTTGTGGAGGGAAGGTTGGAACAAAGTAAGGACGGGGTACCCCATACATTCATGTACGTAGAGTCACTAAGTCTTAAACTCACCAGGTTTGTATCGCTTATCGATAACCCTAATGCCATACAAGTCTATGAGGGTCAAAGGTCAACTTTGTCCTAGGGACATGGGGCCACTTTCAGGTTCAGCAGGATCCTCCTGGACACACCCACACGAAATTTGGGGCTTCAAGCCCATGAGGAACCCCAAAACCCTCACTCTAATTCCAGCCTTATCGCTAACCCTAATGCCATACAAGTCTATGAGGGTCAATGGTCAACTTTGTCCTAGAGACATGGAGCCACTTGCTTTTTCATCAGGAGCCCCCAAGAAGCGCACACGCCAAATTTGGGGCTTCTAGTTCTTGAGGAACCCCAAAACCCTAACCCTAATTTCAGCTAACCCTAGTTTCAGCCTTATCGTTAACCCTAATTCAATGCAAGTCGATGGAGGTCAAAGGTCAAATTTGTCCTAGAGACATGGGGCCACTTTCAGGTTCATCAGGATCCTCCTGGACACACCCATGCCAAATTTGGGGCTTCTAGCCCATGAGGAACCCCGAAACCCTCACTCTAATTCCAGCCTAAACCCTAATGCAGTGCAAGTCTATGAAGGTCAAAGCTCAACTTTGTCCGAGAAACATCAAGTGTTTTTTTCATGAATCATTCATCAATGTTAAGTGTTTGCTTTTTAGGAGAATTCACAATAAAAATACATTGACACTGTCAAAGATGGACTCAAGCACTATTATTGAACTATACTGTATTTTTTGAGTGATGTGAAGCTTTTGACAAGCGCTACGCAAAGGAGGCCCATTTGTTTTTGTTTTTTTTCAGGGGGCCCAAAATTCCTGGCGGCGCCCCTGAGCGTTCATCTCCAGCACTAAGGCAGTGGAGCTGCCGGCCACGAGAGAAGAATTAACCAGTCCATTGAAACCATTTGTTTGGTCTAGTGAGTGGCAACAGTCCTTTGAGGATCTTAAGTGCCTTCTCAGCTGTAACCCTGTCGTGTCTGCTCCAAATTTTTCCTCATTGGCTAGAAGCCCCAAATCTAGCGTGGGCGCTTCTTGGGGGCTCCTGATGAAAAAGCAAGTGTCCCCATGTCTCTAGGACAAAGTTGAAAATTCACCCCATAGACTTGCATTGAATTAGGGTTAACAATAAGGCTGAAACTAGGGTTAGGGTTAGGGTTAGGGTTAGCTGAAATTAGGGTTAGGGTTTCGGGGTTCCTCAAGTACTAGAAGCCCCAAATTTGGCGTGGGCGCTTCTTGGGGGCTCCTGATGAAAAAGCAAGTGGCCCCATGTCTCTAGGACAAAGTTGAAAATTCACCCCATAGACTTGCATTGAATTAGGGTTAACAATAAGGCTGAAACTAGGGTTAGGGTTAGGGTTAGCTGAAATTAGGGTTAGGGTTTCGGGGTTCCTCAAGTACTAGAAGCCCCAAATTTGGCGTGGGCGCTTCTTGGGGGCTCCTGATGAAAAAGCAAGTGGCCCCATATCTGTAGGACAAAGTTGAAATTTCACCCCATAGACTTGTATGGCATTAGGGTTAGGGTCCAAGAGTACACATACACATTTTCTTTTGCTTTTTTGATTTAAGCTCATCGTCTCCAGCTGCAAAGGTACAGAAACCTTTCTGTGTTTTGATGTCGTGTGTGAGAAAACATCACTTTTTTTCTGTAAACTTGTGTTATCATTGTCCTTCATTGAAAATGACACAATCTTTCATTTCATTGTTCAGATGCCGAACACCAAGGCATTCCGTCGCTCTCTGGCCATGAAACGACGCCTGGAGCAAAAACAGGATTGGACACCTTTTCCACCTCGGAAGGACTTTGAACGTTGTGAGTACTTCCACGTTCATGATTTCATGTTCTGCCTGTGTTGTTATGTTGTATTCCAAATAAATCTTACAAAAACATATTTAGATTTTTCTTTTTTGTCAATTTACACAGGGCACGGTACTGGTCAGCGACCTGGGTGCGAAGATGGCCCGTTTTGCTCCTGACTGACAAAACAGTGCAAGTTCGTTCTTAAGGCCCAGCAACCAGACAAGAAGGTATGGGTCGTGATTTTGTCAAGCCACGAGTTTCTTTATGTTTTTGTTCTGGTGGTGGGAGACTCACATCTCTGTCCACTTGTGGATGGTTTTGTGTTCTCGCCCTGGGCAACAACCTTGAACACGGGCTTGTAACAGACTCCGCCCAGGATTTTGCTGCGCTACTGGCAACTGTGTTGGACCGCTGGCCCAAGGTTTGTTTATCTGCTGTGACAAACAAATTTGAACACATGAATGTCATCACCACTTTGTTTTATCAATATCAAGTAATTCCATGATCCATAGTTCAATAACAAGAATATTCATGAATTTATTTTGCATTTTTATGTTTGTTTGGTTTTTTTTTTATATATACAACTATTTTGTAGGTGTTTGTGCTTGACTTTCCACCTCGCCTGACTGTCAAGCCAGAACTACAAACAGCGCTACGTCAAGTATATCATCGTGTTGCTGCACGCATGGGTGTGTAAAATACATATTTTTGTTGTATTTTTTTCTCTTCAGTGACACTGTGCTAACAGATATTTCTTAGAATTGTGTGATTACATAATTGATTATGTGACACTTCTTCCAGGTTTAACATTTGTGTATATGGCCGATCACCTCCCCCTTCGTCAGCTGTACATGGTGGTGTTATGATGGTGTAAGTTTTGCCTTCTTCAGCCTTACTTGCTCTTCATTTGATATGACAAATATGTGTTAACATGTTGTTTTCTGTTTAGGTGCACCTCAGGACTGATTTTGGTGGAGCGTCTGCATGCTGCAGTGCTCCATCAGCTCGCACCCCCTTCACCTAGGCCAGGGGTGTTGTGCCACAACCAATCATCGCCCAGGGTGTCTCCCAGAGTGGTTGTGACAGGTCCTGTCCACATGCCAGTGTATGGACCTGCTCCTGAATGGACTCTTGTTGGACAGGAGGTTGAGGTAACCTGTTCATCCCTCTTCCCCCCCCCCCCCCAATCGTGTATTTGTCAAACTGTGCAACTTTTTATTTTAAAAATGAACACTTATCCTAAGTTGACTCTGATTTCCTCTCCTCTTTTTTTATAGACAGTACCAACAGTTGTTGAGACTGCATTTCACACAGACATCCGGTCCAATCCCGTGTGGTTCAGTGAGGCTAAGGCTTAATCTCTCCTGTCCTGTTTGTGGGGGCGCTCATCCCGTAAGAGTCAAGTAGGCGTAAGCAGCGGCCGGTAAATAAGACGAGTTAACAACGGAAGAGCACATGCAAGAACGGCGGAAAATACCAACAACGGAAAACAAATCAAAGACCCACCCGCAAGTTACCAGTCTAAAGTGTGGACCCACTTTGGCTTTTACGAGACGGATGACGGGAGGAAACTTCATAAAGAATATGCAATCTGCAACAACTGTTTTGCGAAGGTAAAATACAATGGCAACACTACGAATCTGCAGAGCTGCCTCGTTCGCTATCACCCGTCCCGTTTTTCCCAGAATTGTTTTCTTTTTTCACCACCTGTCCCGGGAAAGATAAAATCTCTCCCGGGACACAATTTGTCCCGTTTTTTAGGGAAAATGACAAAACCTCATTTAATTTCCGTCTGTGGTCTAGATAGGGTTGCCAACCCTCCCGTAAAATACGCGATTGTCCCATATTTGGCAACTAAAAAGCCTGTCCCGTAATGAACTGATGGGGGACGCACTTCACTTTTTCCCGTATATTTTGGGGACGCGGTTATTTATTTATTTATTTTGTCTGCATCATTTTTTATTGATTTTCAGAATCGGGCAGTGAAAGGATTTTTTTCCCTCTTTCATCTTCCCGTCGGTTTGTATATCCCAAGTCCCCAAGTTGAGATAAGACAAGTTGCTACTGACTTTACATTACCAGAAAGCACTGTCCTTGTTTACATGAAAGTTATTAATGTTCATGCACTTTAATATGTTTGCTTGTGCAGTGCACGTTTGTTTGTACATTATACAAAGTTTTGGAATAAATGCAAGATCACAGGCATTTTCCTTTTTATGTGTATTCTTTTCTTTTTCAGTCACATATCGTCTGCAAAATTTCGAAGATATCGAAGATATCGTGTGTCGTGATGTTGTCATTATCGTGGGCCAAATATCGTCACAGTATCGAATCGTGGGTTAGCCGTATCGCCCCACCCCTATTATCAACACAAGATCACATATGTACAGTACATGTACAGTTTAATTAGTGTGTTACTTTTTCTATGAATTCATTTCTTTATGTTCTTCCAGATGTCCAGCCTGAGACGTCGATCAGCACGCATTGCCTCAAAAACCAAAACAAACAAGTGACATGTTGGTATTTGGGATATGTGTATTTCATTGTGTGCATCTTTGTGATAGGACAATAAATGCAGTTCTTTAAACGTTACTTTGTGTCCTTGTATTTGCAGGTGTGGGCAACACGTTCAACTGTCCACATGACTGAGTCTGCCTCCAGCAATGTCACAGCAGTGCAGCAGGTTTGTACTTATTCATTTCCACTTCATCACCTGTGTGTGTTTTCTAGGCTTTACACCCATCTTATCGACTGTATCGGATCGGCCGATATTTGGCATTTTTAGAAACGTTCATGATCGGGCGTCATGTCATGAATCACCGATCAATGACGTCATGGTCGTGTTGAAACTTTTTTAAACTGTCTCATTTCCTCCAAAGTAGTTTCACAGCATCGACATGTTTATTTGTTTGTATCCGAGAGCTAATGATTCATGATTCAAAGGCCTTCATTTTCGTCTTCGTGCCTCTTCCTGTTTTGAGTACTGTCGCTATGTGACGGAAAATAAAGTTTCTTTGAATCTTCACGACAGCAACATCCATGGGCGACACAAACAAACGTGTCGGGGGTGTGGAAGGATGTATTTATGGATGTATTTGTTTTTTATGGAAGCAGTTACCATAATCCAAATTAAAATAAGAATATAATAACAGAAATGCTTTTTCATTTTAAGAACGAAGCTGCATTATTTGACTCATAATTAAAATCATTAATAAATATTCCTATATGCATTTTCATTTTCTTATTCGTGTCATACCTTTTATGACACAATCAAAAAGAAAACTGAGGGCATTGCTTTTTAATTTTCATGGTCCTGCCCTGCACAAGAGTGACCACAACTCGAAAACAAAATCGCAATCTCAAAGTAAGCGCGCGGCGCAGGAAAGTGATGTCAGCATCTCTCCACCTCCGCTGTGGGTATGGCGGTATGACGCCAAGTGTCATTTGCCTCCTGTTATGTGTAAATTCTAATGTTTGTGAATTTAATAAATGTATATATATACTGTATATTTAAAAAAACAAAACAAACCAAAAAAAAGGTATAGCGGTATGACACCACTTTGCCATCGTTACTTTTCACGTCATTGAAGTTGCCGGTAAACAAGATTTAAATCGCCGAAAAACGTGGACCACTGACGGATCTCGTTGGTCGGACAGATTTGAGCATGGCGCACATTGACACAATTGTTCAAACCCTGCTGGATTTAGCTTCCCAGGTGGAGTTGAATAGTGTATCTGAATCTGATGCTCGGGACCGAGTTGAGCAGGTATTCTGCCGTCCCAGATACGGACGCAAACAAGGTTGCCCTAGCCAACCTGTTGTCAGTTATGGAACACCTTGATGCACCAGCACAACATCAAAGCTAAAGCTATTTGTTACATGGGTGGAGTAACAGCTGTTCGGCGTCGGCCACCAGTCCATCCGTCGCAGGATGCGATGCAACGGATCATTGCTTCCGTTCGGCGTCGGCCACCAGTCCATCCGACGAAGGATGCGAAGCAACAGATCAATCCGTCGACTGGTGGCAGATGCTGGTGCGAGATCTGTCAGTGGTCCACGTTTTTCGCCGATTTAAATCTCGATTACCGGCAACTTCAATGACGTGAAAGAAGTAACGATGACAAAGTGTTGTCATACCGCCATACCTTTTTTTTCTTTTCTTTACTTTTTAAATAAAAAAAAATATATATATATATGTATATCTTTATTAAATTCACAAACATTAGAATTTACACATAACAGGAGGCAAATGACACTTGGCGTCATACCGCCATACCCACAGGTGGAGAGCTGCTGACGTCACTTTCCTGCGCCGCGCGCTTACTTTGAGATTGCGATTTCATTTTCGAGTTGTGGTAACTCTTGTGCAGGGCAGGACCACGAAAATTAAAAAGCAATGCTCTCAGTTTTCTTTTTGATTGTGTCATAAAAGGTGCGACACAAATAAGAAAATGAAAATGCATATAGCAATATTTATTAATGATTTTAATTATGAGTCAAATAATGCAGTTTCGTTCTTAAAATGAAAAAGCATTCTGCTATTGCTTTTTCATTTTTGAATTTTACATTTCATGTTGAATTTTGGTAACTCTTTGCTGGTGCATGTTTTGAAAATTAAATCTCAAATGTGTTTTCCTTTTTCATTTGAATTAAGTACAAGAATGAGCAGTCTTGAAGAAGAAAATGAAAATGCAGATTGAATGACTTATTAACCATTTTAATTATGAGTCCAATAATGCAGCTTCGTTCTTAAAATTTAAAAGCATTTCTGCTATTGCATTTTTATTTGGATTATGGTAACTATCTGCTTCCATAGTTACACCTGTGTTAAAGAATAGTAAATGCTTCAGCAGAGTTTTATGAGGGTGGTTTTTTTTTGGTTGTTGAAAGCCAAAATGTTGTTTTGAAAATGACTGCTTACAGGTCCATCTTTTTACTCTAACCAAGCATTCAGTACGAGTTGTCCAACACCGGTTTAATTTTTCAGGAATTGTTGACTTTAAAGAGTCACGTTAATGTTCATTAATTCATGGAAGTGAAGAATAATTAAAGTAAATCTTAAAGTAACCTTGTGCTTCTGTGTTTCTTAATGTTTCAACAACATAGTTAAGTTCTTTCACATGGCTACTTTTATTTAACAGCTCTTTGCACACACGACCTTCAGGTCAAAAAGTAAATTCAGTAAATAGCATCACCATAAGGATTGCGTAATAACAGAAACAAAGGAGTGCAGTAAATAACCAATATCCCTGTGTATTTTTAAAAGGAACACTAGAGATTTAACAATACACAAAATAACAGGAGGTTCACAACAATTTAGTGTCCATTCTGTGGATAGGGTCAGGGGGAGGCGCACTGCAGTGGAATAAGTGTCCATCCTGTGGAGAGGGTCGGGTGGTTTAGAGAGATGCAGTGATGGCCTCTCTTAGGTGCAAATACAAGTTCACAGCCTGATACGGATCTGTTGGTGGAGCAAGATGGGACTCAGGCATAAAGATGATACAGAGTTCATAAATATCTGGATTACATGGTACAGCCAGCCGAAAGACACATTCATTTTTGCACAGTTGAATGTGTTCATCTTCAACAGGGGAGAGAAAATCTGTTGTTCGGTCAAGTTCAGGAACAGCATGCATCACATTAGGCCGACCGCTGGGGACGTTCAGGTTTCTTGATGGCCTGATGTTGTGTGCATTCCACACCTGTGCAGTGTCATCCAACTCATCCTGTAGAAAATGTATACATTTAGGAAGAGCTGTGCCAGCAGAACATAAATAAAACACTAAATTACAGCATTCACACATGAGCAACCCCACCCTCTCCCTCCCTCCCTGTCACCGTTCATCCCCCCCCTCTTTCTCCCCATCTCTTATCCTCTCTGTTTCTACCCTTCTGTTCCATCTCTCTCCCCTTCCATCTCTGTTCCTTTCCCTTTTCTACCCCTTCTCTTTAGCATTCTTTTTCCTTTCCTCCCGTCTCTGTCGGCCTGTCTTCCCACACACCCCCTTTCCCGTTTCTGTCCTCCCTCCCCTCTCTCTCACTCACATACACATGCGCACAAAATGAAAATAAAACATTATTCATGAACTCACCTGTATGGAGGCCCATACAACAAAACTGCAGGAGACTTTTGTCCAGAAACTCGCCATCAAAATGCCCGTTGTCTCTGAGGTCTGATAACAAGGCTAACCAGAACTCCATGCGCTGGCCACGCAGGAAACCCCACCTATATTCAATTCTTTGATTGGCGGTGCTGGCCCCCTCCAAGTAACTATCGAGGGTGTCGTCTGGTTGAACAGGGACGAGGAAACGCTGGAAGCCTCTAACATGGCCATTTTCGGTTCCAAGGTCGCCTCAAACAACTCTAGGGCACCCCCCAAAACGCTGTACCGCTTCTATGTAGCACCCTCCAGTTACTTTTGGGTCACTACTTGTTGTGTAAGCATTGAGCCAGATTATTTTTCTTGAAAAGCCATCGATACATCCATTCACACAAATACCATATGGCTTCAGTTCATCATATGAGTCCAGGTGCCAGATGAAGTTGAGAAGTTTGAGAAGTAATTCCTCCGTCTGAGACGCCCCGCTTGCCTTAATGACACTCCTCTTGGATCCAGCTCCTTCAAAACCAAACGCACAGACTCTTTTCTCACACGCAGTCCATTTTCTCTGCATTTAGCATACATCCACCTGTACCCGTGAAGCTGCCCGGGGTAATGTAGCTGGTTGCTAATGGATTCAAACAGGATCGCCAGGTCGGAATAAGCTTTGCGTGGCACGAGTCCCCTTGGAATGTACAGCTGCATCCCACTCTAGACTCATCAAACCCGACAAAGAAAACAAATCCTGAGTCACTAAATATTAAGAAGATGATTAAAAGGATTGGTATGTTTGATGTATGGAGGGATTTTCATCCATCCACTAAACAATTGACTTTTTACTCTCACCCTCATTCAGTTTACTCGAGGATCGATTATTTCTTTATGTTCAGAACAGACAGACACAGGGTTTTAGATTGTAGAATTGCTGTTAGCGACATATCAGATCACTCAGGTGTATATGTGAAAATAAATGTAGGTGTCCCACACAAAAACACTATTTGGAGACTCAACACCTCCCTATTAAATGACACCCGATTTGAAGATTACATTAGGAAAGAAATGAAGGAATATACAGACCTTAACGGTAGCACAGTGACGTCACAGAGTATTTTATGGGATGCTGGAAAAGCAGTATTGCGTTGCGTGGGAAGATTATAAGTTGGGCATCACAAAGGAAAAAAGAAAAACTTAAACACCTTAACGACTTGACAAGTAAATTAGACTCACTGGAACAGAAGCATGTAGAGACTAACGACCCCACCTTATTGGAACAAATAACCGTAGTAAAATCAGAACTAAATAAGAAACTGAACGACCAGGAGGAACTTACACTTAAGTATATCAAACAAACCCACTATGAAAATGGACCCCGTGCTAAAAAACTCTTAGCCTGGAGACTTAAAAAACAACAGTCTGGAAGATCCATATATAAAGTAAAGGACCCGGTCACCAACCAGATGTGTTATAAGCCAGAAGCAATACATAAGTCTTTTGAATCATACTACAGGAATTTATACACTCAACCCAAATTAGCAGAAGCAGTAACAGTCAATCAATTTTTTGAAATCCCTAGACCTGCCATCTGTTGTCACAGAACAAAATAAGTGCTTAACTACAGAGATTACAAATGCAGAGGTCGACAAGGCAATTTCTAAACTGAAAACAAGCAAAGCAGCCGGGGGAGATGGACTACCAGCAGAATGGTATAAGACTTTTAGGGACTCTGTGACCCCACTGCTATTTATTAAATTGTTTTAACTATGTCTTAAAAGGTGGCGAGACCCCACCATCTTGGAAACAGGCCATATTATCTGTAATACTGAAATCAGGGAAAGCTAGGACAGATTGCAGCTCATACAGACCTATCTCAGTTTTAAACACTGATTATAAAATTTTCACTCCAATTATTGTCAACACACTAGAAAATATTATCCCTAACCTAATTGACACGGACCAGACAGGTTTTGTTAAAAATAGACAAACACAAGACAATGTTAGGCGAGCTATACATCTGTTACATATAATGAGCAAAGGAAACACAATGTCCTTAGCAATTAGCTTTGACACAGAAAAAGCTTTTGACTCTGTTCTATGGGAATTTTTATACCTGGTCCTGCAACGTTTTGGCTTTAACAATACAGTTATAAAATGTTTAAAATCTAAATATAATTCACCTGTGGCCCGGATCAGAATAAATGGCAGTCTTTCAGGTACAATCTGTTTGGAGAGGGGTTGCTGACAGGGCTGCCCACTGAGCCCCATCTTGTTTGCTCTATTTATAGAGCTACTTGTTCAAAAGATTAGGGAAGACCCAGAAATCACGGGAATACTATTCAAGGGGAAAGAATATAAGACATGTTTATATGCAGATGACATCCTGGTGACTTTATCCGACCCGGATACCAGTCTCCCTAAATGAATGCCCTACTTCGACCAATGTAGTTCATATTCGGGATACAAATTGAACATAGAGAAAACTCAAACTCTTACTTTGAATTACATACCTCAAGAAAACATACGTAAGTCCTTTAAATTTAAATGGAAAACCAGAATTTTGAAATACCTAGGTCTTCATATTCCCAAGACCCCCAAAGATTTATATAGTGTAAACTACGGTAGCATCACAACCAAAATTAGAAATGATCTGGACAGTTGGACCCCCCTAGTACTTGATTTTTACAACCGAATAGATACTTAAAAAATGGTTATTTTACCACAATTGTTATTTCTACTCCAATCGCTACCTGTAGAAATACCCAATAAGAAATTCAGTGAATGGAATCGGATCATTTCTAGATTCATATGGCAGAACAAGAAACCAAGGGTACGCTACAAAACATTACACTTAACAGGGAGGGATGTCACTCCCATGCTTGGAGGACTACTATAAAGCAGCACAACTGCAGTATATAGTGGTAGTAATATACTGGTGCAGGGCGGGTTACGATGCAAAATGGAAGGAGCTAGAATTTGACCAACGAGATATCCCACTTCAATCTCTGCTGGGTGACAAAGCTTTCAAGACTATATACTCTAATAACCTATGTGATGTTATAAAAACTCCCCTAAATATTTGGTACAAAGAGATGAGCAAAGCGCACCTGGAAAAAAAATCTTGGTTATTAAGATGGGTCGAACATGATAGAGATTTCAAACCAGCACAACTTGACTTGAGATTTAAAGAGCTGACTCGTAGAGGCATTACTTCATACTGTGTAATTACATCTGTCTCAGGCCTTGACAGTTTCCAACAACTACAAGCAAACCACAATCTAGACAAACAAGACTTCTACAGATACTTGCAGCTTCGGCATCACTTTAATAAAAATATCAAATTCTAATAAAAAAAAAAAAAAAAGGGTGACACAGACCTCATCGATATTCTAATAAGTGCATATAAAGGTAAAATTCATAATAAAGTGGTCTCCAGAATATACTCCTGCCTACAATCACACAAAAAGACATCAACATTATGTGTCAAAAGTGCCTGGGAGAAAGAAGCAAATATAATCTTAACAGAAGACCACTGCTTTAATCTCTTAAACCCTATGTATGGAGAGTGAGGAGAGTTGTTTGGGAAGCATTAGTAAGAGCAAAAAAATGGACAGTGGGACAATGGAAAACAAAATGTTTTACATAGAATTATGTAAAACATTTCGTAGAAGTATGTAGAATTGCATAAAACACAAAACATATCACACACACACATAATTCCAACAATGAGCGGAATAGAAAACGGATGATTCGGAGGGAGTCAAAAAAGCATTTCATCAATGGCGAGTGAGTTTTATTTTCTCATTAACACACGGCGCCTATTCAAAGTTCAGTAGATCAAGTTAAAATATGACTCAAGGTCGCTTGTTCTTTTCAGCTTTTTTTTTTTTTATCATTCTTATTATTGATATTTCTTTTGTAAAAGCCATCCGTTCTGCTCTTCATTGATTGTTGTGTAAAAATATGTAAGTAACCCTTTTCAATGTATAGCTTTTATATAGCTAATGGTCTTACAGGTAATAATTTGATGAATATTTAGGACCTCCCTTCAGTAGTGCAATGGAACTTTGTTCTATGCTCGCAATTAGCTGTTCATGTCGACCTATGTTTGCAACATTTTAATGCAGTCACATTTACTGAAGCTTCAGTGTCAATGTACCATTGTAGCTATTCTATGTGAAAAGGATGTTGTGTTTTTTCCTGCTGCAATAGATGATCAGTTGTTTTTCAACTGGAAAGGAAAGCCCTGACCGGTGGTGATGGACCAGAAGCACCTGCGAGACATCCTTCATGAGTGCCACGATAATGCTGGTCACTTGGGCACAAGGAGAACCCTGGAAAAGGTTCTGGCATCGTGTCATTGGGGGACTTTGTGCGAGGATGTTAAAAAATGGGTGAGAGCTCTTGACTGAGTTATTAATGAATGGACAGGAATGCTTGACTGTTCTGATTTAGCGCATGGCATACCCCTAAAATCATTCAATAATATTTTTTTGGGGGGGTTGGGGGGGATGACAGAAGACTTTCTTAATAAAGTCACAAGGAGTAGGCATTTTTCACCATTTGCTCTCTGGTTCTGGTGAACTCCCAAGGAAAAAAAACCCACAAAACAATCAGTCAAGTATTTAAGCGAGTCATGTGCTAAATCACATATTGCTTTAAAAGTGCAGTATACAGTAGTGTCTAAGAATTGAAATGATTGTCATAGTCTACACAACAGCTTGTTTTAAAGGTTGTGGAGTGTCCCCAATGTCAGCGCAGCAACAAGATCAAGACAGCTGCACCTGTGTTGCATCCAGTTGTGGTGAAGGAGGCATGGAGCATTCTTGGAATGGATCTAACTCAGGGGTGTCCAAACTGTTTTCACTGAGGGCCACATACATAAAAAAATATAGGAGGGGCTGGGCCACTTACTAGAAATTAGGTATACAGCCCTAACTTTAGTGTTTTAAAGTTAGAAAAATCAATTAAAAGTGGTCAAATATGTTATACTGTTGAATATAATTAAAGACAAAACTGCCTTCATCACAGCTTTCCATAAATGGATCTTTATTGATTTATTCAGAAAAAGCTTTGGTAGCTCATTTTCAGAACAGCAGCCTCAGATTTCTTCTTAGACATAAGATTTACAGTACAGAGAAAAAACAATAAAGGGAAAAATGGGACGGGT